>NW_026526666.1:106037141-106602697 GCF_024362965.1 Panthera pardus | reverse complement strand
CCAAAGACTGATCCTGAATGGCACCCTCCCTTGTGCCCTCAACTCAGCCCTTTGGGGAGACAACTGCACTGCTTTGGGCTCAGCAACTGGAGCCTCCTGGGAACTAACCCTAACCCTATCCCTAACCAGAACCCTCAACTGAAATCTAACCGTATCTCGAACCCTAACCCTACACTTGAGCTGCATGGTCACATGGGCCCTCACTTCAGCCCTCGAGGGACGTCATGTGACTGGAGTCGCTTAGGCCCTGGCGAGGACCCTGGACAGAACCCTAACCTTAGCTAAGGCTCCCTGCACATGCGGACCCAATACCAAAGTCTGTCAACACCACGCACCTGTGGTCCAATAGTGGTACAGGATCACGCGGCCTTGAACCTGGAACATCACCATATCGTTCCTTAGCCCCAGCTGCATCTGTCAGAAAGGAATACTGAGGCCTACCTGACCAGTGGCCCTTAGAGTTGTCTTGCCTTTGAACCCAAAGACTAATCCTGCCTTGCACCCTCCTTTGTGCCTGCACTCAGCCCTTCGGGGAGAAAACTGCACTGCTGTGGGTTCAGCGCTGGGAGCCTCCTGGGACCTAACCCTATCCCTAACCCTTTCCCTTACCAGAGCCCTCAACCGAAACCTAAGCCTATGTCGACCCCTAACCCTACACTTGACCCGCACCATCTCCTGGGCCCTGACTTCAGCTCTCAAGGGAGATCATGAGACTGGAGTCGCTTTGGCCTGGCAACGTTCCTGGACTGAACCCTAACCCTAGCTAAGGATCTCTCCCCATGGGGCCCCAATACCAGTGTCTGACAACACCACGCCCCTGGGGTCCAGAATTGGTGCAGGATCACTCGGCATAGAACCTGGAACATCCCCATGTCCTTTCCCAGGCCTGGCTGCAGCTGCCCAAGAGGATTCTTGAGGCCTTCCCGACCAGTGTGCCATAGAGTTATCTGGCCTTGGATGCCAAATTCTAATCCTGGCCAGCACACTCTTGTGCCCTCAGCTCAGTCCTTCAAGGAGACAACTGCCCTGCTGTGTGTTCAGCCTCTGGAGCCTCCTGGGATCTCACCCTACCCCTAACAGTAACCAGAACCCTCAACTGATCCCTAACCCTACACTTGACCTGCACCATCTCATGGGCCCTCATTTCAGCCCTGGAGGGAGATCAGGAGACTGGAGTCACTTCGGCCCTGGCGACATACCTGGACCGAACCATAACCCTAGCTAATTCTCTCTCCCCATGGCGACCCAAGGAACAAACCTTAAATCGTCTACTGAAAGAAATTACAGAAATACAAAGAAATGGAAAGTATTCCATGCTCATGATTTAGAAGAACAAACATTGTTAAAATTTCAATACTACCCAAAGCAATCGACACATTCAATGCAATCCCTATCAAAATAACACCAGCTTTCTTCTCAGAGCTTGAACAAACAACCCTAAAATTTGTAAGGAGCCAGAAAAGACACCAAATAGCCAAAGTCATATTGAAAAAGAAAACAAGCTGGAGACATAATAATTTTGGATTTATGGTGTATTAGAAAGCAACAATCATCAAGACAGTATGCACTAAATGGACACAAAAATGGACACAGACATCAATGGAATGGAATAGGGAAACCACAAATATACCCTCAAACATATGGCTGAGTAATCTTTGATAACGGAGGAAAGAATATCCAATGGAGAAAAAAAGAGTCTCTTCAGCAAATGGTACTGGGAAAACTGGACATTGAAAAAAATGAACCTGGATTCTCTTCTTAAACCACACACACACACACACACACACACACACACACACAGACACCTCAAAATGGATGAAAGATCTAAATGTAAGACAGGAACCATCAAAATACTAGAGGAGATAACAGGCAATCTACCTCCTTGATCCTGGCCGCAGCAACTTCTCGCTTGTTCTGTCTCCACAAGCAAGGGCAATAAAATCCAAAATGAACTATTGGGTCCTCAAGGTAAAAAGCTTCTGCACAGCAGAGGACACAATCAGCAAAACTAAAAGGCAACTGAATTAAATGGGAGAAGATATTTGCAGGTGACATATCAGATAAAGGGTTAGTATCCAAAATCTATAAAGAACTTCTCACACTCAACACCCAAAAACCAAATAATCCAGTGAAGAAATGGGCAAAAGACATGAAGAGACACTTTAACAAAGATGACATCCAGATTGATCATACATGAAAAGATGCTCAATCTCACTCATCATCACTGAAATACAAAATGAAACCACAATGAGATATCCCCTAACACCTATCAGAATGGCTAAAATTAACATCTCAGGAAACGACAGATGTTGGCAAGGATGCAGAGAAAGGGAACCCATTTGCAATGCTGGTGGGAATGCAAAGTGGTATAGCCACTCTGGAAAATAGTATGGAGATTCATCACAAAGGCTAAAAATAGAACTACACTAGGACCCAGCAATTGCACTACTAGGTATTTATCCAAAGGATACACTAACGCTGACTCGAAGTGGCACATGCACTCCAATGTTTACAGCAGCATTATCAACAATAGCTAAATTATGCAAAGAGCCCAAATGAGCATTGACAGATGAATGGATAAAGAAGATGTGGTATATTCATACAATGAACTATTACTCGGCGATCAAAAAGAATGAAATCTTCCTATTTGCAACAACGTGGATGGAACCGGACTTTGTTATGCTAAGCAAAATATGTCAGAGAAAGACACACATCCTATGATTTCTCTCATCTGTGGAATTTAATAAAACTGATGAACATAGTGAAAGGAATGCACAAATAAGATACAAACAGAGAGGGAGTCAAACGATAAGAGACTCTTAAATACAGAGAAGAAGCTCAGGGTTCCAGGAGGGTTACTGAATAGGGGTATGGGCTAAATGGGTGATGGGCATTAGAGGTGGCACTTGGATGAGTATTGGGTATATTTTATACTTGATGGATCACTAAATTCTACTGCTGAAACTGTATTCCACTATAAGGTAACAAACTTGGCTTAAATTTTAAAAAGGAACAAACTTTATTTTTATTATTATTATATTAATATTATTTTATTATTAATATTATTATATATTTATATAATAAATATATTATATAAATATTATATAATGTTTATATATTATATTAATTATTATTAAATTATTATAATAATTATTATTTTATTATTATAATTATATTATTATTTATTATATTATTATTATATCCTTTCTTTTTATTATTAAAAATAAGTAGAGAAATGTACCACCAGTCAAAAGAAAAGAATATTTAAATCGGGCTCTTTGAGTGGAAATAAAAGACTAAAAGTGTTACAGACAAGAAAGGATCAGAGAAAACATCAAGAAACAATGACAAAACAACTAGTAGAATGGGACTAAATATATACCTATCAATAATCACTCTGAATATAAATGGACTAAATGCTCCAATCAAAAGACATTGGATAGGGCATCAGAATGGACCAAACAAACAAAAACAAGACCTATCTAGATGCTGCCTACAAAGCCTTATTTGGACTTAAGTCACCTGCAGATTTAAAGTGAGGGAATGAAGAAACATTTATCATGCCAATAATGTCAAAAGAAAGCCAGTAGAAATACTTATATCAGGCAAAATAAACTTTAAAACCGAGACTCTATTTTGGTACCCTTTGGGTAAATACTTAATACTGACGTTGCATGCACCCAATATTTATAGCAGCATTATCAACAGTAGCCAAACTATGGAGAAAGCCCAAGTATCTGTCAACTGATGAAGGTATAAAGAAGTTGTGGTGTGTGTGTGTGTGTATACATATGTATACGCATATGTACATATGTGTATGTTCGTATATACATACATACGTATATACAATGAAATATAACTCAGCTTCAAGAAGAATGAAATCTTGCCATTTGCAACGATGTGAATGGAGCTAGAATGTATTATGCTAAGTGAAATATGTCAATCAGAGAAAGACAAATATATGATTTCACTCATGTGGAATTTAAGAAACAAAACACATGAAAACATAGGAAGGGGGCAGAAAAAGAGAAGAGTAGTTACAAACCACATGAGTCTCTTAATGCTAGAGAAAAAAAACTGAAGGTTGATGGAGGGCGATGGGTCAGCGCTGGGCTAGTTGGATGATGAGTATTAAGGAGAGCACTTGTTGTGATGAGCACTGGGTGTTGTATGTAAGGGATGAATCACCAAATTCTACTCCCGAATCCAAGAATGCACTGTATGTCAACTAAGACTTAAATTTTAAAAAAATAAAGCTATAACAAGAGATGAAGACGGACACTATCTCATACTAAAGGGGACGGCCAAACAAGAATACCCAATGATTGTAAATTTTGATGCACCCAACATGCGATCACCAAGTATATAAAACATTTCACAACAACCATAAAGGAACTCATTTGTAATAATATAATGATAGTAGAGGACTTTAACACATCACTCACATCAATGAACAGAACCCATAAACAGAAAATCAACAAGGAAACGATGGCTTTGAATGACACACTGGACCAGATGGGCTTAACAGATATATTCAGAACACTCCATACTAAAATGCAGGGTACACATTCTTTTCAAGCTCACATGGGGCATTCTCCAGAATTGATCACATTCTAGGTCACAAATCAGGCCTCAAGAGGTACCCAAAGACAGAGATCAGACCAAGCATCTTTTCTGACCACAAAGCTAGGAAACTTGAAGTCAACCACAAAAAAAGGGGAGGGGGGAAGGCCACAAATAAAGGGAGATTAAATAACATGCTACTAAATGAATGGGTCAAACAGGAAATCAATGAGAAAATACATTGAAACAAATGAAAATGAAAATACACTGGTAAAACCCTTTGGAATGTGGCAAAAGCAGTCTATGATGGAAGTATATAGCAATACAAGCCTACCTTAAAGAGCAAGAAAAATCTCAAACAATCCTAACTTACAACTAAAGGAATGAAAAAAAAGAACAGCAGAAGGAAGGATATAATAGAGATTAAGGCAGAAATAAGGAATATAGAAACCAAAAAGACACTAGACCAAATCAATGAAACCAGGGGCTGGTTCTTGGAAAGCAGTAATCAACTTGAAAACCTCCTAGGCAGACCTTTCACAAAGAAGAGAGAAAGGACTCAAATAAAATAAAATCACAAATAAGAAAGGAAAATAACAGCCAACACCACAAAAATACAATTAGAAGATAATATTATGAAAAACTATACGCAACAAATTGGATACTCTGAGAAAAATTGACAAATTCCTAGAAACACACAAACTACCAAAACTGAAACAGGAAGATACCTAAAATCTGAAAACAGAAAGAAATCAAATCAGTAATTTAAAAAATCTCCCCCCAACAAGAGTTCAGGGCCAAATGGCTTCATTGATGAATTCTACCATACATTTAAGGAAGAGGTAATATGTATTCTCCTTGAATTAAAAAAAAATAAAAAAGAAGGAAAACTTACAAATTCATCTTATGAGGCCATTATTACCCTGATACCAAAACCAGATAAAGCCTCTACTAAAACCAAAACTGCAGCGGCACCTGTGTGGCTCGGTCGGTTTACTGTCCAACTCTTAATTTCAGATTAGGAAATAATCTTGCGGTGCATGGGTTCAAGTCCCACGTTGGACCCTGCCATGACAGTGCGGGGCATGGCCAGGATTCTCTCTCTCCCTGTCTCTCTGCCCCTCCCTCACTTTTATGTACTCTAAGGAAAGAAATAAACATTTAAAAAAGTGTTGAAAAATTTTTAAATAAAACTGCAGACCAATAGCCTGATGAGTATGTATGCCGAAATTCTCATTAAAATACCTTCAAATTAAAGTCAACAATACATTAATAGAATCATTTACCATAATCAAGTGGTATATATCCCTGGGCTTCAAGGGTGGTACCACATTCACAGATCAATCAACATGATGCACCACAGTAATAGAAGAAAGGATAAGAACAATATGATGCTTTCAACAGATGCTGGAAAACCATTTGACAAAATGTCACATCCATTCATGATAAAAACACTCAGCAAAGTACATTGAGACTCAACCTACCTGCACATAACAAAAGTCATCTAGGAAAAACCCACAGCTAGTCTCATCCTAAATGGGGAAAAATTGAAAGTTTTTCCTCCAAGGTCAGGGACAAGACAGGGATGACCCCTCTCACTACTGTTATTCACAGAGTACGGGAAACCCTAGCCACAGCAATCAGACAACAAAAAGAAATAAGAGGCATCCAAATCAGCAAGGAAGAAGTAGTTTCTATTTGGAACTGACATGATGTGCTCTATAAAAAACATGAAAGACTCCCTTAAAAATTGCTAGAATTGATATATGAATTCGACAAGTCAATACACAGAAATCAATGTACATAAATGTATTGCATTTCTATACACGAATCATGAATTAACAGAGAGAGAAAGTAAGGGATCAAACCCATTTACAGGTTCACAAATACCACAAGATACCAGGAATATACCTAACCAAAGAGGTCAAAGACCTGTACTCTAAAGGCTATGAAATACTGATGAAAAAAATGGAAGAGGACACAAAGAAATGGAAATACATTTCATGTTCATGGATGGCAAGAACAAGATACTGTTAAAATGTCTACACTCCTCAAAACAATCTACACATGTAATGAAATCCCTATCACACTAACAAAAACATTTGTCACAGAAATGGAACAAATAATCTCAAAATGTGTATGGAATGACAAAAGTCCCCAAACAGCCAAAACAAACTTGAAGAAGAAAAGCAAAGCTGGAGACATCACAATTCCAGACTTTAGGTTATATTACAAAGCTGTACTGATCAGAACAGTATGGTACTGGCAAAACAACAACAACAACAACAACACACAGAGGCAGAGATCAAGAGAATAGAAACCCAGAAATGAACTCACACCTGTATGGTCAATTAATTCTCAACAAAGCAGGAAAGAATATCCAATGGAAAAAAAAAAAAAAGATAGTCTTGGGACACATGGGTGTCTATGTCACCAAAGTGTGTGATTGTGGATTCAGCTCAGGTCATGATCTCAGGGCAGTGCAGAGCATGCATGGGATTCTCTCTCTCCATTTCTCTCTGCCCCTCTTTTGCATGCTCTCTCTCTCTCAAAAATAAACACAAACTTAAAAAAAAAGTCTCCTCAACATATGGTTTTGAAAAAACTGGACAGCAACCTGCAAAACAAAACAACAACGGACCACTTTCTTACAACATACACAAAAATAAATCCAACATGGATAAAGACCTATGTGTGAAACCTGAAAGCATAAAAATCCCAGAGGATAACAAGGGTAGTATCTTATTTGACATTGCCTGTACAAACGTCTTTGTAGATATATCTCCTGACGTAAGGGAAACACAGCAAAAATAATGGAACTTGGTAAAAATAAAAAGCATCCATCACCAAGGAAATAATCAACAAAACTAAAACACCTACAGAATATTTGCAAACGACATCTGATAAAGGGTTAGTGTCCAAAATATATAAAGTTATACAGCACCCAAAAAATGAGAATCCGATTAAAAATGGGTAGAAGCCACGAATACACATTTTCCAAAGGAAGACATACACATGGCCAAGAGACACACGAAAAGATGCTCAACAATACTGATCTTCAGGGAAATACAATTCAAAAGTACAATGAGATACCACATCACATCTGTCAGAATGACTAAAATCAATGAAGGATGAAACAGCAGGTGTTGCCAAGGATGTGGGGAAAGAGCAACCCTCTTGCACTGTGGGTAAGAATGCAAACTGGTGCAGCCACTCTGGAAAACATTATGGAGATTTGTCAAAAAAAAAACAAAACAAAACTGGAAATAGAACTATCTTACGATCCAGCAATTTCACTACGAGGTATTTACACAAAGAATACAAAAATAATTCTTCAAAGGGATACATGCACCCTGATGTTTACAGAAGCATTTCTACAACAGCCAAATTACGGACACTGCCCAAGCATCCATCAACTGATGAATAAATTGAGATGTAGTATATGGAATGTAATATTATTTAGCCGTAAAAACATGAAATCTTGTCATTTGCCACGAAGTGGATGGAGCGAGAGAATGTTATGCGGGGTGAAATAAGCCTGTCAGAGAAAGACAAATACCCGATGATTTCACTAACACATGGCAATAAAACAAAACACGGGGTGGGGGGGGGAGGAGACAGTGACAAACAAACAGACTCTTACTTAACTAGGAAGCAAACTGAGGAGTTCCACAGCGAGGTGGGGGAAATGGGTGAAACAGCTGATGGGGATTAAGAAGTGCACCTGGGATGAGCACCGAGTGACGTGTGAAGTGTTGCTCTATATTGGACACCTGAAACTAATATTACACTGTAGCTTTACTCACTGGAATTTAAATTAAAAGACGGCTTAAGGTTAATGACAGGTACCTAACCAGGTTTTCTGTAGTTTTCAATCACTTCACTAGGTTGGAAAACTAACCATGAAATTTTTTAAAAAGCATGTATGATGTGGGGGACAGTGTGTGCCCTTACCTCGGTCTCTGGTTCCAGCAGGACTTAGAACGTGGGTCCCAGCTCATTCTTCTAGAAGGTCCTGAGACGAACATTTCATGTATCCACGTCCTAAATGAATGCAGCTCCCGTTCTTCTGAATTTCTGTCAGGGTTTCTTCCCGGAAACAAGCCTGGATCTGGAACAAACCATCGACTGCATCTATGAGGTGATGTCGTGGGACCCCGCAATCCACGAGTTCTTTAGTAAAATACGTCTTGTTCAAATACTGTCCGGGAAGGAGAGGAATGAAACACAGGAACAGCCCAGAAAATGCAAGGGCCTGTGCTGCTCAGCAACCAGCTTGCCCAGGGAGGCCACCCAGCGCCCCCTCCTCAGCACTCACTACAACAAGGCAGCTTCTCTCTGACGACTCAGGAGATGCCAACTTGCTGCTAAGCTCCCAAGGTCTCCCCTGGGGCGGGTGGCAGAACCCGCTGGAAATGCAGCTCTGCTCTCTGTACTGAGGCAGCAGCAGAGGCCCTGAGTCCTCTGGGAGCAATAGAAGCCCTTCCTGCTCTCAGGTGCCCTGGGTCAGAAAAGCCGATGTTGCGCCCTCTGCTGGCCATCACTGCCTGGGCAGAGGAATCCGTCCCTCAGGGTCTGTGGTGCTCGAGCTCTCTCTGCTGGCCACCATGGGAATTCCTGCAATGTTGAAGGCCCTGGTCGCTCCCCTGAGAGACCGAAAGTGCTCTGGGCAACTAAGTCTGTTCTCCACATTGGGAAGGGTTTTAGTGACAGGGCCTGGGACACAAAGAAATCTTTTCCTTCTCCTTTCTTGTGAGTGAAGAATGAAACCAAATTTATTAACGTAATGACATCATTTGTAATGTTTTAAGCAATGTTCACAGAAAACTAGACCGCCAATTTACACATGCTAAACAAGAGGTAATTGCGTTTACCACCAATATACTTAAGTTAGATAAAGAATGGACACCTTTAAGAGAGAGATACCAGTGTCCAGCTATGGAATGAATGAGTGCTAGGGATACAAGTTACAGCCAATGGAATGGAGTCAATCCTGTAATTATACTGTTGCATGCTTTCACATGATAGCTACACTTGTGGTTAAGTACAACATAATGTATAGACATATGGAATGACTACAATGTATGCCTAAAACTAATACAAAAAATGTGTGAACAATATTTCAATTAAAAATAGACATCCATTACACTATCTTTAATTTCTCCTTCTTTGCCAATAAACTATCATTCCTGGGGCACTTGGGTGGCTTAGTCGGTTAAGAGTCCGACTTTGACTCAAGTCATGATCTTGCAGTCCATGAGTTTGAGCCCTGCGTCAGGCTCTGTCCTGAGAGCTCAGAGCCTGGAGCCTGCCTCAGATTTGGTATCTCCCACTCTCTCCCCTGTCGCCAGCTTGGGCTCTCTCAAAAAAAGAAGGATTAAAAATGAAAAATCATTCCTCATTTAGAATCTGTGCAATTCCATTTATACCAGATTATCTAACATGACCATCTAGATGTTGAGAGCTTATCTGAAAAGTCATTAATAATATCTTTGATGACACATATGTGACAAGGTCAGAATGCAACTTACAGGGAGCTACACATCTGTTGTGAATTTACAGTATGTATCCTTGACCAATATTTCAAACGAAATGTGCTTTAGGGATACGGATGATGAAATAATGTCCATCAGTCATATAGGTCAATTTCCTATAGGACCATTATGCCTTCAATTACTAATTGCCATCTCTTCAGAATTAAAAGAAAGCTGGGACAAGAAAATGTCTTTGAATTTGATGTAAGAGAAGACTATGGTATTTTAAAGGGTTCACCTACCTTCTGGGATCCTCAGATTGGTTGTGGACAGGAGGATAGCAACCCACGATTTTGATGCACACCGCTAGTCCCAGAGGGAGGATATGGACCTTATTGTCAAATATTTTTTTATCAATATCACTAGTCCACCTTGGCCAGGTCCAGACTGCAGGACCTGGGGGCAGCACAATACCTGATGCCTGGGTTCAGAACTTGAGGAAGGCCAGATGGTGGGGGGAGGGGGGAAATCCAACAGGGCCTGGGGCAGTGAAAGAGATGACCCCGGGACACTTCCCCACAGGGCAGGCTCTGGAGTTTACCTGCCAAAGAGCAGCACACTTTCCCTCAAGACATCCCTCTCCATGACAGAACGTGAGGCTGAGTCTCACAATTCCAGAAGAAATGAGGGATACCCATTTTTTCAATTGCAAAGGCCTCTGCAGAGCTTGGACCCAGGGATGTTGGAGTCTTGGGGTCATGGAACTCTGATGCCCATGATACAAGCCCTTTCTGCCCCAGCACTCAGAGCCACTTCATACATCCCCTCTCCCCTGGCCCATCTAACCCCGTCCACATACCTGAACCAGGTCTCTATTTCCTTCTTGTACTTCCTCTTTGTCTCTGTTTCTCTCTAACCACATCTCTCTCTGTTTCTTACTTTCACTCTCTAGGGAGTGGTGTAACATACGGTGCTAAGCTTTATTCTTATACATGTGAATATCCAATTTTCCAAGCACCAGTTATTCAAGAGACTAGTCCTCCACTGTGTATTCTTGAATCCCTTGTCAAATACTAGTTGACTGTGCATGCATGGGTTAATTTGGGCTCTCAATTTCTGTTCCATTGTCTTGTGTGTGTGCTTATGCCAGTGACATAACTGATTTCTTTGTGTTAGAATGCAGCTTGAAATCAAGAAGTGTGATGCCTCCTGTTTTGTTCTTTCTTGCGTTGGCTACTTGGGGTCTTTTTGTGGTTCCACATACATTTTAGGATATGATTTTCTAATTGCATAAAGATTGCATCGGAGCCTTGATAGAGATTGCACTGAATTTCTAGATGGCTTTGGGTAGTGTGGACATTGTATCTATATTAATTCCTCCGAAAGATGGACATGGGATGGCTTTTCACTGACTTGTGTGTTCTGTTTCTTTCACCCAAATTGAATTTCTTCCATTCCTGCACACAGGTTTTATAGTTTTCTGTAGAGAGATCTTTCACTTCCTTGGCTAAATTTATTCCTATAAATTTTATTGTTTTTGATGCTATTGTAAATGGGATTGTTTTCTTTACTTCTTCTTAGATAATTTGGTTAGTGTATAGGAATGCTACAGAATTTGATATGGTGACTTTCTATTTTGGAACTTTACTGCATTTCTTGATTAGATATCAACAGGATCTTTTACATTAAACTTTTTACTTCATTTATTTACCTTATTTTAAAAAAAAACATGTTATTTGGGAATAGCTGACACACTATGTTACATTAGTTTCAGATGAACAACATAGTGATTGGACAAGTGTATACATTCTGCTATGCTAACACAGGTGTAGCTATCATCTGTCACCATGCATCACTATTCCAGTACCACTCTCTATGTTCCCTATGCTATATCTTCTATCTGTTATTTATTCATTGCATAACCAGAAGCCTGAATCACCCAATCCCCTTCAGATATCTAGGGCATCCTTGTCTTGTGCCTGATTTTAGAGGAAAATCTTTCAGAATTTCACTATTGAGTATGATATTAGGTGTGGGCTTCACATACATGGCCTTTCTTATGTTGAGATATGTTCCTTCTACACTGAATTTTAAAGAGATTTTTAGCACAAATGGATACCAAATTTTCTCAGAACTTTTTTCTGTGTCTACTGACATCATCACATGAGTTTTCTTTTTATTTTTTTAAATGTATTTGTTTAGTTTAGTTTAAATGTATTTATGTATTTCTTTAGTATTTATTTTTTCAAGTTTTTATTTAAATTCCAGTTGGTTAACATAAAGTGTAATGTTAGTTTCAGGTATAGAATGTAGTCATCCATCACTTACATATAACACCCAGTGATCCTCACTACTAGTGCCTTCCTTAGCCCATCACCCATTTAACCCATCCCCCTGCCCACCTCCCTTCTAGTAACCTCCGTTTGCTATTTATAGTTAAGAGTCTTGTTTCTGGTTGATTTTTCTTTCATTAAATTATGTGAGGGGTCACATTGATTGATTTGCATTTCTGAAACATCCTTGCTTTGCAGGGAAAAAACCCTTCATCACGGTCAATGATCCTTTTAATGTGCTGCTGAATTTGGTTAGCCTGTACATTATTGGGAATTATTCATCTACATTCATCACGGGGATACTGGCCTATAGATTTCTGTTCAGGTAGTATCCTTTTCTGGCTTCCTACCAGGGTAATTCCAGTCTCATGAAATGAGTTTGGTGGTATTCATTCCTTTTGAATCAGTGAGATGACTGCTGTTAGTTCTTCTATAAACGTTTGGTCAAATTCACCAGTGAATCCACCTGGTCCTGGGCTTTTCTTCCCTGGGAGAACTTCGATTACTGATTCAATTGATTTGCATTGGTTATCTTCTTGTATTGATACAGTCTTCCTTTAATGGGTCTGTGCAAACCTTCTATTTCTTCCTGATACAGTCTTGGTAGGTTGTGTGTTTCTAAGAACCTATCCATTTCTTCTAGGCAGGTGGTTTGCTGGCATCTAATTTGGCCATAGTCGTCTCTTTGTCTCCTTAATGTTTCTTTGGTATAAGGCGTAATATTTTCTCTTTTATTTATAATTCTTTTGAATTGGGTCCTCTCTCTGTCTTAGCGTAGTCTATGTATAGTCTTGACAATTTTGTTTCACTCTTCTGAAAACCCACTGTTGGTCTTCTTCATATTTTCTATTGACTTCATGGTCTCAGTTTCATTGGTTTGCACTTTCATATGGATTACTTTCTCCCTTTTGAGAACATTGGACATAGATGGTTGTTCTTTTCTAGTTCTTTGAAGTTAAAGGTAGGTTGTTCATCTGAGTCCCAAAGCTATCCTCCACACATGCAAATCCAGTGACTCATCAGAGAACCTTCAATAGGTCTTTTCTGTCCTATTTCTCATTCTCAGAACTCTGAGAAATAGAACCAGAAAATTTATTTGAAGACACAATAGATGAAAACTTCCCTAAGGCGGGGAATGAAACCGGTCCAGAAGCAGGAAGCACAAAGAACCCTCAATATATTCAACAGAAGCAGATCCACACCAAGTCATATAGTAATTAAAACACAAAATGTCGTGATAAAGAAAAATTTTCACAGCAGGAAAACAAAAGATGACATATACCTACAAGGGAAACCCCATAAGGTTATCACTGGATGTTTTTCAGAAGAAACTTTGAAACCGTAAGTGACCAGCATGGTATGGTAAAGGTGCTGAATGGAAAACATCTGCAGCCAAAGAGAGTCTATCCAGCAAACTATCATTCAGATGGAAGGAGAGATAAAGAGGTTCCCAAATAAATACTCAGCGAGTTCACAACCAACAAACCACCCCTGCAAGAAATGTTAAAGGGGACTCTTTAAGTGGAAAAGAAACACCTAAAGTGACAATATTAAAGTGAGAAACGCAAAAGCCATAAAAATGAGTATATCTGTAAAACATCAGTCAAGGTATTCACGATATGAAAGGTTTTGAAATAGGAACACTACATAGCTACAACACGGGGAGGAGAGGAGTAAAGAACTGGTTCAAACTTAAGCAACTATAAACTTAATACAGACTTCTATATGCAGAAGTGGTTAGGTACAAACCTAATAATAACCACAACCAAACACTACTAATACATATGCAGAGTATAAAGACAAGCAATTTCAACTGTGAAATTGTGAAGAAACCCAGCAAACCAAAAAAAGAGAAAGAGAAGAAAGGATCAGAAACATTCAGAAACCACCAACATCAAGTAATAATAGGACAAGTACATGTCTATCACTTACTTTGAATGGTAACAAAATAAATGCTCAAATCAAGGCACTGGGTGACAGATAGGGGTAACTGGATGGCTCAATCGCTTGAGATTTCGACTCTTGATTTCAGCTCAGGCTATGATCCCAAGATCACGCGATTGAGCCCCAATTGGGCTCTTCACTGAGCATGGAACTTGGTGAGGATTCATTCTCATTCTCATTCTCTCTCTCCCTCTCTCTCTCTTTGTCTCTCTCTTCCCCCATTCCCCCCACCCCACCCTCCCATGCCTGTGCTCTCTCTCTTCATAATAAAAGGCACTGCATGATAGAATGAATACAACATAGGACCCATCTATTTTCTACCTACAAAAGACTAGGAACACTACATAGCTACAACACGGAGAGGAGAGGAGTAAAGAACTATCAACTTAATATAGGCTTCTATATGCAGAAGTGGTTAGGTACAAACCTAATAATAACCGATGCCAATATGGATATCGTCTACAAGGATATGGTCACGAAGATGCAGCAGGAGATCACTGTTCAGCAAATAATGTCTCAGATTGCTAATGTGAAAAAAGATATGGTTATTTTGGAGAAGAGTGAATTTTCAGCCCTCAGAGCAGAAAATGAGAAAATAAACCTCGAACTACATCGGTTAAAACAACAAGTAATGGATGAAGTGGTCAAAGTCCGGACAGATACCAAACTAGAGTTCAATCTAGAAAAGAGCAGAGTGAAGGAACTGTATTCGTTGAATGAAAGGAGGCTTCTGGAAATGAGGACAGAAATGGTGGCATTGCATGCCCAGCAAGATCAATTATAGACTAGTTATAGAACTAAAGTATCAAAAGAAAACTGCAGTAGCCACACCTATATCAGAAAAAAATAGATTTAAAAATAAAACTGTAACAAGAGACAAAGAAGGACACTATACTAATAAAAGGCACAATCCAAAAAAAGATAGAACAATTATAAACACATGTGCGTTCAACCTGAGAGCATCCAAAGACACAAAACAGTCCAAAACTAAAGAATTGATAGTCATACAATCATAGTAGGACACTTTAACACCCCAATGACATCAATGGAGAGATCATTCCATCAGAAAATCAACAAGAAAGTAGTGACTTTGAATGATAGAGTAGACCAGATGGACTTAAACGATATATTTTAGACATCCCATCCTAAAACAGCATAATACACATTCTTTTCACGTGCACATGGAACATTCCCCACACTCGATAAAATATTAGGTCAGAAAACAAGCCAAAACAAAATCAAACTGATCAACGTCATACCGTGTGTCTTTTCAGACCACAATGCTATGAAAGTAGAAGACTACAACAAGAAAAGAAAAATCTGGAAAAGGCACAAAAACATGGAAGTTAAATAACATGCTACCAAACAATCAATGGCTCAACGAAGAAATCAAAGAAAAAATCCAAAATGACATGGAAACAAATGAAAATAACAACACAACAATACAAATTTCTGTAAAGCAGGAAAACTGGTTCTAACAGGGAAGTTTACAGAAATACCGGTCTGCCTCAGGAAAAAAAAAAAAAAAAAAAAAAAAAAAACCCTGAAGTAAACCCCAATCCATAACCTTATAACTATAAAAGCCAGACAAAAGACAACAAACAAAACCCTCAAACAGCAGAATGAAGAAAATAATTAAAATCGGAGGAGAAATAAATGATATAAAGATTAAAACTATGCACGCCTTGGACCAAAAATGGATGAGGCAGTATGTAAAATCCTCCCTACCGAGAGAGGGCAGGGTGAAAGTATGAAACACTCCAGAGCCAGCTGGAATGGGGCAAGGCGAGAAGAACCTCCAGTGCAGAGATACAGGGGCAATCAAATGAAGGCAATCCCTCCCACACAGATGGAGAGCGGTGTCCACACATGAACATCCTCCCGCTCCAAGTGGGAGTGCAACATAACCTACTTCTTGCCCTAGCCCTAACCTTAACATTATCCCAAATCCCAACAACTAAACCTAACAGCTAACTCTAACCATTCCCTAGTACTAAACCCTGCACCTATCCATACGTCTAAACCCAACCCTAACCCTACCGAACCATAAAAGTAAACGTAACAGGAACTAACCTTGACCCTAACCTTCTAACCCGAACCCTATAACTTAACCTTAAACCTAATGCAAACCCTCAAACTAATGCTAACACCTAACCCTAACCCTACCATCTAACCATAACCCTAACTCTCAAACCCAAACCATAAGCCTAACCTAACACCCAAACCTAACTCTAACTACAAACCCTAAACTCTAACCATAACCCTAACACTAACCATAACCCTGAACCCAACCCTAATGCTTAAACCTAACTCTAACCCCTGACACTAACCCCTAACATCAACCCTAACTGTAACCCTAACCCCTAACACCAAACCCAATCCCAAACCCTAACTCAACGCACACGAAACACAGGAATGGTGTCACATCGGCACTGGTGAAGTCCCTGGACAGAGCATTAACCCTAATTAAGGATCTCTCTGGATGGGGACCCAATTCCTATCTCTGAGAACACCACAAACAAAGGGCCCAGAGCGGTGCAGGATTACTCAGCATGGAACATGGAACATCATCATGACATTTCCAATGCCTGCATAGAGCTGCACAAGGCAGTTGATGAGGCCCAACTGAAGATGGCACACACGAGGCTGGCCCTGGCACACAAAGACTCAGCCTGAACAGCCCGCTCTGATGAGGCCCACACTCAATCCTCTGGGGAGACCACTACCCTGCTGGAGTTTCAGCGCTTGGAGCGTCCTGGGACCTAATCCTAACCTTAACTGTGACACTCACATACCACTCAAACTAAACCTCACCCCAACTCTAAACCTAACCCTACACATGACCCGCACCCGCGCATGGACCCTCATTCAGCCCTCCAGGGTGATCATGGCATTAGTGTCGCTTCAGCCCTGGCAACGTCCATGGAACGAACCTTATCCTTGGCAAAAACTTTCTCCTAATGGGGACCCAGTTCCTAAGTCTGAGGACATGACAGACATGGGCCCCAGAAGCGGAGGAGGATTACTCAGCATGGAACCTGGAACATCACCATGTCATTTCCAAAGACCAGAAGGAGCTCCACAGGGGACTTCTTGAGGCCTAACCGAGGAGTGGCCCCGGCACCCAAAACTCAGCCTGACTGGGACCCTCCTTAGACCCTTCTACTCAGCCCTGTGGGGAGACAACTGCCCTACTGGGGTATAGCGCCAGGAGCCTTCTGTGACCAAGCCCTAATCTTAATGGTGACCCACAGTATACACGTGAACCTAAACCTCACCTCATCTTTAACACTCACCCTACACCTGACTGGCACCATGCATGTGCCCTCACATCATCGATACAGGGAGATCACAGGACTGGTGTCACTTCAGCCCTGGAGAGTTCCCTGGCCCAAACCCTAACCGTAGCTAAAGTTTTCTCCACATGGGGACCGAATTCCACAGTCTGACAACAGCACGCACAAGGGATTGAGAAGCGGTGCAGGATAATTCTGTGTGAAACGTGGAACATCACCACATCATTTCCAAAGCACGGCTTCCGATGAACAGGAGGATTCCTGAGGCCTACCGAACAGTGTGGATAGAGATGTCTGGCCTTGGAGCTCAAAGGCTAATGCTGACCGGTACCCTCCCTTCTGCACTCCAGTCAGCCCTTCAGGGAAACAACTGCACTGCTGTAGGTTCAGGGCCTAAAACCTCCTGGGAACTAATCTTAATTCTAAACAGAACCGAAACCCTAACCCTAAACCTGAACCTAACACTATCTCTCACACTAACTACACCAGACCCACACCCGCCCATGTGCCATGACTTCAGCCCTCCATGGAATTCACAACACTGGTGTCGCTTCAGCCCTGGCGACATCCCTGGACCAAACCCTAACCCTAGCTAAGGCTCTCTCCCCATGGGACCCAATTCCAAAGTGTGACAAAGCACACACACAGGTTAGAGCATCGGTGCAGAAATACTCGGCATGGAACGTGAAACATCACCATGTCATTTCCAAAGCGCGAATGCAGCTGCACGGGAGGATTCCTAAGGCCGACCCAAAGGGTGGCCCACACATTTCTCTGGCCTTGGAACCTGAAGACTAATCCTGACCGGCACCCTCCCTTGTGCCCTCAACTCAGCCCTTCGTGGAGACAACTGCACTGCTGTGGGTTCAGCGCCTTGAGCCTCCTGGGACCTAACCCTAACCCTAACCAGAACCGTCAACCAAAACCTAACCCTATCTCGAACCCTAACCATACACTTGAGCCGCCCCGTCGCATGGGCCCTCACTTCAGCCCTCGAGGGAGATCACGAGACTGGAGTCGCTTCGGCCCTGGCGATGTCCCTGGACCGAAACCTAACCCTAGCTAAGGCTCTCTCCCCATGGGGACCCAATACCAAAGTCTGACAACACCACACACCTGGGGGCCAGAAGCAGTGCAGGATCACTCGGCATAGAACCTGGACCATCACCAGGTCCTTTCGAGGCTGGGCAGCAGGTACCCGAGAGGATTACTGAAGCCTACACGACTAGTGTACCATACAGTTGCCTGGCCTTGGAACCCAAAGACTAATCCTGACAGGCACCATCACTTGTGCCCCCAACTCAGCCCTTCGGGGAGACAACTGCTCTGCTGTGGGTTCAGTGCCTGGAGCCTGCTGGGACCTAACCCTAACCCTAACCGGAACCCTCAACCGAAACCTAACCTGATTTCAAACTCTAACCCACACTGTGGCCCTCTCTTTACCCCTCGAGGGAGATCACGAGACTGGAGTCGCTTCGGCCCTGGAGACGTCCCTGGACTGAACCCTAACTCTAGCTAAAGATATATCCCCGTAGGGACCAATTACCAAAGTTTGATGACACCACGTGCCTGGGGAACGGAAGCGGTGCAGGATCACTCAGCATAGAACCTGGAACATCACCATGTCGTTTCCAAGGCCCAGCTGCAGCTGCCCAGGAGGATTCCTGAGGCCTACCCGACCAGTGGCCCATAGACTTGGCTGGCCTTGGAACCAAAGACTAATCCTGTCTGGCACCCTCCCTTGTGCCCCCAGTTCAGCCCTCCAGGGAGACAACTGCAGTGCTGTGGGTTCAGCGCCTGGAGCCTCCTGGGACCTAACACTAACACTAACCAGAACCCTCAACCGAAACCTAACCCTATCACGAACCCTAACCCTACACTTGACCCGCACTGTCGCATGGGCCGTCACTTCAGCCATCGAGGGAGATTACGAGACTCCAGTCGTTTCCGCCCTGGTGACTTCCGTCGGCCGAATCCCAACCCTAGCTAGGGCTGTCTCCCCATGGGGACCCAAAACCAAAGTCTGACAAAACCACGTGCCTGGCGTCCAGAAGCAGTGCAGGATCACTCGGCATAGAACCTGGAACATCACTATGCCCTTTGAAGACGGGACTGCAGCTGCCTGAGAGGATTCCTGAGGCCTACCCAACCAGTGGCCCATACGTTCGTTGTCTAGCCTTCGAACCAAAGACTAACCCTGACCAGCACCAACCCTTTTGCCCTCAACTCAGACCTTCAGGAAAAAACTGCACTACTGTGGGTTCAGCGCCTGGAGCCTCCTGAGACCTAACCCTAACCCTCACCCTAACCCTAACCCTACTCAGCCTTTGTGTTGCGTGTCTAATAGCCATCCTGAACTTAACATATCCAAACCTCAGTTCTTGATGCTTCCTAACAGCCGGCCTTGCCCAGTCTTTCTGCACTCAGGAAATTATGCCATCGCCTTCCTGGTTGTTCAGGCCAAAACTCTTCCTTGTCACACTCTTCATCCAACTTTTTAGCACAATGTGTGGGTTCCACCTGAAAACCGACTCCAGAATGTGACTACTTCTCATGAGCCCCACTGCTACTGTTCCCGGTAGGAGAGTCTGCATTATGTGAATGGAGGGCTTGGTTCTTGGATCCCCCATGGAAGATTTACATGAGGACCCATGTTCAAACAAAGACAGCCAGAAGGAAGGTAGCAAGCACAACGCAGTTTATTAAGGACACTACACTCTCAAAAAGGAGAGTGAGCCTGGAGGTAGTAGCAACCGCACTGGGGTCAAGGGTGTCTTTTCTTTTTATGTTTGCTAAACAGCTAGGGTGGTCTCTGACTGAGGTTGTTTCCAGTCACCTAAGGGACTCTTCTTACCATTTGGGAGAGGGAGTTTTGGGCCCTACAAAGTACTGTCAGGGCCATATTCCCCCATGGGGGAGGTTGAAACCACAATGTAAATATATTATAATGAAGCTATAGGTTACCCTGGGGCAGAGGTTGAAGAGGAGAGTGCGTGTTCTGCACCTGTGGCTCTTGGTCTGTCAGCCCCCCAAAGTTCAGGGTGTTGTGCCCTCAGGCTTCTAATGTGTCACCTACTTATCACTGCCTTTGCCTCCAGCTCATGTCTAACTAACTGCCTACTCTGTCACTACCACCTGGCCAAAACCACTATCACCTCTCACCTGCAGTGGCATTGAGTGCAATAATGAGAATTATTAAATCATGCATGGCTCTTTCTCTCTACTAGGCACTGCTTTTAATACTCCCCCTGCATTAACTCCGTAAAAAATAAAACTCAGCTGAGTAAATTGGAAGATCTAATTGACTTTATTAAACAATTTGTGAATCAGGCAGCATCCCATCTAGCAAGCAGAGAGGAGTTCCCTTGAGTTAGACATAGGAAAGGTTTTTAAAGACAGAGAGGGAGCAGGAAAAAGGAAATTATTAGCAAACAATCCTTTATTTTAGGCAAGGTTACAGTCCTAAGGAGAACAAAAGGTGTCTATAAGAAAATTTCCTAATGCTGACCAGGAAATTCCCATGGTGACAGGTTGAAAGTGACATTCCTGGGGGCTTGAAACTGCAGTTAGGTTAGGTATTAAGTCTTGGTTAACCAACCTGGGACCTTAACCCAAGTGATGCCATCTGGGGCATGTGATTTTCTTTTTAACAACTTATGTAGTCTTGACATCAACCCTATGAGGTAGATACTATTATTATACTTAGTTTTCAGATGACGGCACTGAGTCATAGAAGTGTCAACCGACTTGCCCAAGGTCACACCACGAGAAGACTTGTTAAATAACAAAAATTCAACAGGTACATTTTAAAGATCTAGTTGGCTTTATTAAATGATTCGTGAATGGGGCTTCATCCTAGTTAGCAAACAGAGAGGATGTACGAAAGGGAAGGCTTTTATAGAAGGAATGTCGGACAAGAAAGTTATCAGCAAAAGGAATGGATTGTTTCATGCCACTTTCCCTTAGAGGGAAAAGCGAAGGTAATCTGCCTCTTTCTTTGGAGGATAGAGAAGGCCCATGTGGCAGACTCAGGGGCCTTGACTGAACGATTCCTGACTGACCGGTGAAGACTACATTTCTGGGAGAGGTTGAAACTGCGGTTAGATTAGGTATCCAGCCCCACTTTGGTCTAAGTGACACCATTTGGGCCTGTGATTTGTTTTTCTTTTTTTATGAGTTCTTTTATTACATTTATTTATTGTTGAGACACAGCACAAGTGAGGGAGGGGCAAAGAGAGAAGGAGACACAGAATCCGAAGCAGGCTCCAGGGTCTGAGCTGTCAGCACAGAGCCAGACGCGGGGCTCGAGCCCGGGAAAGCGGGAGATCATGACCTGAGCCAAAGTCGGAAGCTTAACGGACTGAGCCACCAGGCGCCCCTATGTGATTTTCTTTCTTTAAAGGTTCCCTCTGCTCAGCCCTTGCCCCTCTATAGGCCTTTTTAAATACAATAGCCAGAGTCATACAGTTAAAACTGCATCAAGGGCAGGGACGTTTTCAGGGTTTCCTATACAGCCTAGTGTGCAGCTGGTGGTCAAACGCTATCGAATCGATGAACAAAATGGTGTGCGCGGGCCCTGCGTGGGGTGGTGTCCTCATAGAGGTGGGTGACACGTCAGCCAATAAAGTTGATGGACACAGTAAATGCTCCCACAACTAAAGGCGCACAAATAATGGGGCACTTGTGAGGGGCACTTGGCCCACCATGGGAGGGAGGCAGTCCAAAGACTTTCCTCACATTGAGGCGAAGAAGGCAGAAGAAGTGGCTACACCGCTGGAGAAAGCCGATCAGCCGAAAAGTACAGGCCCGTTTTGGTTGCCCAAGGCTGCGCACGAAAGCGGCGTGGACTACACTTCCCAGAAGGCTCAGCGCCACATCGGAAAGGACACGAACGACGCAGGCGGCGCGGCGTCTTCTGGGACTTGTAGTCCAGGGACCTGCGTGTCTGCGCTACTCCTGGGGCAAAGAAAGCGGATTCGCCTCATCGGGTGGATCCCACTGGCGTGCAGATGGTCTCAGAGCTGGTCATTGGGATGGTGGAGGGGCCACGGGTTGCGGGAGAAGCGTCCAACAGACATTAATCGCGTTTCTGGTTTGCCTGGCGCTGTTCATCATAAATAACAGAGGAGAGCCCTGCCCCCCGGATGCTTGCACGGCCCAGAGGCAGAGGGACGAACGCGAAGGAGGAAAGAAGGCAGGCAGAGGGCGCGCCTCCGGGATGGGTAGCCCCTCCAGGCCGCCCTGCGGGAAGAGATGAGGCACCTGGCAGAGGGGGTGGAGGGGGCGGAGGGAGGGGAGGGGCGGGTGGGACGGGGAAGGCTGAGAAGAGAGAGTCGCGCAGGGGAACCCGCGAGCTGATCTGCGGTCCCACCACGAGGTCGAGAACAGACTGCAGATGAGGCAATAGCAACGTGGCCCAGGGCGGTGGCGGTGGCGGTGGCCAAAGAGGGGGTCAGATTCAGATAGAGGGGTGTAAAGTGTGACAAGAGAGAGGAGTTTGCAATAAGGCCAAAAGTTTGGCCTGAGTGGCATTCAATTCCAGGGTGTGAAGATGTGCAGAAACCTAGGGTTGAGAATGGGTTTTAGGCTGTATCTGAGTGCAAGTAGCTCTTTTCTTTTCTTAGGGGTGGTATCCTAAGGGGGGGGGGGGGGCAGGTAGGTTATCATTGTGGGAAACTAGACTCAGTCCTTTCAGAGACTTCATGGAGACCGTAGAACACACCTCAGATTTGCACCCTGGCACGGATGGCTGAGTTTTTGTTCACTGACCCCCATCCGTCTCTGGTAAGAGGCTGTTACCAGAGTATGAATTCTCTGGCACATTGGACAAGAACATTCCTGAAACCACAGAAAGCCCTCAGTAGAGTTCAGGAGCTTGCAATAAAAAACTGTAGGTGCGGGCACCTGGGTGGCTCGGTTGGTTGAGCTTCTGACTTCGGCTGAGATCATGATCTCACAGTTGGTGAGCATGAGCCCTGCCTCGGGCTCTCCACTCTCAGCACGGAGGCTGCTTCAGATCCTCTGTCTCCCTCTCTGTCTGCCCCTCCCCCCCAAAACTAAATAAATAAATAAACATTAAAATTTTTTTTAAAAAGGCTACAGGCGAGTGTGGAGGAAAGGTGGGAAAAGTGGGTGGGCTCTGACAGCATCAGTATCCATGAAGAGGTGTGAGCGTAGAGCTGGGCTCGCAAATACACGTCCGTGTGAGAAGGAGGCTGGCGGGGAGGGGTATGTGTGTGGAGCCACCAGCGTGTGTATAACCAGATGGGATCATCACAGAGTCAGTGTGGACAGAGAAGAAGCCCAAAGACAAAGCCCTCCAGCATTTGGAGGTCTGGAAGAAGAAGGGATCAACTATAGGGCATGTTGCATTTACCAATGTGGAGGTCAGCAGTGACCTTACAGCGATGGTTCTGGGGGATTGGGACAGGAAACCTGACTAGAGGAGGCTCATTCTTTTACTAGCTGCTCCCATTAATTCACCCTAGTAATGAAAAAATGAAATTTGAATGTAGGGGCAACTCTTGGTTTCGGATCAGGTCATGATCTCATGGTTTGTGGGTTCAAGCCCTGCATCGGGCTCTGCACTGATAGTGTGAAGCCTGCTTGGGATTCTCTCTCTCCCTCTCTCTCTGCCCCTCCAATGCTCGTTCTCTCTCTCTCTCTCTCTCTCTCTCCCTCCCTCTCTCTCTGCCCCTCTAATGCTCGTTCTCTCTCTCTCTCTCTCTCTCTTTCTCTCTCTGCCCCTCCAATGCTTGTTCTCTCTCTCTCTCTCTCCCTCTCTCTCTGCCCCTCCAATGCTCGTTCTCTCTCTCTCTCTCCCTCTCTCTCTGCCCCTCCAATGCTCGTTCTCTCTCTCTCTCTCTCTCTCTCTCTGCCCCTCCAATGCTAGTTCTCTCTCTCTCTCTCTCTGTCTCTCTCTCTCTCAGAAATAAATAAACAAACGTTAAAAAAAATTTGAATGTAAAGAATTATTGACTAGGAGAGCTGGGTAATAGTGAAGGGGTAAAAGCCTTGCTGCCCTGCCCCTCCAGGTTCTCCTGCAGCCCAGATTTGCAGTCTCCATGGCCTGACCTCAACTGCCCTCTCTTCTGGGTCAAACGCCTTTTCAAATCGGACACCATGCGAGCCTCTGTGACAAAGGCCTTGGAGGCCACATCTGGAAATCAGTAAGCGGGATGGGAGCAAGTGCTGGCCTCAGGTTCCTGAGCTGCCCACCCAGTTAGGAACTGCTTATGTGCACACAAGACAAATAAGGTCCCCAAGTCTCCTAGGCACAGCAAGGAGGGGCTAGGACCATTTCTCTCTGAAAGAAAAGCCCCAGACCACCTCGACCAACCATACCCTGGCCCACAAAAAGCACTCTGTCCAGCCTCCCTGACCTGGAGTCTCTGGAGGGGGTCCCAGGGAAAAGACGCACTTGGAAAACCCCTCCCTTCCTTCTAGGTATGTGGGACAGGGAGGAGTCTCTGTGAGGGAGGAGTCTGCACAGGCAACCAAGGGTGGGTGGGGCGAAGTGATGGGGGCATGGGCACATGTGAGGAGGGGGTGTATGTACTGCGTATATAACCTGTGGGTGGGCCAGGGTCCATGTGGACTGGGTGTTGGGGGACACGGATGAGTGTGAAGGATCAGGGTTACATCTGTATGTGTGTGGAGGGATGCCATGTACGTACACCCATGTGTAAGAATGTGTGTGTGCAAGGTGTCTAGGGGGTCAGCGAGTGTGACGCTAAGCGGGATGGTGGGTGGGCAGGTAATTTTATTTACTAAGAGATGTCAGTGTGGAGGTGCCCTTGTGTGGTGGGGAGGAGAGTTCAGTCCTCGCACGGTACCCTGGGTTGAGGGACTGCCCATGCGTGATGAGTGTGAAGTAGTTTTCACCACAAGAGGGAAGGAGTCTTGGGGGCGACTTGGCTGTGCCACCAAGTTAACCAATAGCCCCGAGATAACGACTTACTATCTGGGTGCCATGGGAAACAGATGGAAGGAACACTGGGCGGGCGGGGGTGCTCTCCTGGCCTGGGGTCCTGAGCTGTAACTGGGCAAAGCCTAAGAGGCTCCTGCAGACAAGCCTTCCACCCACCCTCGGGGTGTCATCCGAGCTGAAGGAGGCTGTTTGGGCCTGGTGACTCTGCCCCCCAGCCCCAACTGCCCCGGGAACCACGCTCCCCTGCGCTCCCTGTAAGGAGAAGCGGAGGGGCCTCCCAGAGGGGAGAGGGGTGGGTTAGCGGGAGCCAGTCAATAACAACCCCCTCTCGCCTGAGTCTGGAAAGTCTGTCAGCCCCTCTGAAAGGCAAAGCTGGTTTGCAAGGAGTGCTGTTGTATGGACGGCCACCCACTCCAGATATATATGGGCAGCTGAGTGTTACTGTATCCGTTTGCCAGGCTGCCATCACCAACACCACAGATTGTGTGGCTTCAAAACCAGAAATTTATTTGCTCACAGCTCTAGAGGTTAGGAGTCCATTTTCATTATTCAAGCCACCCAGTCTACGGTGTTTTTGCCATGGGAGCCCAAGCCAATAAGACAATGGCACACAGAAAAACCAAGAGAGCCACATTTTAACCTTTGGGCCTCAGAGCACTGGAGACTCTCCATCCCCCCTGTGAGACCCCAAGCCACCCTCTCGAGGAGGGTTCGGCAGGGATGGTGTCTAGAAGGCAGTCCTGAATGTAGGGGGAGAGAGGTAGGCAGACAAGTGACCCCTGCAGAGAGGTTATTTGAGCACAGTTTTGGGGCAACTTCGTTTGGGACAGGCCAAGCCTGAGTGTCTCTGGGCCTCCAGATGTGGGGCTGGAGATGGAACCCCAGGAAGGTCGGTGGGAGAGCGATCAGCATGGGGCCATGTGTGGGCTGCCCAGCACAGCGTCCTGAGAAGCATCCCCCCAAAGGGTTGTCCCATAGATGTCCTGCTGCACTGGCCAACAGGTCCACCTCTGCGTGCCAGGGCCTGGTCTCTGCCCACGTTTACCAGGACCTCTTGGCCATCAGCACACTGGACGCTTGTTTAAAAGCAGGGGAGTATAACTTGGAGAGAAAGGAGGGACCCGGGGATGAGATCCATGCGGGGTGTGGACCCTCTGGCCCCTGCCCCCACCGCAGTAGGAGGAGCCTGGCCGTAACTTTGTGAGGCTGCAGCTTCCAACCCCCAGAAAAGCAGACTGATGTCCTGCCAGCCCCAGCAGATGAGCAGGGGTACCTCATCTGTTTTCAACACAAGCCAGGCCGAAGCCCACTCCCTTCTAATGGCCCTGAGTCCCAAGTCCCCTCCTCCTTCCGTGGGTCCCCAATGCCCCCCAGCCCCGAGGTCCTAGGCACCCCCCCCCTTCATTTTCTTCCCAACAGCACAGTTGAGAGAGGGGGAAGGGAGGAGTTGAAAAGTGGAAAGAGACTGTAATATCCCCCCAGGCTAAGCTCTGGGCAAGAGGACAGCAGGGTGCTAACTGCTCATACATAAGCAAAAGCTCAGGAAGGACAAGCTGAGAAAAAGCAGCAGGTAAGGAAAAGCCCAGCAGGTAAGGAAAGGCTGGGACACCTGGGGCAGGTATACTGCAGACACCTCCCAAGGGCAGCCAGGCCTCATGCTGACTGTCCTACTGGGAATCTGGGGACATGGTTAACTTCAGACATTCCTGATGCATGGCACTGCCTGCACAGGACTCAGCCATGAGCATGGACTATAGACTAGGTACCACAGTCACTTTCGGGGAAGGGTCGGAGCTCAGACATTTCACCTGTATAAGGAAAGGAATGTAGTTTTTTTTCCAAAGGAGGAAAGGTGAGTTTGATGGCAGGGGAGCGTGGGGAGAGCCGAGAGGGGACATGGAAACAATGGGAGAGTGGCCTGGCATGTACATAGCATGTGACAGTCTTGTTGGAGGGTAAGAAACAGAGGGAGCTGCCTCGTGGAAGCTTTGAGAGGCTCTGGGCACAAGCAGGGTGCATCAGGCCTAGGGGATGTAAACCCTTCATGACTCTGTCCCTGATCAGGACAGCTGTGGGAGTCATCAGCAGTGGTGGCTGGCCGTGCCCTGCCACACTGTCAAGGCACTGATGGGAATGTGAATTGGAGAGGAGCCCCAGAGAAACCCCAGGTGCATCTGCGGACTTGCAGTGGGTGGCACTCCAGTGGTGTAGACTCCCTGCCTGCTAACTCCTCCACAAGGCCAGTCTGTTCGTTATCTACCTTCGAGCATTTCAATTCAACAGACTTCTGGTGGCTACCGTGTCCACGATTGGGGCGGTCCAGTGCCTTTCCTGCAGCCTGCTTCACGCATCCCTTCTCTGGAGAAGTGGCTCCCATTCCCTCACCTCCCCCATTTCTCACCACCGCAGTCAGGATCTGTGTGGCCATTAGCAGCCTCCATGCGGCCGGTCCGGGACAATCTTCAGCCTCCTCCTCCCTGCCTTCCGACTAGCTTTGCTGACCAAACAACCCTCGTGGGATACTCTTCCAAATGTCCCTCTGGCTCTCCTCCTCTGCCCCAGGGGTCGCTGTCCCCATAGGTGAAAGTTTCCTAGCTACCTTCAGAGCTTTGTCCACACACACACACACACACACACACACACACCACTAGAGAATGTTCCCTTGGCTTCAAAGCACTTGTGGCTTCACTTTGCTGATACCTGCTCCCCCAAATAAGCGTCTACACACCAGACTTGTGCTCTAAACTCCAGACGCACGTATTCAAACTATGCACTCAAGACCTCTGCTTGGATGTCCCACTAAGAATGGACAGCTGTGAGCACACATCCTCTCCTTGTAATGAACTGTTAACTGTGAGCCTACCGTGCCAGCTCCTTCTCTCAGTCTGAGTGTCCCAGATTGTTGAACCTTGGAACGTTCTTGGGCCCCAAGCTCTCAAGCAAGACTACTCACATTGCACCTTCCCTGCTCAGAGCCCAACCCCCCTCACCCGATCCACCGAAATTCTTTCCATGGCATCTCTTTCCTTTTCACTCACTACACTCCAGCCACACCAACCTTCTCTGTCCATGGAACATACCAAGCTTGTTCCGAGTCCGGGTCTCTTCCACCTTCCAGTGCCTGGTTCCTTCTCATCGTCTAAGCTCAGCTCAAATGTCATTGCCTCACAAAGCCCTTCCTGGCCTTACAACCTAAATTACCCTACCTCCCAAGCCCTCTTTCTGTGAAGCTATTGGCCAGGTTTATGGTCTCATCTGAAGGCTTGACCTGAGGAACTTCACTTTCAAACTCAGTCAGGTGGTTGTGGTCAGGCCTTGTCCCTGTCCTTCATGAAGTTGCTTCACAACATGGTAACCAAGCTTATTCAGGGTGAGTTTGGGGACAAGATGGAAGTCATGGTCTTTTTTTTTTAATTGAGGTATAATTGGGGGCACCTGGGTGGCTTAGTCAGTTAAGCATCTGACTTTGGCTCAGGTCATCATCTCACAGTTCATGAGTTCAAGCCCCACATTGGGCTTGCTGCTGTCAGCACAGAGCCCACTTCAGATCCTCTGACCCCCTCTCTCTCTGCACCTCCCCCTCTCGTGCCCTGTCTCTCTCTCTCTAAAAAATAAGCATAGGGGCGCCTGGGTGGTGCAGTCGGTTAAGCGTCCGACTTCAGCCAGGTCACGATCTCGCGGTCTGTGAGTTCGAGCCCCGCGTCAGGCTCTGGGCTGATGGCTCGGAGCCTGGAGCCTGTTTCCGATTCTGTGTCTCCCTCTCTCTCTGCCCCTCCCCCGTTCATGCTCTGTCTCTCTCTGTCCCAACAATAAATAATAAAAAACATTGAAAAAAAAATATTTTAAAAAATAAGCATAAATAAATATATATATAATTGACATACAACACTCTATTAGTTTCCGTTGTGCAATGTAATGATTAGATTATTTGTGTGCGTCGTGAAATAATCACCACAAGTCTACTTAATACCCGCCACCACACATATTACAGGTTTTTTTCTTGTGATGAGAACTGTTAACATCCACTCTCTTAAATCTACTCTTTCAAATATGCAATACTCTATTACTAACTATAGTCATCATGCTATACATTACATCCCCATGGCTTTATTAACTGGAAATTTGTACCTTGTGACCCCCTTCACTCATTTCACCTCCCCCACCCCCACCTCTGACAACCACCAATCTGTTCTCTGCATCTATGAGCTCAAGTTTTTTGTTTTTAGATTCCAAATATAAATGAGATCATAGTGTTTGTCTTTCTCTGTCTTATTTCACTTAGCATAACTCACTCAAGGTGCATCTACATTGTTGCAGATGGCAATCCCTTTTTTTTTATTATTTTAAGTAGGTTTCCCACCCAACATGGAGCTTTAACTCATGACCCTGAGATCAAGAGTCACACACTCCACAACTGAGCCAGCCAGGTGCCCCAAGACTTGGTCACTTTTTATGGCTGAGTAATAATATCCCATTGTGCATGCGTGTGTGTGTGTGTGTGTGTGTGTGTGTGTGTGTGTGTCACATCCTCTTTATCCACTTTTCTGTCGTATCTGAGGTTGTTTTCATGCCTTGGCTATTGTAAATAATGTTGCAATGAACATAGGAGTGCCTGTGTATTTTTAAATTAGTGTTTTTGTTTTCTTTGGATGAACACCCATAAATAGAATTGCTGGATCATCTGGTATTTCCGTTTTTAATTGTTTGAGGAACCTCCATACTGTTCTCAACAGTGACTGTACCATTGTACATTCTCATGATAGTGCACAAACATTCCCCTTTCTCTACATTCTAGCCAACACTTGTCAGCCGTGACGTGATATTTCATTTTGCTTTTGATTTGTATTTCCCTGATGATGAGTGATATTGTGCATCTATTCATGTGTCTGTTGGCCATGTGTGTCTTCTTTGGAAAAACCTATTCAGATCTTCTGCCCATTTTTTAATCGGATTATTTGTGTTTGCTATTGAGTTGTATGAGTTCTTCACATATTTTGGATATTAGCCCCTTACCAGATATATGATTTGCAAATATTTTCTCTCATTCCGTAGGTTGCCTTTTCATTTTGCTGGTGGTTTCCTTTGCTGTGTAGAAGCTCTTTAGTTTGATATAGTCCCGCTTATTTATTTTTACTTTTGTCACCAAATTTAAAAGTCATCACCAAGACCAATGTGAAGGAGCTTTCTGTCTATATTTTCTTCTTCTTTATGGTATTAGGTCTTACATTCAAGTCTTTATTTTTTTTAATGTTTATTTATTTCTGAGACAGAGAGAGACAGAACATGAGTGGGGGAGGGGCAGAGAGAGAGGGAGACACAGGATCTGAAGCAGGCTCTGAGCTGTCAGCATAGAGCCCGACGCGGGGCTCGAACTCACGGGCCGCGAGATCATGACCTGAGCCGAAGTCGGCCGCTTAACCCACTAAGCCACCCAGGCGCCCCAGAGTATAGATCTTTCAACTCCTTGGTTCAGTTTATTCTTACTCATTTTATTCTTTTATTTTTTTAATCTTTTTTTTAATGTTTATTTATTTTTGAGACAGAGAGAGACAGAGCATGAACAGGGGAGGGGCAGAGAAAGAGGGAGACACAGAATCTGAAACAGGCTCCAGGCTCTGAGCTGTCAGCACAGAGCCCGACGCGGGGCTCGAACTCACGGACTGTGAGATCATGACCTGAGCCGAAGTCGGCCGCTTAACCGACTGAGCCACCCAGGCACCCCAGAGTATAGATCTTTCAACTCCTTGGTTCAGTTTATTCTTACTCGTTTTATTCTTTTTGATACAACTATAAATGGGATTGCTTTCTTAGTTTCTCTTTCCAATAGTTCAATATTAGTATACAGAAATGCAACAGATTTTTTACATTGATTTTGTATCTTGTAACTTAAATGAATTCATTATTAGTTGTAACAGGTTTTTAGTGGGTTTCCTATATATAATATGTCATCTGCAAATAGTGACAGTTTTACTTCTTCCTTTCCAATTTGGGTGCGTTTAATTTCTTTTTCTCGCCTAACTGTTCTGGATAGGACTTCCAAAACTGTGTTGACTACAAGTGCTGAGAGTGGGCATCCTTGTCTTGTTCATGACCTTAGAGGAAAAGCTTTCAGATCTTCATTGTTGACTTTGATATTAGCTGTGGGCTAGTCGTGTATGGCCTCTATTATGTTGAGGTACATTCCCTCTATAGCCACTTTGTTGAGAGCTTTTTTCAATCTGAAATGCATGTTGAAATGCGTCAAATGGTTTTTCTGCATCTATTGAGATGATCATATCACTTTATCCTTAATTTTGTTAATACGGTATGTCAGATTGATTGGTTTGTGGATGTTGAACCATCTTTGCATCCCTGTAATAAATCCTGCCTGATTACGGTGTATGATTATTTTAATGTATTATTGAATTCAATCTGCTAATATTTTGTTTGGGATTTTTGCATCTATATTCATCAGGATATTGGCCTTTGATTTTCTTTTCTTGTGGCATCTTTGTCTGCTTGTAGTATCAGGGTAATGCCCTGTAAAATGAGTTTGGGAGTATTCCCTCCTCTTCTACTTTTTGGAAGAGTTTGAGAAGGATTGGGTATTAATTCTTCTTTGAATGTCTGGAAGAATTCACCAGTGAAGTCATCTGGTCCTGGATTTTTGTTTGTGGGGGGGTTTATATTACTGATTAAATCTTCTTACTAGTAATTGGTCTGTTCAGATTTTCTATTTCTTCATGATTAAGTCTTGGTAAGTTGTATGCTTCTAGAAATGTATGCATTTCTTCTAGGCCATCAGATTTGTTGGCATATAATTGTTTACAGTAGTCTCTTGTGATATTTCTCTTTCATTTCTGATTTTATTTCTTTGACCCCTCTCTTTCTCTCTTTTTTTCTTGGTGACTCTAACTAAAGTTTTGTCAATTTTCTTTATCTTTTCAAAGAACTGGCTCTTTGTTTCATTGATGTTTTCTATTGTCCTTTTAGTTTCTATTTCATTTAGTTCCACTCTGATGTTTTTATCTCCTTCCTTCTACTAACCTTGGAATTTGTTCTTTTTCTAGTTCCTTGAGGTATAAAGTTAGGTTGCTTATTTGAGATTTTTCTTGTTTCTTCATGTAGGCATGTATTGCTATGACTTTCCCTCTTAGAACTGCTTTTGCTGCATCCCATATGTTTTCATATGTCATGTTTCCATTTTCATTTGTCTCAAGGCATTTTTTGATTTATTCTTTGACCCATTGGTTGCTCAGTAGCATGTTTTGTGATCTCCACATATTTGTGAACAATTGATGTCTAATTTAATACTGTTGTGCTCAGAAAAGGTGTTTCATATGATTTCAGTCTTCTTACATTTATTAAGACTTGTTTTGTGACTTAATGTATGTTTTATCCCAGAGAATATTTCATGTCCACTTGAGAAAAATGATGTCTTTGGATGGAATGTTTTGTATACACTTGACCCTTGAACCATGCAGGGGTTAGGTGTGCTGACCCACTGCAGGGCAAAAACCCATGTAGAACTTTTCACTCTCCCAGAATTTAACTACTAACAGCATACTGTGGACCAGAGGCTTAATGATAACATACACAGTGGATTAACACACATTTTGTGTGTTGTATATATTATATACTTTATTCTGACAAAAAAAAGCAAGCTGGAGAAAAGCAAATGTTATTAAGAAAATCATAAGGAAGAGAAAATACATTTACAGTACTGTATTGTATTTCTTGAAAAAAATCCACATAAAAGTGGACTCCTGTAGTTCAAACCTGTGCTGCTCAAGGGTTAACTGTATATCTATTAAACCCATCTGGTCTCATATGTTAAGGCCAATTTTTCCTTTTTTATTCTCTTCTGAATGATCTGTCCACTGATGTAAGTGAGATATGGAAACCCCCTACTATTATTATATTGCTATTTTTCCCTGTAAGTTTGTTAATATTTGCTTCTTACATTTAGGTGCTCTTATGTTGAGCACATAAATATTTACAAATGTTATATCCTTTTGTTGGATTGACCCCTTTATTATTTTGTAATGCCCCTCTTTGCTGCTTATTAGTCTTTGTCTTAAGGTCTGTTTTGTCTGATATAAGTATAGCTACCCCAGTTCCTTTTGGTTTCCATTTGCAAAGAACATCTTTTTCCATCCTGTCACTTTCAGAGTGTGTGTGTCTTTACATCTAAAGTGAGTCTTGTAGGCAGCATATAGATGTGTATTGTTTTTTTATCCATTGAGTCACGCTATGTCTTTTGACTGGAGAATTTAGTCCATTTACACATAAAGTAAATATTGATAAGTATGTACTTATTTACATTTTGTTAATTGCTTTGTGGTTGTTTTTATAGTTCCTCACTGTCCCTTTGTTCTCTTGCTCTCTTCCTTTGTAGCTTGAATTTCATTAGTGCTATGCTTAGAATCAGTTTTCTTTATCTTGTGAGTATCTACTACAGGTTTTTGGTTTGTCAATACCATGAGGCTTACATATAGCGATATATTTTAATGGTCTATTTTAACTTGATAATAACTTCAGGCTGAATGCATTCTAAAGCTCTACGTTTTTACCATCCCACACACACTTTATGGTTCCGATGTCACATTTGACTTCTTTTTATCTTGTGTGTTCCTTAACTAATTATTGTAGTTACAGCTATTTTTCCCACTTTTGGCTTTTAACCTTCATACTAGTTTTATAAGTGATTAATCCACTACCTTTATGTTACCAGTGATATTTATACTTTCATGTTTTCTTGTTCATAATTAGCACACTTTCTTTTGAGCTTCAAGAACTCCCTTTAACAATTCCTGTAAGGCCAGTCTAGCGGTGATGAACTTCTTTAGTTTTTGCTTGTCTGGAAAACTCTTTATTTCTCCTTCAATTCTGAATGATAACTTTGCCAGGGAGAGTATTCTTGGTTGCAAGCTTTTTCTTTCAGCGTTTATTTTTTTAAGTAATTTTATTTATTTTTATTTCTTTTTTAATTTTTTAATGTTTATTTCTTTTTGAGAGAGAAAGAGACAGAGCGTGAGCAGGGGAGAGGCAGAGAGAGAGGGAAAGACAGAATTGGAAGCAGGTTCCAGACTCTGAGCTGTCAGCACAGAGCCTGATATGGGACTCAAACCCACAAACCAGGAGATCGTGACCTGAGCCGAACTCTGGCACTTAACCGACTGAGCCACCCAGGCGCCCCCATTTTTATTTTATTTCTATTTCTATTTTTAAGCAAGCCCTACACCCACTGTGGGGTTTGAACTCATGACCCTGAGATCAAATGTTGCATGCTCCACTGGCATGAGCCAGCCAGTCATACACCCCCACCCCCACCCCCAACAGCACTTTAAATATATCATGCCACTCCTTTCTGGCCTGGCAAGTTTCTGCCGAAAACTCTGCCAACAGTCTTGTGAGGATTCCTTTGTAGGTAATAAGTTGTTTTTTCTCTTGATGCTTTTACCATTCTCTCCTGTCATTAAATTTTGACATTTTAATTATGATGTGTGTTGGTGTTGGTGTCTTTGAGTTCATCTTATTTGGAATTCTGTTTGCCTCCTGGGTTCAAATGTCTTTCCTCCCTCGGGTTAAGGAAGTTTTCAGCCATTGCTTCATGGTATACTCAAAGCCCCGCCTCTGAGCAACTGCCAGCATCTAGACATACTGGGCACTTAGGAGCTGAGACTAAATGAACACCCCACATCTGCCAACATGTGTTCATCTCCCTCCTCTAGACCGTTCCCCCACCCCACCCCCCATACGGCTCATCAATTCATCTACAAGGCCCTCATCAGAGACCCCAGGGCCTGTCATTGGAAAGGAATCCAGAGGCTGATGTTCTTTGGACACTAGCTCGGCCTCCTCACTAGGCCTTACATAATTTTATGTTAATCTATGTAAATCCATACTATTGTGGAGGGTAATTCGTAAAGGTTGGACCTTTAGCTAGAAAAACATTTCCAAAATGTCGGAAAAAAGGTTGCATACTAGGCTTGTGCAGGAGGACACGGGGGAGAGTCCAGGGGAGCCCTTTCCTCTGCTGGTGAGGAACGAACCAACACTAGAGGGGACATCAGCAAGCCGCAGACAGCATCACCAACGACCAGTCCCAAGAAAGAGCTTGGATCTGGGCTAGGGGGACCTGGAATTCGGTACAAGTGAAGGGTCTCTCAGGGAGACAGATGCAGCTCTAGACTAAACCATTGCAGCCTGAGTTCCCTCTGTCACTGCAATGTCTCCCTATCAGTGAGAATAACTGAGCCACGCAAAGCCACCAGAGCTCACGGATGAGCTCTGTGCCAGCCACACAGGATGGTGTGAGTCCCAGTGTCCCCGAACTCTTGTCTTACCGTTTTGTTGTTTGAAGCAAGGCCTTCTACCCCTCAGCGGCTCATCTATTGTGTCACCAGGCTCTTCTCAGAACCCCCCGTGAAGTCCAGGGACAGCAGCAGAAGGGTGGTAGGGCCCACACTAGGCCACCACTTCTCAAGAGCCAGAGCTTGGAAAATATGAGTGTGGAGGGCCCTTTCCACCCTCAAACCTGTGAGGTCCAAAGAGGCCCCTGCTCCCAGGAGTTTGGTGAGGCTCCACTGATACCCCTTCCCATTGCCCAAGAAGCAGGACCCTTGGGGCTTGGGGTGCCGGGCCCATGTGCTTGCTCACACTTGCCTTTCCTCCTCCAGTACCTGGATGACTGAGGGGCTGCCCCTTCCTGCCCTCCTCGCATCCGTGTCCTGTCCCTAGATACCATGGGCTCCTGCCTACGTGTCCCTGAGAGGGCACGGATCCCCATTCGTGGTCCTGATTCCCCAGGCTGGACCTGCTGTGGGTCCTTCACGAAGGAGCGCAGCACCGCCACGAGGGGGCGCTGCTCCTCCTTGAAATGCTGCTCCAACCTTCCCTGGGCTTCCTACACATTGCTTGCTGAAGAATTTCAAAAAATAAACGTGTGGAAATAAGAGTGAGCAAATAGGAAGCTTTGGGGGGGGGGGGAGACATCATAACAATGGCCAGGTTCCCTAAATTCTAGTCTTATTCTGGACCCCTTGTTCACAGAAAGAGGCACATGTTCCAGCAAGTATCTGCCTATAGAAATTTGCTCCTGCCATCTACCCAATCCCCCACTTCTGGGTGAGTATATGTGGGATTTTGTTTGAGCTCATCTGGGGACCAGATGTCCCAAGACTTGTAGGGACAACAGGGAATAGAGGAGAAGGGGGCTTTGGAAAATTTTTCCTGGGGTAAGAAGCTACATGTCCCTAAGCAAGTCCCCCAGCCTCTGTGAGGCTATTTGTCATAGAGATAAAAGTGCCTCCCAGAGAGTTGTTAGAACCATCAGAGGCAATGTGTACAGTTCTCACCCCATCACCAGGCAGCTCGATCTTCTCTCCCACCCCACTGGTAAATCGCTGCCACCTGAAACCACTGTTCATCCGAGAAAACGAATACACCAGGTATCACTCCATATCGACTAGAATGGCTGTAACAAAAAAGAAAAAAGAAAAATAACTAGTCTTGGTGAAGACAGAAGTTCGAGTCTTCATACACTCCTGGTGAGAATGTAAAATGGTCCAGCCACTGAGGAAAACAACTTGATGGTTCTTCAAAAAGTTAAACACAGAATTGCCATAGGATCCTATAATCCCACTCCTAGGCACATACACCCAAAGAACTGAACGTTGGTGCTCAAATATATATACATATATTTGTATATAAATAAATATATATACACGTATGTCCACTGAAGCACTATTTGCAATGGCCAAAAACTGGAAACAACCCGAATATTCACCAGCTGATGAATGGATAAGCAAATTGTGGTAGATCCGCACAATGGAAATGTGACGGAGGGAAGAGAGGAAGGTGCAGGAGCAGGGATGGAGGGGGCATTAGTCCCGAAGCAGGAGACAGGACCCTGTTCAGCTTCCTCTACTGTGACTTGGGTCTCTCTGGACCCGTTTCCTCATCTGCAACCCGGGGCAACACCGTGATCGTTGGCTTCATGACTTGAATTAACAGCACAGTGCCTACCTCACTAATAATACTAGTAAAAACAGTCATTGCTTTTAGTACGTCCTTATTGCTATCCCTGTGATATTGGGAAGAACCACAGGAGCGCAGATATGGCTGCAGAGAACCTGGGGGGATGGGTTAGGGTAGAGTATGGGACCAAGGAATGAGGTGTAGTCTCCTTAGTGACCTGGGAGACGCCACTGGCCACAGATAGGGCCAGAGGACCCAGCTGGCCAGGTCCCCGCACTTGCAGCCTGCTGAGGCTGCCCACCAGGATCTCTGTCTGGGCGGTGTGACCAGGCCCCAAGGACACTCCAAGCTCCGCAGGCCAGACCCGGACCCTCCACACACACACCCCCCATCCGCCCCCCCCCCCCTCCCCCAGCTCCGTGCCAGCTCCGTGCCAGCATCCAGACTGAATCACCCGGGATGGGAGAGGCCACTCCCCTGGCCTGCAGTCCAACCCGGCGGGGAACGGGGAGGGGAGGGAAGGGTTAAGTTACCGGCGCGCGAGCCGGGTAGGGGGTTGGAAGGGGGAGCTGACGCCGCCGGCGAGTCGTCGCGATTGGCTCGGGCGCAGGACCCGGGGGCAGCTGCGGGCGGACGGCCGCCCAGACTTCCCGGACGCGCCTGGCGCCTCCGCTGCGCCGCCGGCGGCCTCCGGGGACGCGCTGCCCGGCTGCCTGGGGACAGCTCCGCTCCTGCGCCAGCCCCCCACCCCGCAAGTCTCCCGCCCCCGTTGGGGGACTGGCGGGGACTGTCTTTCTCGGTGCTCGTCAACAGCGGTGACAGCGAGGTTGTCAGCGCGCTCCAGCGCGTGCCAGTAGGAAGAGCGCCCGCCAGCCAGCCAACATTGTGCCCCTCCCGGCGGGAGAGCGGGCAGGGTCCCAGGTCCCCAGTAGGGGCTGAATCTGTCTGTCCTGGTGTCTAGCCATGGGGCAACCTGCCAGGTCATGAAGCTGGGGGAGGAGCTGATCACACCTAGGGGAAAGCTGGGGCTGGATGCTTTCATCCCCCCTCCCAGACCCCAGGAACTTCGCATACCATACAAACAGGGGTGGACTTGTTCCCTAGGCACCCCGTGGAGCCCTCGGCCACCCCACTATGGCCAGGGACCTTGGTGGTGGCTGAGCAGGCCAGCACTCCCCCCCCCCCCACCCCCCACTGACAGCCAGCCATTCAGGCTAGAATCCTAATTGGAGCCACAGAGGCTCCAGAAAATCCAAAACTATAGGTTGTAAATCTATGTGACAAGTGTGGATAGTCTTGGTTATTTTGAAAAGTGTACATGTGCTCATGCTGGTGAGACGGGCACTGGTGAAAAGGACATCGATTCAGAGAGTTTCACCGCAAAAAGAAGACAAGGTTAAGATCAAGATGAGGAAAAGATTATGGAGGTTTTCAGAGAAAAGTTTTCTCCACTTTCTCTGTCTGGACACTGGGGCCACATACCTGCAACCACCCCAGTAGGACCCTCTGGGCCTTGGCCCTGCACAAGATTTGGGGGGAAGGACATGTCTGCTTCCTTACTTTGGCCTTGCCTCATCTTCTTCATGGGGGGCCTGGACCTAGTCTGTGTCCTTCTACTCCCCATCCCCACTCCCACCGTGGCCCTGCCAGCCACCCTATCTTGGCTCCCCTCCTGCTCCCCCCTCCTAGGCTGCTCTCCCTTTATAAAAGGGCAAGAATCTCCTTGCAGGCTCCCTCTCCAAGGGGAGGGAGGCAGTGAGGCGATCACCTGTCCCACTCCCTCATCTATCACCCTGAACTGTGTTTCACGATAAAATTACTCATCCTCAGCCAGTGATAAATGAAATCAGTCTAGAGGCGACCATACAGAGTGGGGGTGGGGTGCCCCATTCAGGGTTTCTGGGCCTGGGTGAGGGAAACCCGGGGTGAATTATCTCTGTGTTAGCTCATAGCCTGGCGAGGGCCAAGTTAGTAGATTTGTGCGTCCTCGTGTGTACTCTTGGTAAAAAGACATGTGTGATTCTGTGTCTATCCTCTGCAGAGTAATGGTGGGACGGGGGCTGGGGGCTGAGCCTTGTAGCAGCTGGGATTCAGAGTCTAGGCAAGGCCACAGATAGGAAAGGCTATATCCCCAGATGAAGGGCCTGGAGGGATCAGAAGACTGTGGTGAGCCACGGAGTAGGGTGCTAGGGCAGACAGGAGGAGGGTCTGGGTGTCTAGGAGCTTTGCCTGGTGCTGAGGGGAGGAAGCAGGCAGCTCATGAGCATACAGGCAGGACGACCAGTGGCCATGTAGCTGCAGGTGAGCACAGCAAAGAAGCCTCCAACAGCTTCAGGTGTCAGATGAGCCCTTGCCCATCCTAACTGGAGCCTCTGGACCTTGAGACAGCTAGAGGTCAGGCAACTCTCAGTACCAGTCCCAGGCAGCAGAATGATATCCAGTGGCTCCTCTGGATCCTACTGGATCCCCTGCTTTCTTCTTCTTTCAGCCCAGGAATTCGTGAGAAGTCCTTTGCTGATAACTAAGGGGTTAATTAATAATCAAAATGATGACCTCAGGGGCACACCGTGGCCCAGAGCAGCTGTGGGCTCCTTTGGTAGAGCACAGAGGTCCAGAGGCCCAGATCTCAAAGCTATTCCACCACCTGCCAGCTGTCATCTATAAAAGAAGGTGGAAAGAGCACCGACCACACGGGTTGCTCTAAGGGCACTTGAGATTATGCTTGTGAACTGCTGAGTCATTGTGACACTTATTTCCAAGGCCTCCTGAGAGCTGACTGGCCCCTGGAGTAGAGATGGGACCCCTCTGGGGCTGACAGATCAGGTAGGAATATCAGATTCCTGTGCCAGCCAGATCCAGAGTCAGAGTTCTGGAAATGCAGGGAAGTGTGCTCAGATGTTCAAGGGACAATGGTCTCATTCTGACCAGAGAGCTCTAGGAAGCTTCAAAGAGGACACAGCACTTGAAATTAGCATGGAAGGACAAGTAGAATCGGACAGAGGGGACTGGTGTCAAAGTGCTGTCCTGGAATGTGGATGGTCCCACCAGCTTCAGGTAGCCCCTTTTCTGTCTCCTGCACCAGGAAGAAAGGGCTGTGTGAACCGTTCACCTTTGTGCCTGGGTGGGCAACACTGTGACAGGCACAGAGTCCGACTCAGTGCTGATGAAACAAACCAGGGATAAATAATAAATGTGTGTTCATCTTGCAGGCAGTGGAGCCATGGAGTTAATGAGTCGAGAAATGACAGGTCAAACACTCTGGGCCGTACAGGAGAGGTCGGTGGAGAGACAACAGTACCCTAAGCGGGCTGCCCACAAGGCCAGGCATGGGGCGGGGGCAAGGCAAGACTCTAAAAGGGGAGCGAGCGTGGGACGAGAAGGAGGGGGCTCGTCAGAGACAGCTCGGGGCTGGGGAGGAAAATGGCTGTGTAGAGTGTCTGTGGTGCCTGCTATTTGGGCACTGAGCTTCCCAAACTCACTGCCTTTGAGAATAGTGCCTTGTGGGGACAGAGGTCACCTCCCAGGAGTAACACTGGTCTCCAAGCTCCCCTGGGGTAGCTGGTGGCAGCATCCTTTCCCCGTGGAAGCCTCTGACATGGGGTTCCCGGATGCTCTACCCTGATGCTGGCTGTGCCGAAGGTGGGTGGCATTCGGGACTGGGCCCAGGTTCTCTCTCTGAGAAAGAGGTTCACCTGTCACTCAAAGAATGCCTGGCTCATAGGAGCCTTTGGATCCAACCTGTCCCCCAAACAGAAGAAACAGAGCCCAGTTCAAATCCAAGACTCAGGTAGATGGTGCCCTCACTCCCCTCCTTTCTGTCCCTCCACACTGCTCTGGAATACCCCGTTCCTGATGCTGTCTGCCCATCTGTCTGCGAAGGTCGAAGTCAAGGCCCCTGTCTGCCTGCAGGTTAGCTGTCCACCTCTTCCGGGTACCATGCCCCAGGTTGCTTCTTCAGCTAGAGGGCCAGCTGCAAAGAGTTCCCCCACTCCGAGCTCCCCATGTCAGAGACACCCTGTCCTTGGAGTCCCTGGGTAGCGATCGGCCAAGATCTGAACCCACCTCAGTTTCAGGAAATGTCCACTCCTGCCTGTGTCTCGTGTGTACACGCATGTTAGCAAATGCACAGCCTTGCGTGGCACATGTGTGTGTGTTTATGACCGAAGCTGCTGTTCATACAGTCCACAGATACCATTTCCAGGCAATAAAGAAAACCCAGCATCTTTAAGGCTTCTCTCCATTCCCAGGGACTTAGCAAGATGGAATTTCCTCCCCCAGTGACAGCATCCTAGGGCACTGGTGATGAGGCCCTCCCTGCTGAGGGATGGATTCCTGGCCCAGGGTCCATCACGCTCTCCCCAGAGTGGACTCAGCCCCCACTCCCAGCTCTTGTTGCTCCAGGCATGGGGTGAACCTTCACAGTTCCTGTGCTGTGGCCCATTCCCTCTTTCCCTGTCCTCCTGGTCCCCACAGCAAAGCTGCTAGTCACCCCAGGCAGCAGGGATTGGCCCAAGGTCCTGGAGGTGGAAGTGGCCAGTGGGTACCACGATGGGAGTGCTTCAGGGAGCTGTGGCTCCCAGGCCCCTGACCGTGGAATCCCCTCTGATGCCCCTTTCCTGGGCTGAAGTTCAGGATGACCCAGCTTTACCAGGCTGTGATTGGGTCAGCAAGTGATGGGGCCAGGGGTCTGGTGTGCTGCAGGTTGTATGGGCCACAGAACTGGGTCACATAAAGAGCTCAGGCATGCTCAGAAAACATTCACTGAGAGCTTCCTATATGCCAGGTCCTGCACCAGGTACGGAGCACATCGTAGGCACACTCATGGGACAGGCAGATGAATAAGACAGAGCAGCCAAACTTACCCTCCTGCCAGAAAAAAAAAAAGCAAAAAAAAACCTCAAATACCAGACAAATACAGAAAACATGGCCTTCAAGACACTGGGTATCATGTGATGAAGAGGGAGCCCCTGAGAGGCCCAGCTCACTTCCCAGAGCATTTCCAGCTGTAGTGCAGGGAGGGGACCCGGCAGGCTCAGGGGTCCCCACGAGGGGAGAGAAGGAGCTGGGAGTCCCGGGAAGCTAAGGCAGCTAGAGTTTGCAGGAGGCAGCACGGGAGAGGGGAGTCCTAGAGATCTGCAGAGCGTGAGGAACGTGCTTGAACGTGCCAGGAAAACCAGCGAGAGGGTCACAGCAAGTCCTGCCCGGAGCTCACACGGGGCTGTGAAGAGTGCTCGGTCCAGGGGCCAGTCCGGAAGACCTCAACTCAAAGCAGGACAAAATTAGCCCTAGACCAAACGCTGCTCTGGTCCTCCCAGCAAAGCTTAAACGCAAGACCTAGAGGAACCAAACTTCCTCTCAATGACTTCCTGATGTCCAGAGCAAAGTACAAGAATATTCATGAAAATATTCAGCACCCATCAAAGTTCACAATCCTGGTCACCCAACTAAAAATCACCGGGCAGGAAGCAGGAAAACACGACCCATGAGAAGGAAAGTCAGTCACGTGATGCTGACCCAGAAATGGTGGGGTTGGCAGAGTGAGCACACAAGGGCATGAAGAGGCCCACTATAGCTGTCTCCAGGTGTCCAAGAAGGCAGAAGACAGACTGTGTTTAGTGGGGACCTTCTGGGGCTTCCCAGAAGAGGTCAGTTCTGGGAAGAGGGCAGACTTCTTGGATGTGGCCACAGTAGCATCTCTGCCAGGGGGACTTGGGCTCAGACCCAGATCCTGCAGGTGGCCGCCCGGCAGGCCCGGCTCCCGGGAGGCCTCATCTCCATCCCACTGTACGCAGACTCAGGATGCCTGGGGCACAGCTGGTGCTCAGTATATATTAATTGTCTTGTTTCATTCTCATTCCCATTTTACAGATTGAGACTCAGAGAGGTTAGAGGTCTCCCCAAGGCCATGAAGCCAGGAAGGGGTGGGTGCAGGACCCTGGGCTTGCAGCCTCAGGCACTCTGTGCAGCACACCTCCAGCCACCAGGTCTCACCAACCTGGCGGGTTCAAGGTAGCCTTAGGGTATAACCCCAGTCCCCCAGGATGCAAGCCAAGGCAGGAGGCACATCAGAGTTCAGGTCCGATACCAGTAGCTGGTAGGAGGCAGATGTCAGTGCCCGCACCCAGATTCGCAGCCGGATTCTGTCTGCACCCTCCATCCAGGATATGTGGAGTCCAGGGCAGAGCCCCCCCCACCCCAATTTCCCAACCTCGCCTCGGCCTCCCCAGATTGTGAGTGGAGACAGGGAACGGCAGTGGGCAGGCTGGGAGCCCTGCCTGAGGGTGCTCATTTCTGTAATTACCATAATTGCCTTAATCACCACTTGGGCCGGAACACTCATCTGCAGCCTTCGCGTTCAGCCCCCCTCCTCTGCACACCTCAGCAGCTCCATCTGGGGGTACAGACGCACAGCCCAGGGGCGCAGCATGATCTCCCAGCCTCCCCAGCAGGCCCCAGCCTTCTGCAGCTTGGGCGCCGGGTGCCTCCATCAGCACCCTCGCCTAGACTATTTGCTCAGTGCCCGCCTGCCAATGCTGGACGCAGGAAAACAAAAAGAGCCAGGGAGCAAATGCCAAGTCTGCAGGTATGACACTCAGGTACAGGGGCTTGCTCTGAGTCCCACCCAGGAAGGCAGAGACACACTCAGAGGAGCTGACACACACCCAGACGCAGACCTTTCCTTTCCCCTGATCTGGGGCGGCGGTGGGGGGTGGGGGGGCGGTCGGTAGGGGGAGCCGTCTGTGGGCCTCTGTTGTGTTGCTCATAATGACCGCTGCCCTTCTTGAGCTCGTGCCATGGGCCAGGAGCGCGTGGTTGCTTTCCCAGCCTCCAGTGCTTTGGCTTCACTTACAGAGAGGGAGAGTCTGAGGCTCAGGGCACAAGCGCCGAAACCCCAAAGTTCCCCTAGCTCCAGAATTGGCCTCCATGCCAGCTGCAGCCCCTCGGCCCACACGGAGGCTCCAGGGTCCCACCAGCGAGGGACAACGAGGGTCCGCACCCAGAGTCTCCACAACAAGCAGCAGCTGAGAGCCAGGCCAAGGCAGGCAGTGGAACTGCCGCTGGCTCCTGCTAGGCCCCTGGCAGCATGAGCGATGGCAGGCTGAGCGATAAGAAACTAATAATTTATGTTTCCAGCTCCCGCGGCCCCGGCGCCAAGGGAAGGCTGGGCCACAGCCTCCTCCTCACGCTGAGCGGCCGCAATCCTTTATTGCACAAATTATTAACGACCAAAGAATGAATGACTCCGTAATCAGATCAGGACTGCCAGCACTTTTCATTTCGTTTATTTGCACAAATTCTGAAGTCAGGGTCTAGTCTGAGCTCAGAAAGCCAGCCTCACGCTGGATGGGTGCTCAGACCCCCACCTGGACAGAGCACACCACTCCTTCACCCTCACCCGGAACCCAAGGGGATGTGAAGACAGAGGGTGTCAAGGAAGGGACGGAGAGGTGGGGTGACTGAAGTGTGCCCACTTCAGCCTCATTAGGCACTGTGCCCCCTGAGCCAGGGTCAGAACTCTGTCCTTCAACCTGCCTCAGGGCCATCTCCTACCTGTTCTCGGGGCCAGGGGCTAGCCCAGGGCTTGGCAGTGAGAGAAAGCACCCCTGTTCCTGCCTGACAACCTCTGCTCCCTCCCTCTCTCTATCCTTCTCCCCCGGTGTTTGCCTCATCAGACATTGCTGGCCTGGGCCATCAGTGGCCCCAGCCCTGTGCCCTGCTCCCCCTGCTGCTCCTGCCTGCCTCCCATCCTCTTCCCCCTACTCAGGCTGGTCTCTCCCCTGCCTTCCTTTTTCCTGTCCTGGTGCTGGGCTGGGCTGTCCTCCCTTGGGACTCAGAGACTCAGGCCGTGAGGTTTCTGTGGCAGCACGGAGGAGTGAGCCGCCTGTGGCTCTCTCACGAGCCCACTTTTAATCCCATTGACCTCTCGTTATACTACAGCGCATAAATTCAGATTTGGAGAGCTTATGTTCCATCATAAATTGGGCTGGCAGACTTCCGATCAACAAGATAAAGCTGTCTCCTGTGAGGTGGGTGTTTTATTGGTCTTGGCTTCAGTGCTGCAGGCGCCAGAATTGGGGGGGAGGGGTGAGTCCTCTGCTCTGGAACCCTCCTGTGCTGTTCAGAGTAGCCTGGTGGTGCCCAGGGATCAGTCTTTCCTGTCGTCATGGGCAGGCACCGGGAACCGAGGCATCCCCTGGACCTGGTCTGTAACTGCCCTTAGATCCCCATCCCCAGAGCACCAGACTGAGCAGCCACTATGAGTCCCCAGGCTGGGCACTCAGGGGTCAAGACAGAGACCCGGTGTGCACCCAGGCATGCATATGTCTGTGCCCCTCCCTCCCTGGTGGACCTTTGGGAACCCAGCCAGAGCCAGAGTGGGGTTTGGGGGTTGGGGGAAGCAGGACTTGCCTGGGAATTCTGGGGGCCAAATGGCTGCGGGGGGTGGGGGGGGAGGGGGGCAGAAAGAGGGAAGTCAAGCCCCTGCCTCCAGAGATGTGGTAGCCTGGTCCGGCTCTACCTGCAGGTACAGACACAACCTGTCCAGAGTCCCCACAGGCGGACTCAGGAAGGTCTTGGCAGCTACGGGCCACCCTGGGTCTGGGATCCTGCCACCCGGAACTGGGAATAATATCTGCTGGCCTCACCCGCCCCTCTCTAGAGGTCAAGTCTTGCTTCCAAATCTCAGTCTCTGCCAATACCACCTCTCTCTGCTACTGATACTTCCAGCCCAGCCTCTGCACCAGCCAGCCATGATTGCTTCTAGGTGAGGTCACCCAAATCAGCATCCCCAAGGGGACTTCACCTGGCCCCTCTGAACACCCTCATCTGCCCAGGGCCTCAGCAGCACAGGAGTAAATCTGTGGCGCCAGGGTATGTGCTGGTGTCCTGGGGTACAAGGGACCCTGACAGGAATGGAGTGTACTCCTAGGAGGCTTCTTGGAGGAGGGGGTGCTGCTGTGAGTCTTAAAGATGAGTAGGTGGAGGCAGGGCCAACATTACCACCAGGTGAGGGAAGCACAGAACCTGGACCCCTGATACTATTAGAGACCACAAAACATTTTAGTTTTAATTTCCCTTAAAACCAGAATGAAAAAATAATATAATAACAACGAGTATTGAAGAATTAATCCATCATGGGCTATATTTATCTTTATACCAATAGAGTTGTAAGTTATAATTTAAAACTTTTCAATGGAGGAAAGGACTCCCAAATACAAAAGGTGCTACACGGGTGGTAACGGGGCCATTGGTTAGTGATTCTAGGGAGTGGCACTCCCCGGGCAGAGGAAACAACTCAGCCTCACTCAGAGACACTGAGGGGAGACAAGGAAACAGGAAGTTGGGCCCTGGGGAAGAGGCAAGGCCTGGAGGCCAGGGGTCCTGGACTATTCCCAAAGGAGCCCCTGGAGAAAAAGTTGGCCAGATGTGCCCATCAGGCACTGGGTGAGTGCAGGCAGAGTCTGGGAGTATCAGAGAAATATGATAGGTGAGAGGGGCCAGGTTAAGTATTCAGCAGTGAGAGGAATCTAGAAGGGAGCATAGATGAAGCTAGCTGCTTGGCTCATGGGGAGGAATGTAGTGCCAGCTCAGTGACTGCAAGAGAGGTAGGCATGACAGCATGATGGTGGAAAAGGGACCCAGGGGACCATGGGGTGGATGCATATGGCAGGCTACAGACTCTTGAGCGTCTGGACTGAAGATAGACTTTCAGATTCCATAACCTGTAAAGAAGTACATATGAAAGAGAAGGGTGCCTAGAGTGGAAGCCTAACCCACTTACCCTTTCACCCATCATACACTCGTTCACCCATCAATCCATCCCCCCACCCATCCTATGCTTGAGGGGTGGGTGAGGCAGAAGAGGGTCCTGAAGGAAGGAATGAGAGGGGAGGCTGAGCTGAGAGGAGGGTCTCCGGGCCATGAGTGCAGCTCATCTAATACATAGCAAGGCGTCAACTAGAAGCACCAAGAAAAATCCCAATGTGTTGATGCCAAACAAGGCATTATGCAGAAGCTGACAAGTTTGCTGAGGGCCATGTTCCCGGCTGGAAGATGGGATGACCCAGCCCAAGTCCTGGCTTTGCCCCTCACCAGTCATGAATCACCCCATCCTGTCTCTGAAGCCCCAGGAGCCCGGGAGCCCACACACACCTGCTGGACTCAGACACACAGTTACTCAACTGCTAACATGTGGCAAACTCAGGTTTTTGCAAGGCCTCCCAGTCGGAAAGAACGGTCTATCTGTTCTGCTGGAAGGAGTCTGCAGCACGCTGACATCTGTTAGCATCTGCATGTACACAGAGCATGAAAGGTCAGGCTCCTTTGTTCTGAGCAGGGCACGAGGACTCCACATCTGGGGATGCCCACCCTCCTCTACGCAGAGGGAAAACCCCCTCAGACCGGCCTCAGTCCTGCCAGGTGTCTCTTCCGCTCCCACTTTCCATGGGCCTCCAAGCAGCCTGGCCAGTCTACAGGTGGGAAGGCCCCCAGGACCAACCTGGGACTTTGTTAAACGCCCTGGAGAAAGAGCCAAGCTGTGGCCTTGGACAGAACCCTGGGATCGCTGCCCTTCCCCTGCCCACGGCAGGTGTGGGTCCGGCCTCCGCAGGCGGGTTCTGCTCAGTGTCTCAGCCCACACCAGGCTGTGCTCTTCAGTCCAACACACTTCTGGGGCTGCACCTGGGGCACCGTGCAGAACTTCAAAGGGTCGGACATCACAGAGTTCCCGCTCTCATGGCAAAATGTGCAGAGCTACTCTGTTGTGAAACCACAGACAGCAACGCGGAAGATGAAATGACCCGGTGGAGGACGTGGACAGTTGCAGTAATAAAGGAACCCTCATACCCAGACGGGCACCCACAACGACATCACTGCACTCAGCAGGCATATCACCAACTCAACCAACCCTTGCAAGGAGGACTGGGCCTTGGATGGGGTCGGGCTAAGTCATCGCCTCAGAAAGCCAGCCTGGGCTGCAGTTGTGAACCAGTAAAACTCACTGACCACCTCAGCATGCTACTTCTGAAAACCCCTGATGTGACAAATCAATGATGACAAGGTGACTGTTGGTCGTCTGGGTGACCCTGATGGTGGAACTGTGCGTGAAGTACGCCCAGATAACCCACCCCTCCTCCCAGGGTAGGCAGGCACAGAGTTGCAACCCTGCTGGAGCATGGTAGATGAGGCCGGGCCAAGAGATTCCCCCAGGCTTGGGAGTTTTCGCTCTCTCTGAAGAAGACGATGCCTGTGGCCAAACCTTAAGAAGCTTCTGGGGATAGGAAGGTATTCAGAGTCCTGCCTGGGCAGAAGCGCAGTGGGCAGGTGCCGGGAGAAGAGGTTAGCAGGCCTGGGGCTGCCTCAGGCCAGGGAGGCCAAGCCGGGCGGAGGGGGCCACACCAGGGTGGAGCCCTGTAAACAAGCCTCAAATGCTGACGCGTGGTGGGTATGTCAGAAAACAAACAAAAGTCCTGCTCGCAGGGAGCTCACATTCAGCAGGAAGCCCAACATAAACAGTCCCTTCCAGGGCCAGTCTGGGCTCGCTGTGGAGGCTGGGAGTCTCTCAGAGCTGGGCCTGGGGGCAGTACCTTCCAGCCACCCACCCTCCTAGCCCTCCACCAACTGGCCCCTTACCTCCAGCTTCCCTCTTCCTCCAGGATTTCTGTGCCGAGGGTCCCCGCCTGAACGTCCTTTCTCCTTCAACTTCCACTAACAGTCCTGGCAGAGGCCTACCTGAGCCCACTCCTCCCCCCAGAGGCCTGACTGCTGCCCTGTGACTGAGGGTGGCACATCCTAGCGTCTCTATCAGGACCGTGGTAGGTTCCGAATGCTCACAGGTCTTCCCAGGCCAAAACAGGTGAGCAGGCCAAGAGTGAACATGTGACCAGCACAGCTGGGATTGACCCTCCAGGGCCTACACGCCCACAAGGAGGAGCATGGGTCCCCGAGGCCTTCACGTGGGATCTGCACTGAGCGTGAGCAGCAGGACTGTGGTCACAGGAGGAGGAAAGCACACTCACGCATAAGCACACAGCATAGACACATGTGAGCCCATGGGTAACCCTACGCTCTCGGGTAAGGGTCTGTTCTTCCCTCACGATCAGCCCCTGCTGGCACACTCCCGAGACGTGGGGGTGTAATGGGACTGGAACTGAGTCTGCGTGCAGCACCACTCTGATAGCTCTGCCACTCCACTCTGGTCATCTCCCTGACCTGACATCTGAAAGATTACGGTGCTGCAGTGGCTTGTGCCATGAGGGATAAGGACCGCAACCTCATGGACACACAGCAGGACAACAGCTGCAGCCAGGGGTCCCCTCGACCCCCTTCCCACCCCAGGCCATGTCCAGGCAGCAGACCAGGTGACGTTTGCAGGGACAGAAAGGGGTGGAACCAGCCCACGTGCCCATTCATTGGGACAGATTCTTCTGTCTCCGGGGGCCCTAGAAGACTCTATTCCTGCCCTTTGCTTGGCCCTACCTTGGGGTGAACCCATCCCCCAGCTCCTGGACTTTGGGCCCATTTATGGAGAAAGCATCAAGAGTGTGCTAGGCCTGCCTCACCGTGCTGACCAGGGCACCTGTAGCCACATTTCACCCTGACTGCCCTGCTCCGGCCAAAGGACCCCACAGATTTTGAACCCCTATCTCATTTTCAGATGGAGAAAGTAAGGTCCTGAGAAGGGCAGAGAAGGCTGGGTCGTTCGGTGGCTGGCTAGGAGGGCCCAACTCTCAGGCCGCTGAAGGGTCTGCCACCTTTACCACCTGTGTCAGGCTAACTCCAGCACAACCCAGGCCCAAGAGGGGCCACAGCACGTGACAGGCTGCCTGAGGCAGGTGCTGCTCTCTGTCCCCGGTGACGCCAGTGAGTGGGTGTCCTCACTCCTCCTGCAGAGGAACTTGGCTTGCAGAGCCGGTGGTAGCCAGGACTCCCATTCATGTTGCCAGACCAACAACTCCCTCTGTATGGCTTCCGAGTGTATCCAGTGCAGCCTGTGGTGTGTCAAGCTCACCTGTGTCACTGTGTTTTTGCCTGGGGTCACTGTGTGTGTGTGTGTGTGTGTGTGTGTGTGTGTGTGTGTCTGCTTATGCATGATGCAGCAGGTGAATATCATGGTATATGTTACCAATGCTCTGGCAGCGTGTGCCTTGTGGGTGCCCCGAGTCCGTGAGCCCACAGGGGAATGTAGGGTTGACCCTAAGCCCTATCTCCCTACTCCTTTATATAGCATCAGTTAAGGTCAGTGAACAGGCTGGCCTCGGAAACATGTCTACTCCTGAGGCACGGCCTGCAGCCAGCTCACGGCGGGCCGAAGGCAAGGCAAGTCTTAGCAGGGCAGCCCCTCCTGTGTCTGACCTGCGGCTGGGAACAGACACATTCCTGGAAGCTCTGACCACTCTAGCAGGGAGTGTAAAGGAGCCCTAGCTGATTTGCCACTGACCTCTGACCTCCCAGGCTAACTCTTCCGAGTGGAACACTGCTGCCAGCCAGCAGACCCTTGCTCCAGACATGCTGTCTTGGGTACGACGGCTATATCCATCTGGTGCTCATGCTGCAGGCCTGTGTGTCTATGTATGCTTTTGCACAGGTGTTGGTGGTGTCTTTGATCTTGGATGTAAGTTAACACACATACTGTCTGTGCACGTTTGTGGTGAGGGTGTCAGCCTCTGTGCTGTGTGTGCAGCTTGGGGAGCTGCTGTGCGTGCATATGGAAGCGTATAGGCATGAGCTCTTGCGAATGCCTGCATCTGTTGGTGGCTTTGGGCACACGGATGTGTACCCATGGATGCGTTTCCTCACAGCTGCGTCAGCTGTGCCCACACCTGTGTGATCTGGCCCTACATGCCTTCCTGTGTCTGGCATGTCTGGGCCTGCTCTCCCGCCCCGACAGCCGCCCTAGATGAGCTCAGGAAGACTAAGGCTGAGGGAGCAGGTCTCCTCTGCGTCTCTTTTCTTCCAACCTCACCCATCTCTCTTCCCTGGGTTCCACATCTGGTGCTCAATAAATGATTGCTTGGTGAAGGAATGGCTGAAAAGGGGGCTTTAGGGGGAGCAGTCTGGGGATGAGGGTAGGTAGGCACTCCAGGAAGGGAGGGACGCTTCTGGCAGGAACGCCAGTTGTGGACAGGGTCAGATAGCGCCAGAGGAGGCGGTCACGGCTGGCCGAGCCCCGGGTTGGGGGCAGCAAGGTCTACGGGCTGCCCCGCGTTCCCCGGAGACGTCTCGGGTCACAGTCTGCGCTGCTCAGGCCGAGCCGCCCCAAGGGTTATTTATGACCCCCCCCCTCCCCCTCCCTGGCGGCGGCGGCGGCGGCGGTGGCGGCGGCGGTGGCGGCCGCGGCTCCGGCCTCGGCCCAGCGGCGGAGGGCCCCCAGAGGGGGTACCGCGAGGAGCGAGGGCGCCGCGGAGGCCCGGAGGAAGGGGAGGGGGCGGGGCCTCTGCGGGTCGGAGGAGGGGCTTTGGCCGTCTAGCCCACCAGTGTTCCCCGGGGTGCCGCCAGGCCAGAACGCGAGGCGAGGGGTGATTCTAGAGCCAAAATTCTGTCCGTCTGACCTCTGGCTCAGTCAGAAGTGCAGAGGAGCACACGGGGCCCCAGATGCCAAACCAGGACAGAGGTGGATAGGAGGGAAGAAGTGAGCAGATCCTTGTGGAAGGAGTAGAATGTCCAGGACTAAGGACGTCTGATCCCTGTGGGAAAGTGGCTCTGACCCTGTGGGCAGAGAGGTCTATTTCCCATGAAGAGGGGGAAACAGGTAGGGGTGGGGGTAGGGGTGAACTGATTAGCCGAAGTCCTGGACAGCCCCTGGAAGGGGGTCTCCTGGGAGTCAGGGAGTGGCCCTTGGAGGAGAAGGGGTTCTGCAGGGAACTTTGACCCCAGTCATGGTCTTTTCAGGAAGGCACCTTGGTCCTCCAAAGAGAGGTGGGGCAAGACAGTAGCATGGAGGTTAGGTTGGGTGAGCTAGGTTAGCCCCCATACCTTGCCAGCTGGATCCTGCTCCTGAAAGCCAAGGTTGGGGCCTTCTATGCCCCTCCTTCCCCACTGTGGGCCTGTTCAGGATGAAAGAGGCCAGGGGTGAGTGAGGGGTGCTCCTGCAGAAAGGAAGGGAGGCTCCCTCCGCAGGCTACATGGTACCTTCTCACATCTAGAGACATACTTCACTAGGCTTCCCTCCCCAAACCTTAGTTTAAAGGTCAGGGGTTAGGAGGCCTAAGGATCCGTGAACAGGTGCAGACAAACATGAGAAGAAGCGAGTGGAGGAAACCATCTTTTGAAAGCAGTGTCAAGGCTGTGGTCAGACACGACAGTTGGCCCCCCTCTGAGTCCTGATAGCCTCTCCACACGGTGCCATGACCACAGATTAACATGATGGCTGCTCCGTGGGCCATGGCTCTTGGGCAGCAACAGCCTCCTGCATCTATTAGAGACAGAGGCACCACACCTGAGAGCAAGACAAGGGCCACCAAAGGTGAATGTGCCTCTAGGGTCCGACATTTTCTGGACACCCTGCCAAACGCATCTCACAGGGCTGGCGGGGGGAGGGGGGTGCTGCCTACGTGCTGGGTTTGGATCTGAGGCTACTTTCTAGCTTGTCCAAAATAACACACCAGGGAAAGACAACCCTGTCTCAGCAGCTGCTAGTGGGTTTCTGTTTCTTCTCCTAATGCTCCTGCTGCAAGCTCCCATGCTGCTGTGCAGGGAGACGGGCGGGAGAAGCTACCCTCAGTCCAGACCTGCTACCTCAGGACACCAAAGTGGACATGGATGTAGCGGGTTCCTCTTCCCCAGACCGGCTCCTAATAGGGAACAGAAATGTTCTCAAGTGCACAATCCCACATTCATTGGCCCCTCCTCTTCCCCGCATCCCCCAACCCTCACTCAGACTGGGCTCAGCCCACCTTCCTGCCCCACAACGTGGCTCAGATATTGTCTGTCCTGGTGTCAGACGGCCTGGATTTAAAGCAGCTGTGTGACATCAAGAGAGTTACTTGACCTCTCTGTGTCTCACCTTCCTCATCTATAAATGAAACAATGAGGAAAACTCACTGAGATGATCAAGTGAACTAAGGCATGTAAAGCGCATAGTAAGGTGGCAATAACTGACAGAACTGTTGTTACTCACAGAGCATGAAGCCTCCCCAACACATCTGCTGAGGCCACACGCCACAAACCCACAGCCTCACGCCCTGCAGATGCAGAGGAGACCACCCACGCCCGACAGTAATGCCCACCACCCACCGCCCCTGTGCCAACACTCCTACCCAGAGCCGCCACGCAAGCACGCAGTCCCAGATCACCGATCCCCCATCGGCTAGGAGCCCACTCCGGGTTTTGCCCCCCCCCCCCCCCCCCCCCCCGGTGCAGTCCCGGACTCCAGCTGCGCCTAGTGACTCCCTCAACAATGGCGCGGTAGGTGCGCGCAGCTTCTCGCTGGCATACGCCCCTTCGCACACCCGGGACTCCCTTTCTCCTATCCTCGTCCACTCGGGAATGAGGCAAGGGTGCGTGCAGCCCCGTCCCGCCACCCCCCCGCCGCCAGCCGCGTGAGCCCAGTCGGCCGTCACGCACCCCCTGCCGGAGCCCGCGCCCGCCCGCCCGCCGCGCCGGGGCCGTTTAAATGGGCCAAGTTGTGGCGGCGGCGGCGGAGGCGGCGGCGGGAGTCTCCCAAGTCCCCGCCGGGCGGGCGGGCGGGCGGGCGCGCGCCAGTGTACGCGGGTGCGCGGCCGGGGCGGCGGGGCGGCGAGGCGGCGAGGCGGGACCTGGGCCTGGGACCCCCGGGCGGGGCGGGGCGAACGGCCGCAGACTTCCCGACTCCACTGCCAGGCTGGGCCCGGCGGGCAGTCCGGCGAGCGGGGCGCGGGGCCGCCTCACGGGGCGCGGGCGCAGGTGGCCCGGCGCCCTGTGGAGCCCTGGCGCTCCGGAGCGCGATAGGAGATCGATAGCAGCTCCCGCGGCACCATGACTCGGGCAGCCGAGGCCCCGCCAGCCGGCCGGGAAGCGGTCCGAGGTGGCCCGGCGGGCGGCGCGGCGGCAGGTGCTGGGGTGCAGTAGCGGATAGGGCGGGCGCGCGGCCAGGCGACTCCTGGGCCCCCGGCCCTCGAGCTCCAACTCCAGCCCGGGCCCAAGCAAGTTGCGCCGGCGGCGGAGAGCCGGGCTGCAGGGCCACCGGCCCGCCATGCCGGCGGTCAAGAAGGAGCTCCCAGGCCGCGAGGACCTGGCCCTGGCTCTGGCCGCCTTCCGTCCGACCCTGGCCGCACTACCACTGCCGCCGCTCCCAGGCTACCTGACACCACTGCCAGCCTCGGCCGCCCTGCCCCCGGCCGCCTCGCTACCCGCCGCGACCGCCGGCTACGAGGCGCTGTTGGCTCCGTCACTCCGCTCGCCGCGCGCCTACCTGAGCCTACACGAGGCCGCCCCGTACCTCCACCTGCCCCGGGACCCCCTGGCCCTCGAGCGCTTCTCCGCCACTGCGGCCGCAGCACCGGATTTCCAGCCGCTGCTCGACAACGGCGAGCCGTGCATCGAGGTGGAGTGCGGCGCCAACCGCGCGCTACTTTACGTGCGCAAACTCTGCCAGGGCAGCAAAGGTCCGTCCATCCGCCACCGCGGGGAGTGGCTCACACCCAACGAGTTCCAGTTCGTCAGCGGCCGGGAGACGGCCAAGGACTGGAAGCGCAGCATCCGCCACAAAGGTGCGGCCGCCACCGTCCCTCCTCTACGCTCCCCGAGGACCCCTGGGTCGGGACCCCCTCATTCTGCCACCTGGGAGACTCCGTCTCCGCCCAGAGAGGGCGCTGCGGCTCCGGGGCTGCAGCAGGGACACTCCCCCGCCAGCCCTCCCACCCCCGGCGCCCCCTCCCCCCCCCACCTCCGCAGCACGGTCGCCTTGGTGGACCGAGGCAGAGCTCCCTCGGCCTCCACCGTCACCCCAGCTTGGGCCGCGGTGCTCTGGGCTCCCAACTGCACGCAAGCCGGCCCCTCCTCCCACTCGGAAGGTCTTTGCGGGATTCCTGGGCATTGTGGCTCAGGGGAAGTTTACGGGAACTCGGGAAATTGCGGGAGACCGGCTGGGCGGGACACACTTCCCTCCCTGGTCGGTGAGCCCCCAGGATCCGGCGGGAGTCGAGGGACACACATGCGGCCGGGCTGCCGGTGGGACTTGGTGGAGGGAAGGGGAAGGTGTGTGGGTGGCGCAGGCAGGTGGGGGCCGCGGGGGCGCGCGTCGGGGCGGGGGCGCGCGCGGAGCTGGAAAGGCAGCGGGGCTGGTAGCAGCCTGCTTGGAGAATTCAGGAGTCTGGCTCCGAGCGCGCGAGGTGCGGGCGCCTGAGCAGGCAAGCAGGGGAGGCGCGGTGAGCGCCAGGCGCGGGGGTCGGGGGTCGTTAGAAAGTTAGGGACCCGGTCGCGCTGGGCTTTGGGGTTCGCGGCTCAGCTGTGGCTGCCCTCTTCCCGCTGCGGGGTCACGCGCAGTCCCGGGTCCTGGCGGCGCCGTTCACCTGCGCGCTGGATCGACCTTCCTGGGCCCGGTTCCCAGTCCCCGCAGACAGGCTTGGAGAGGGTTAGGACGCAGGGGGCGGGGAGGAGGCGGCTTTTGGTCAGGGGAGGGCGCTCGCCGGGAACTAGAGTTTCTGAGCTCCGCAGATCCCCGTGGCGTCCGCGAGGGTGGGGTGGGCCGCAGGGCCTCGGGGTGGGTTCGGAAGTTGGCCTGAGGTGGTTGTTCACACACGTGCCGGGAGGGGGAGCGGGCCTCGCAGTTTACTGCGCCCCGAAAGCGTTCCTGCGTGAGTCGACTCTACCTGTGCCCAGCCCTGCTCTCTCACCGGTTCTGCCTCGGCCCTCCTCACAGGAAAAAGTCTGAAGACGCTTATGTCCAAGGGGATTCTGCAGGTGCACCCTCCGATCTGCGACTGTCCAGGCTGTCGAATATCCTCCCCAGTGGTGAGATGTGGGAGAAAAGTTGGGGCTTTGGGATCTTCTTTCTCCCCTGCAGAGTTTGTGCCTGTTTTCTAGGATCCAGAGTCCGTGCCAGTGTGCAGGAGGGAGCCCCTGAAGAGCAAACAGGGGAGACTTTGCTTTGGGTGGGAATCCTGGGGGAGCCCTCTCCCCTTTGGATGCAGGGCCTGATCACGCCTATCTTGGAGCCACTCCTTGGGGAGGCTTGGAGCTGCTTCTCCTGAGGTCCTGGGGACAGGGTGTGAAGGTGTCCTCCCTGGACATGTCATCCAGCTGTGGCCTGGGGATCCTGCCCTGTCACATGTCGGGGGGTGGGGGGGGGGTCCCACTGTGTCAGCTGGCCCAGGTTGGGAGAGAGGCTGGTCCCAGGGTAAAACTTGTTCTGGGATGTAACAGTGTTGGCTGGCCTGGATGTGCATTCTGGGGTGGTCACAGCTTAGCTGTGACTAACATGTGTCTCTGGGATGCCAAGAGCTAGACCCCTGCTGGGCAAGGCTCTGGATGTCCAGGAGAGTCTGAAGATACAACCCAATTAGGGGCAGAATCTGAGCAGTGTGGGCCTTTAGTGTCAAGAACTGGGGTTGGAGGCTGATGTGGGGTCCCCAACCCAGCGCAGACATATACGACCCCCTCATTGGCCTAGGGGAGCAGCAGAGATCGGGGTGCTGTGCCTGCCCCTGAAGCACTGTCTTCCATGTCACATGTCCTCCAGGCAGCGGTAGTTGGAGGGTTGATCTGAAGAGGAAATTGTCTCTTGAGAGGAACCAGTTTTGAGCTTCTGGGGGAGAGCCACTTAGGGCCCTGGCCCTTGGTGGCAGTTAGGGTTACGCCGCTGTTCCTGGCACCATCAGCAGCACCCTCTCACAGGAGGTGGTGAGAGAGGACCCAAGACACCCACCTTCGGCTTCTTTGCTTTGGGCTAGAAGTAGGAAGGAGAAAGGGACGTCTTGGTTCCCTTGTGGACCCCGGAGGTAGCTAAGCTGGGCGAGCTGGGAAGCCACAGACACCCCTGTGAAGACAGACACCAGATCAGATGCACAGATTGGACAGGGGAAGGGGGATACGGCCACACCTCCCCTGTGTACCTATCCCACTCACGTGCCTGACACGGGCTTATCGCCAGAGTCTGTTGCACAGGCAGCCGGCCTCCTGCCCACCACCACGGTTCCTGCCTGAGGCAAGAGACTGAGTTCCTTCCCCACATATGCACCTTTCCAAGGAGCTGGTACTGGAGAAGAGTCCTCTGGGCACCTTCCAGGCTGGCCTGGAGTTTCTCTTTGGGTCGGAGGGGACCAGCCTCTCCCAACCCACTCTTCCAGAGATCTCTCCCAAGAGTGTGGGGTACAGGTGGCCTGAGCCCAGTATCAGTTTCCCCAGGACACTGCTTGGATTGGGGGCAGGGTGGGTGGGTAGGTCGGGCAGGGATGAGGCCCAGCCTAGAACTGCCTACTTGTCTGGGGCTCCCAGGTCACTGCCCTACAGGAGGGATGCCTCAGACCTGGGCCTGCCTCTCCTGAACCTGGTCCCTCCCAAGCCTGTCGCTGTACCTCACCCTTAGGAAGGAGCTCCACAGACTTCCTTGTCTTTCTAGCATCCACCTTAGCCACATAGAGACTGTCTTGCTCTACACCCCCCCACAGCCAGGCCCAAAGGTACGTACACACTTCAGAGCCACAGATACTCCAGGGGCAGAATGTGGGTGTGCATGTGGCGCAGGAATCGTGCAGCCATGCAAGCTGGCTTTCATGCACCCACGCTTGCACTCTGAGGGGCCAGTGCTTGGCGAGGGGCAGAGGCTGGGCACCCAGCTTTCAAATCTGTGCTGCTGAGCACAGGTTGAGGTCTTGGGTGTGCCTGGGAGGCACGTATGTTCTCTGTCCTTGGCTGGGGCCCTGGTCCCTCTTCCTCAGTTCCCCTTCACAGGAGCCACTCCAGGCCAGCACAGCTGGTCAGGCTCCGTCCCAGGTGGCAGTCTTACTGCTGTCATTTCCCTCTCCTCTTCCTTGTCTTACAGATGAGAAGCAGAGGGAAGTGCATTTCCTTTTCTTCTCGAGGGAATAGTTTAACTAAAGCAGAAAGGAGAGGAGGTCCAGGTGCTTGGGCTACAATAGGCTAGAGAAGGGCAGGGCTGAGGGGACTTCCCAGCAGTGCACACTTCAGACAGGCCAGGGGCTGTTGAAAACACTTCCCCCTGGAGCCCACTAGCTGGCACAGAGAGGCGCGGGGACCAGACAGGCGGTCACACCTACAGCCTCACCCACTCTCTGCTATTTCCAATAGAGCACAGGGCCAAGGCCAGGGTCTCAGAAGGGGCCACAAAGCAGGCCCTTTCATCTTTCAGGCCTACCCTCAGACTCCACTGCCCCACCCACCCCAATGCTGTCCCGTATATCTCATTGAGTGTGTTGCAGAGAGGAACATGAGGGTGTCCCAAATGGATTCATAAGGGCTGGCTTATGGAGACTGGCTCCTGGAGTCTGGGGATGGGGCTAATTGTGGTCCCCAGACCCAGTTGAGGAGGGGGAGAAGACCAGGGCTCCCTGGCTCTCGGCACCACAGCCCAAATCTGGAGCTTGAGTGGGCTGGGTCTGAAGAGAAGGACTCTGGAGGACAGGACTACTGTGGTGGCTGCACAGCTGTCCATTAGGTCCAGGATGACACTGGTGAGGCAAGACCCTCCTTCACACCTTCCTCCTCGGGCCCCCGGGTATGGTGGCATTGTCCTGGCAACAGGGAAGAGGGTGTCTGAGGAGGCCTCAGTAACTGAAAGGATGAGAGAGAATTAGATAATCCCAAGGTCCCTGCCACCTCCCGGAAACAGCAACCCGTTATTAAATAAGAAAAAGCTTCCTGCCCACCAGAAAATAATCAATAACTTTTTTCTTCCACTGGGGCGGCAGGACCTAAAGACACTGGAGGGAGCGGTGGTATATAGGGACCTTGCCTGTCCCGCTGGTGTGTGAGCATGCTCAGCGTGGACAAGCTCAGTGCGGACTGGCCTCCACGTCTGTGCAAATGCCTCCTGCTCTGATCTCCCAGCGTACGGCACACACATGCATCCACATACTCGCAACATGGGGGCCGGGTGGGGAGAAGTAGGTATTGTGAGAGATACTGAATCTCTGTTTCTGACCCAGAGGCTGGGCCCCGAGAGGGGCAGGGGAGAGGCTGGGCCCCCAGAGGCTGGGTCAAAGGGTCTGGGCTGGTAAGGCCTCCCCACCAGGTGACCTGCGAACCCCAGGACTGCAGTTTGCAAGGGGTCAGCAGGCTCAGGCCCCAGACTCAGGCTTCACACTGCCCTTGAACTGGACCTGGCATGGCACTAGCAGAACAGAAAAAGGACCCGGCATCGGTTGGGGGTTCACACGGGAGCTGTGTGGGATTGTCCGGCAAACACATGCAGACAGTGGTAACGGCACATTGAACAAGTGGCAGAACACAGACCTCTGCTGTGGGGGCTCTCACGGCCTCTTGGGGCTCCCTGGCGCCAGGAAAGCTGGGGCTGGCCTCCAGGTGGACATCCCCACACTCGGGCCGATCGCCTGTGGAGGGAGCGAGGCTGGAGTATGGAGTCTGGACAAGGCATGTGTCACGAGCAGCCTGGCCAGGGCCCACAGCCCTTCGCCTCACCCCCCTCCAGGGTGGCATGGAGCAAGGAAGGTGGTCTGGAGGGGTCGCTGACCCAGGCCTCAGCTCTCTGCTCCTGTCTTCGCCTGTGGCCACCGGGGCTCATGTGGACGCTGGGGCCTGCACTGCAGGCTAGAAGCACCTTAGCAGGGCCTTTGATGGTCCCTATTTGATCTTAGTGGTTGCTGTGAGGGCTTCTGTCACCCGGGCCCTGCCCGAAGGTTGGGCCTGGGGTGCAAGCTGCCCAGGAGGCTGAGGGTCCTGATTTAGCCTAACCTTTCTCTGCTCCCTCCCTTCCCAGAACCGGGGGCGGCTGGCAGACAAGAGGACGGTTGCCCTCCCCACTGCGCGGGTCCTAAAGAAGGAGCTGACCACCAGCTTCTCAGCCAGTGATGGTGACAGCGATGGGAATGGCCCCGCCTACGGGCAGCGGCCAGGCTTGAAGCAGGAGGACACCCCACATGTCCGTATCATGAAGAGAAGGTACTTTTACCGATGACCAGGTGGGGAGGGCACATGGGCTCCGGCTGTGGTGGTGAGGGAGGGACATCAAGACTGGGGCCTCCAGGCAGCTGAAAGCCAGGCCAGGGTGAGGGCCCTTGGACCTCAGGACAGGGCCCAAGTTTGGATTTTCTTGTCTTGGTATCTGCCGAAGCTGAAATAGCCTGAACTCCTCCATGCCACGGGACCGTAGTGAGAACCCACCCGGAGGGAGGGGCCGACGTGGTTCTGTGGGGGGGAGGAAGGAGGCTGGGCCAGCGGCTCTAGGAGGAGGGCAGTCAGGGAGACCCAGGAAGGGATGGCCTGGCGCCACCACAGCCAGGCAGAGAGGAGGAGGCTGAGCAGCCCCTCTCTGGGAGCAGCCCCTAAAACGCTCGTGCTCATTCTCCTTGGCAAGCAGCGGCTCCCCTGGCTTCTCACCGTCCCTTCCAGCCTTGAGGGTCACTATTCCTGACTTCCCACCCTCTCCCCTCCTGGCAGAGGCACCTCCCTCTGTCCACTCACCTCTTCATCCCTCCATCTGTCTGTCTGTCCATCTGTCTGTCCATCCAGCACATGTCACACATCCCCAGATCCTCGAGGCCTTTTCTCTTCTCGCCTAGTCTTTTAACATGTTCCAATTTCTCCTACCCTCAAATAACCCTCCCAAACCCCCAACACCCCCACTTCCCAGCCCCCATACCCCCGCTGGCTAAGTTGACACGCCCACACAGGCTTCCAACCACCCTCCTTCAGCCTGAGGGTCTTTCTGGGAGCACTGCTGTGGGTGAGGACACAGGCACAGGGCAGAGCTGTTTCCTTACTTGACTGTCGTACTGTTGTTCTGGCATCCCTCCTACCTACGGGGTGCGGTGCTCACTTTCGAGAGGCAGACTGGTAGCACCTGGGACCCAGGGAGCTGCACCCACCTGGGCTGACACTGAACCATTGGTGCTAGCGGCAGTCAGGGGGCTTGCTCCGTGCCCTAGTTCCAGCCTGGCCGAAGCAGCTCTAACAACAAGCAGTTTGGGTTCAGTCATATGGCTGCTGGGCAGAAGAAGCCTTAGGCTGCCCTGCCCCCTCTGCACAACGTGGCAGCTCTTCTGGGTTCACTGCACCAAGAGGCAGAGGTATGGCAGCCTCGATTCCGTCCTTCCCAGTTTCTTTGTTCCGTGAGACCAGGAACTGGCTCCCACCCCATGCTTCTACCCTGATGTCAGCCACCGGCTGGTTGAGCTGGTACCAGACGGCACAGGAGACAAAGCTGAGCCAGCCCAGTTCCCTTGGGGCCAGCGCTCTGGGGCAGATGAGGGCTATGCCATACCCATGCCCTGCTGTTCACGTACTAGGTCCTAGAGGCCACTTTGACCCTCTGCTTCTCTCCTTGCAGAGTCCACACCCACTGGGACGTGAACATCTCCTTCCGAGAGACGTCCTGCAGGTAGGGTTCGGGTCTGGGCCAGGCTTCTCCCCATACCCTGTGCATGGGCAGGACGGAGACCTGTTGCCCCATGTCCCCTGGGTCTGCTGCTAGATCTCTCTAGCTCCCTCCCTTCCTCCCCTCCTTACCCTGTGGTCTGTCTGTCGACTTGTGCCCGGGCCTTGACAGCAGCACAGGCATGGGTTCTGGGCAGCCCAATCCTGGAGCCAGAGTGCACTCCCCTTCCCACATGGGACTGGCCATTTGAGTCGATCTGCCCAAAGGTGAGGCCGTGACCTCTCCCTCTCACCCTCCCAAAGACCCACCAGGAGGTGAGAATGGTGGTGTGTACATGGGATCTTACAGGATGCATAGGCGTTTACTAGGGAAAGAGGAAGTCTGCAAAGGTATGGAAGAACAAGGCAAGGGGATGTGTGGGATGGGGGTGGGGGCTTGGGGGGAACTGGCAGCTCTGACTCAATTGAATGCTAAAGAACTTTGGATGCTGAGGCTGTAGGACAGGGTCCTCCAGGCAGTGAGGAGCCACCAGAAGTTCTTGAGCAGAGGACTGACGGAGTGTTTCGATGGGGTCCTTCTTGGAGGCCCTGCCCAGGAGGTTGGAGGTTTGCTCCAGTACACGGCACTTCAGGCTGTAGAAGCAGGGTGGAGGGCAGGGGGGCTGCAAACCCAAGACTCAGTAAGGAGAGAAAATGAGGGGACCTGATGAGGAGGTTGGGGGACATTGAGAAGGCCCAAGTTCCAGGTTCCAGAGGGGCAGAGGATGGTCAGTCTGTGGATGCAGCCCCCCAGGCTGTGGTTTCTGGTCAGCGGGGTCAAGTCTTACCCTGGGGCTTCCAGGGAGGACACAGGAAGGGGCCAGCCCAGCAGGTTAGGGGCTTGCACTCCCCACCCCCAGCCTGGCCCTGTGCCATATGTGTTCTTAGTTACATCTCTGAAAATGTTTGGGTCCTAGAGCCGGATTACAACGAAAACACCTTCAAACTTATTTCCACCTCATTCTGAAGTTGCCCACTCAACTGTTCATTTTTATGAACCGTCATGAACATTGATGACATTTTATGAGCCTTTTACTTGGGAAGCTACAGGATAAATTTGTCAGCGAAGCTTATAGGGAACCCAAGGGAGGCTCCTGCATTCCTAGAATGACTCCTCCTTCCTGCAGCCCCCTCCTCATCCACCCCGGCCTTGTAAAGTGAGAGAAGGTCCCAGGTGTCCAGACGCAGGGGGCCCCTGGTAAGGGGCCAAGTCCAAGGGCATGTGGGGTCCTTCACTCTTGCACAAGCTCCCAGAGGTGGCTGGGATGACTTTCTGGATTTTACCAGAGGGGAGATTGCAGTCTGGGGGCAGGGGCAGAGCATGGTCAAAAGGACTTACGGCCCATCCGCCCACTACCTGCTGATACGGCCCCTCGGCCTCTGGCCAGGCACACAGCCCAGCTGCCTCACACTGCCCCCTCCCCGGCTCTGTCTTTGTCTCTTCCTGGCTCCTTTTGGCCCCGTCTGTCTGTCTGTCCTTGTCTCCTGTCTGTTCTCTAGGCTCTGTCCGTTCGTCTCTCTGCTATTCTCATCCTTTCGATCTCTGCATCCGTCCACTCGATAGTGCCTGTCTGCTCGAACGTCCTCATCTCTCACTCTCCGTTTGTCTGTCTCTCTCCATCCATTGGCCTGCCTGCTTGAAACTCCCACCTCAGGGGCCATGCACCCCAGGCAGCAGGCAGAAGATATGGTCCCTGCCCTCCTGAGGCCCCTGAGTTGGCTAGGATATGGGCAAGGACTGGACAGTATGACGGTCGCTGAGGGAGCCTGGAGGAGCCCAGGGTGCCCCTCAGAGGGAGTTGGGCTCCAAGGGGCAAGACCCTTCTCCCTCATCCTCCAGCATACCCTCCTCCGTGTAGCCCCTTCTGTCACTCAAGCTCTCCCCCTCACCTTCTGACACACAGCCCCACTCCATGGTGCCACAGAGAGCCTCCCAAGTCCCTCATGGGCTTTGTCCCTTGTGCACAGCAGGACGCAGCAGAGGGTGTTTCCATGGCCACGGGAACCTCGTACTTGGGATGCCAAATGCAAGGCTTACGCATTTTCAGCCTGCTGTTTCTTTGTAGTTCTTTATATAAAACCTGGCATATTTGTTCAGTGAGTGGCCAGATGACCAGAACATGTTTTCCAGGCTGTCTTGGGCCCTGTGGGATAAACCCCCAAGGCAGAGAGCAGAGGTGGGGTGGGCGGCAGTGTTCTGGTTCCCACTAGGCCTCACTTCCACCGTGCCACAGCACCTGAGTGCCTGAATAACTGACCTCTCAGTAAAAGAACTGATGGCCATAGTGGGGGGGGGGGGGGGGGGCGAGGGTACAGTCCAAGGACGCTGTGTGGGTGCTGGACTAAGGGTTCATGGGGAACAAACTGATGGGCTCTTTCCTCACCTATCCGGTCTGCGGGTAGTTGGTTCACTTCCTGTAGGAGCCCTGGGGACACCAGAATTGGACCCTCAGGGGAGAACTCGGAGGCGTCTCGAGACACCCCCTCACCCCTCCCTAGTGCTGAGGACAGCAGTTCTCTCCTCAACACCTTCGCATTGATGAGGATGATAGAGGGATGAGAATTGCTGCCAATTAATCCCATAAAGTACTTACTCCCACCCCACCTGCACTCCTGTGTGCGTGGGGGGGCCCTTCTCTCCTCCTGGGAGAGGTGGTGGGGGTGGGGAGAGAACCCACATCTGGGCCTCCCAGAAGGCTCTAGAGCCCAGCCCTGGAGTCTTTGGGGGCTGAAACTGATCTGCTTAGGGGCCAGCCTGGATTAGCCTACTCCAGCCGCCCAGGCCAGGGGGGCTGGGGGCTACTTAATGAGGTTTAGGGTCGGTTCCCAGGTCACTCCGTGGAGGCCCTCTAGCAGGGGCCCAGCTGGGAGGCTGCTCTGGTACAGGTGGGCCAGGGAACGATGGTCCTGGGGAGGGTGGGGCGCCAAGGGCCCTCCCTGCTCCTCTCCTGTTCTGTCTTGACTTCCTGTTGCTCTAGGCTGTATCTGTGAGATGGCGGGTGACCCTTCCCCGTGCCAAGAACATCAACAGCAAATGGGGCCATTTACACACACAGTCGCACTGAGATCTTCTCACTCCTTGTTTTCTCTGGGACTCTGTGCTGTAGGATTGAGCTGATTTAGCAGGAAGAGAAATGAGGAAACAAAAGAGTTAAATACATGCTTATTCCAGGCCCGCACATGCCTGGTGGCTGAGGCTCTTAGCTGGGAGCCTTGGGGAGAGCAGAGTGTCCTGAACACACGGGAGGACCAGGCTCCCCATTCATGTTGTATGTCTGTGTGTCTGTGTGTGTCTGTAGGTGCATGCTCTTTAGGCCCTTTGTGTGAGTGTACATGTGTCCCTGTGTGCGCACACACCTCATTGGCTGCAGGACTTTGGTCTGAATCTTGGTTTCCTTATTTGAAGAAATTGAGGGTCTGTGAGTGGTTACAAGTTTTAGTTGAAAGAGCGCGTGCAACTTCCTTAGTGAAGCACAGTAGTTAAGTGCTAGATAAGTGATATGTGCATGTATGACAGTGTCCTCTCTGGGCACCTTCTCATGAGCAGACCCCGCCCCCCCCCGCCCCTTGCCTGGTGATTGCTCTGGTCACTCTGGGGAGAGCATGGCAAAACTGAGCTGGGCTCCTGAGCTCTGTACACACCCTCCCTGGGGACCATGGTGGGGCCTGAGTGTAAGGTCCCGTGCCAGGTAGACACTTGGCAGGTCCTAGTGGTCTTGGGTGGGACTGGATAGGTCACACCCACTAGATGTTTCCCCTGGGACCGGCCGTGGGGATGCCCACATGTGTGCTGTCACAGGCCACAGAGAGGTGTGTAGGAGGCCTTGCACTTCTGTGTTGTCCTCAGGCTCTATGCGTGCCCACACTCGAGCTCAGTCAGGCATTTGCTGTACCCAGCACTGGGCACACGGCCTCTTGGGGTCTTACCCTCGCTGTCTTGCTTCACAACAGCCAGGACAGTGACCTGCCCACCCTCATATCCAGCGTCCATCGTAGCCGCCACCTCGTTATGCCCGAGCATCAGAGCCGCTGTGAATTCCAGAGAGGTGGTGTGGAGATCGGCCTGGGAGCTGCAGGTGAGGAGCTGGGGGGGTGGGGGGGAGAGAACAGGGCTGCCAGGGCCACTGCAGCTCAGCCTGGGGACAGCCTGCCCTGCCGCCCTCCCAGTGTCTCTGCTCAGCAGCTCTGGATGCCGCCACCCCCAGCAGCCTTGGCTGACAGCCAGGGAGGCCAGCGGAGGCGGGAGGTGGCAAGGCCGGCTGTCCCCTGGGGCTCCATGTGATGGTAATTGTGTTAATCCCGGCCAGCTGGGCAGACAGGAGGCACAGGCAGTGGCTCCACCGTGGCTGCTTCTGGGGTGGGCTTGGAGTGGCCAAGGCCACTGCCACCCCCTTCCCATAGGAGCAGAAGCAGGAGGACAGTCACGGATGTGCAGGCCTCACAGAGGCTCAGAAATGCACATCGTGAATGGCTCACTTGAGGGCAGGGACACGCTCTACATGCATGAAAGTGCCCACCGACCCCATGGAGCACAGGCGCCTGGAGGAAGGGGGTCCATCGCCTAAGAGAGGGGGCATCTCTGCAGGGGTGAGGCAGGAGAGTGCTAGCTCAGAAGCTCCTGGGGTCATCTCAGAGGGTCATCTCAGAGGGACGGCTCCTGGGGGCAACAGGAGCTCAGAAGGAGGGGGCAGCTGGGGGACACCGCGCCCCCCCCCCCCCACCCAACAGAGGAGTAGGCCAGAGGGGACTTGGCCACAGGGCTTTGCTGCAGAGAATGGGGCATGGCTGAGCTTCGGCTAAAGGGGAGGTAAGAGGAGCTGGCAGGGGTCCCTTGCAGTCCTACGGACCCCGGGCAGGGAAGTTTCCGGCAGTGGCTACAGCTCTCAGAAAGGCCGGGAAGAAGACGGTCATCCCCCATTAGTGCCCCCAGGCGTGCCTGTGCCTGGGAAGGCCTTTGTGGGGTGGGTGTGAGGGGGCTGCTTCTGGAGCCTTGTTGGAGGCGGCTGAGCAGGCAGCTGATAAAATCTAATTGCCCCATCGATCGGGCGGAGCTGCGGGAGCCACACAGTGATTGAGATATTCTAAGCCAGCAGGCCCTCCCCATGCTGCCCGTACACATGGAGACCTCCCCACGGCACACAGCACGAGTGTGCATGCGTGCCCTGCTCCCAGCTGGGGCTGCATGCCTGGGGCCTTCGCGTGGCCCCGCACCCAGCTCACACCCCGTGTCTGGGTGTCACCATGCCACACACCTGTGTCCTCACTCTCACTTTACGCTGAGATGGGCGTACAAGCGTGTCAGGGGTCACAGGTGCTCTGCATGGAGTGTCACATGTGTGCGCCGTGCCCAGGTTTTGTCAGAGTTTGCCCTCTCCTCGGGGCTGCAGTCCCCCATTGGCTTCCACTTGTGCCTGTGGGCCCTTGGGTGGAGACATTTGCCTGCCGTCACCTCCTCTTGCTTCTCCGGGAGCCGCTTGTCAATCTTATTCCCACAACCTCGGCCCTGGTCCTTCCCTGGATCCTAGACAGGAAGGGCCGCGGAGGACTGTGAGGGGCTCGGCTGGGGTCCGTGCTGGCATCTTACAACTGTGTATGTGGGTCTATGAGTGAGTGTGGCCCTCATCAGGGACTGGTGGGCCCCCAGATCTCCATGGCGGGATCTTACTGTAGTCCCGGGGCTGAGTCTCACTGTGGGCCCTTCTGCCTCCAGCAGCACCTCCCCCAGACAGAGGGGAGCCTTCATCCCCCAAGAGAAAGGGGAAGGGGAGGTTCCACTGTGGAAAATGGGAAACAGAACTCAGGGAAGTGAGGGTGCCGGGTTCTTTGCTAAACCCAGAAGGGGTGTATGCAGGATGCGGTGTGGACCCAGCCCAAAGCCACTTCCAGGCCTAGCACAGCTGGATGTTGTGGCCCTCCTGCCCTGAGGCCCCAAGGCTGTTGGGGGCTGGCCCTCATGCTGGTTGTGCCCCCTACCTGTCCTGCCAGGTCACTGAGGTGGGGACCCTTCAACCAAGCAGCGAGGACCTCGTCTCCCAGGGCAGGGGTTGGGCTGCCGAGCCCAGGCCAATGGCAGCGAGGTGGCTGAGATCAATAAGTTATTAGCACCATTCTGTCAGCTGTAAAGTGGAGATTGATCGGCCTCTCACTGCTGCCGCACTTCCCCGGCCTGATAAAAATGACAGATTAAGGGAATAAGAGAAAGGAATTAGGCTCTGGGAATTAGGCTTCTGGGAAGCCTGCCTTGCTGAGGTGTCATGGCAGGCCTGGTTCACAGAGGGGGTAGCCCCCTCACCCCACCCACCCAGGCGGCCTCTCAGGTCAGAGAGGGGGCCAGAGCACAGGATCTGGCCTGGAGGCCAGCACTGGGGTGGTCCCAGGAGAGCAGGGCATCTGCTGAGCTGTTCAGCAGAGACCCCCACCCCAGGCCCTGAGCTCAGGAAGGAGGGATTAGGGCCTGGGATGGAAAGGTGCTGCCTTGGGGAGACAGATGAGTATGTTTTAGATGCAGGACCTGAGAGAGGCCTTCGGGAGAGAAGTGGGGCTGCCCCTCCCCCCACTACTACGGCCAGGCTGTGTAGAGCAGGTGAGACCGCTCATCAGGGGCGCCCTCAGGAGCTCAGAGCCCAGCTGGGCAGGTAGGCAGGTGTGTGGCCGGAAAGGCCAGGGTGCTGGCTCAGGCCTTCTGAGGGCAGTGAGGGGTGTGGCCTTGGTGGAGGTACCCAGGAGTTGGTGTGGCAGGTGTGCCTGACCTTGGGGGCTTCAAGGTGGCCTTGGGGGCCTGCTGCCTAGGGACTTCCCTGAGCAGGTAGAGGATAGGGGAGGTAAAGTGGCTTCCAGTCTAAACCAAAGCCTTCCATTTCCCTTTAGCAGAATGACCAGGAGGGACCATTACTTTGTACAGGAGACTAATCTGGCTGGGTAGGGGCAGCAGGGTGCCTGTGGGGTCCTGAGTTGGCACCTGGGCTGTTACCACAAACCTCCTGTCACATACACACATACCCCAAAGCCCAGGATCAGAACTGTCCCTTGACCTGTCCAAAGTCTGGCAAGATGTCCTTTGGGAGCCTGGGCTGGGAAAGGCTTTGACCTGGCCAGGATCCAAGGGCACCTGAGCAATGATGGATTTGGTTCCCCAGCATCTCTACCACCTGGGCCTCCCCAGCCATGGTACGTGCCCCCTCCCCGTGGCACGATCCCCTACCCACGTGTGCTAAGCTCTGAGCTGAGGTTGGCGGTGACCGAGGCCTGGGCTGGGTCCCTCCCTGCCCCTGGCCTTCCCAGCCTCCATCCCCTCCAAGCCCTGAGACACAGGGTGGGGCTCACTCTACCCTCCCCCAGGTGACCTGTTGGGCAAGAGGCCAGGCCGCACCCCCCACGTCAGCAGTGAGTGCCCACTGGAGAAGAAGGCACGAAGCAAGCCACCCCAAGGTGGGAACTCAACTTCAAGGTGGAGGGACAGGTCCCAGAGGAGGGAGGGGGTAACTTAGACCCTGCCGAGGCAAAATCAGCCCCACAGCAGGGTCTAAGAGGGGAGGTTCTGCTTCTCTCCCATGGTGGTATCTGAAGGAGAATCACTTTACCTTATGCTCCTCCCAACACAGAGACTCTGTTGCTGCCAGAACTAGGGCCCAGCATGGCCCCTGAGGATCACTACCGCCGGCTTGTGTCTGCCCTGAGTGAGGCCGGCACCTTTGAGGACCCGCAGCGTCTCTACCACCTGGGCCTCCCCAGCCACGGTATGTGCCCCCTCCCCGTGGCACGATCCCCCACCAAGTGTCCACCCACATGTGCTAGGCTCTAACTGTCCCTGGAGGCCTCTGCTCAGTGTGAAAAGAGGCCCTGGGGTCTTTGGCTGCTAAGACCAAATCTGGGTCTGGATGTGGGTCTGTAGGCCCCTCAGTCCCTACAGGCCCCTTGTAGGTGGGCAATGAGGAGTCACTCTCCTCCCCTTCTGCCCAGGCAGCCACTTGCCTGGGCAGATGTGGGGGATCCCCCACCTGCATACCCCACTGTCTCCCAGACTGTCTAGCAGACCCATGCCTCACTTGTGACAGGCAAGCACTGTCATTTCACAGACACAGAAAACAGAGTCTGAGGTGAACCCCAGTGAGAGTGGGAGGTGGGGACTGAACCAGGCCCACCTGCTTCTCTCCAGTACATGCAGCTTCTCTTTGTCCCTGGGTCTATATGCTGTAGTCCTTCCTACTCCAGCTGTCAGGGCCATGTGTGAGATTGTGCTAGCCACCTCACCTGGGGGTCAGCCTGGGTCTCTAGGTGGGAGGGGCCAAGAGGAGGGGAGTAGTCAGGCTAGGACATCCAGAAGGCAGGATGGGCTGCAGTTGGGATGTGGCTACCAGGACCTCACTGGTGCTCAGGAGAAGCTCCAGCTGGAGGCGGGGACCCTGCCCCACCCGGTTCCCCACCCTGTGCTCTGTCCATCTGTCCTTCCTGCCTCTCATGGACACACCTCACCCACCCACCATCTGGCACCCGGACCAGCTGCACCTTGGCCTGGCAGACCCCAGCCCCCGGTGCTGCCGCTAGCTTGGCTTTTCTGGCTGGAGGTGGGTGAGGGGTGCTGGGAAAGGGGGCAGGATTTCTCCTTACACAAGGCACTGTCCCCCAGGGCAGTCAGGCACCGAGAGCCTGAATAATTCACCAAATGTTAATAATTTAAAAATCTTCCTTTTTAATTGCTTTCCCTGCCCTGCCTGGGGCCCGCTCGGCTGGCCTGCGCGGGGGAGGGGGCGCCGGCCACCGGGGAGCAGCACCGGGAGCCGGGCTGTCAATCATGGCCCTGCGCCGCCGCCCCCGCCGCGGAGCCGACTGTAAATAACCGAGGCCGTCGGGCGGGCGCGGGGGCGAGGGGCCCCGCTGGGATCGATGCAGGCGGCCGCGCCGGCTGGGCTCTGCGGGCTGGCACCCGGCCCGGGCAGGGCCCACCTCCGCTTTTCGGGTAATTAATTTATAAACAGGCGGCGGCGGCGGCGGCGGCCACGGCTGGGGCTGCGCAGGGCGGGGGGGAGGGGGGGTGGGGGGGGGAAGGGTGACAGTGGGAGTGGGGGAAGACTCAGAGGCCCGGCCGAGCAGGATGGAGGGACCCGGATGCGGAGCAGAGGGCTAGACTCCTCGAGTGTGCACGGAGTGTTACCGGGAAGGAAGTCACCTGGGCATCGTCTGTCCGGGGCTGGAGACCCATCCCCACGCCTCCAGGAGCAGGCCTGCCTGAGGATCCCTCACTCTTGGGTCTTTGCACAACACCATCCCTCAAGGCCCCCTGCAGCCTTGATCTCCATAACCTCTGAACTCCTGTCAATATCAACATTCAGAGGCCACAGAATCCCCTGAAAGGGAGGCCTTCCCCTCCCTCCCACTGCATCTTGGTTACTGGCATCCCCACATCGCTTTCAATGCTAACCTGCCCCTCTCTCAATACAGGTGGGTGCCTCCCAACCCCCACTCCCAGCGCCATACAAAGCTAGCCGCGCTGTTAAGGGTTTGGTCTCCCCTGCCCTGTGGCCTTCTGTTCATCTTTCTGTCCCCAGGACCAAACGGCAAGGTCGCTCTGAGGACATGCTCTCATCAGCACCTGGTCTCCTTGGTGTCCTTGGCCAGTGTCCTATGTTCCCCAGCCCTGGGGGAGTCTGGCCTCTAGACCACCACTGACCATCCCCACCCACCCCAACCCCCCCCCAGATCTCCTGAGGGTCCGGCAAGAGGTGGCAGCAGCATCTGTGAGGAGCCCCAGTGGCCTGGAAGTCCACTTACCCTCATCCACGGCAGGTCAGCGCCGAAAGCAGGGCCTGGCTCAGCACCGAGAGGGCACCGTGCCAGCTGGCACCCCATCCTTCTCAGAGAGGTACTGGGTGCCCACATCAGAAAAGGCCCCATATTCTCTTCGCTGGCTTCTCAGATACACCTAGCACCTGGTTTCTGCAGGTCACGTCCACAGCCTGCATCTGCCCTCAATCGTGCACACACTCTCCTCCCCCGCCACAGTCACACGCAGCCATGTTGGTACAGAACGTGTGCCAGGCAGTGTGCTGGCCCTAGGTTCATGGTCTGACCCCCGAGTTGGTCAGAGGCCTAGAACACTCCTGGAATAGAATGTGTGTGTGTGGGGGGGGGGGGGTGACCCCTGCTCTGGACAGGGTGCTAAGGGTGATGGCACTTTCCGTTGAGCAACTGTGGGACTGGCTGAATCCAGGTGCTCCAGAAACAGCTGAGGGCTTTGCTCCCCCAACAGGTAGGTGTGGGGGCTAGAGGCAGATTGGGGGAGTCCGTGGAGAGGAGGGTGTGGAGGGGGCGGAAGGCAGAAGATGGGAGCAGTGCGAGGCCTGGAAACCTCGAAATCAGCCGAGAGCTGGGGAAGGGAGCCCTCGCCCCCCCCCCCCCCCCCGCCCTCCGTCCACCTGCAGAGGCCAAGGGGTGAGCGAGCTAGGGGGCGGGAAGGGCTGTGGCGGCTCTCGGTGGTCTCCAGCCGGGCCCCGGGGTACAACCCCCAACAACGCCGAGCCCCCAGCCCCCCGCACCGCCCCCCCAACGGAGCGCTATCTGCAGCTGCCTCCACCGCCTCCAGGATTGCAGCTAATTGCGCCCCCGCCCCCCTAGCCGCCCAGGGTCCACGGGGAGCGGGGAGGCGGGGGCCCGGCGCGCCCCGCGCGGTAATTACCGCTGCAGTCGCCGCCGCCCGCCGGGTCAGCGCCTCCGCGCCGCCGCCGAGATTAATTGGCGCCGCCAGCCGGGGGCGGGGGCGGCGCGCGACCCGGAGCCGTAACGAGCGGTGCATCGACCGCCCGCGGGGCCGGCAATTAGTAGAGGCGGCGGCGGCGGCGGCGGCGGCGGCGGCGGCGGGGGGGCGGGGGGGTGGGGGGGTGGGGAGCAGGGCAGTTACGGGAATAGAGGGGGCGCGCGGGGCCGGGGCCTGCGGCGCGCACTCTTACCGCCCCGTCGTCCACAGGGAACTGTCGCAGCCGCCCCCCTTGCTGTCGCCCCAGAATGCCCCTCACATCGCCCTGGGCCCCCACCTTCGGCCTCCCTTTTTGGGGGTGCCCTCGGCCCTGTGCCAGACCCCAGGTGAGGAGTAGGCGGGTGCGCGACCCTGTCCTAAGGGGCTCGTGAGCGCGCACGCCGGGAGGCCGTTGGTGTGGGTGCACCCGGGTTTGCCTATGACCGACCCGGTTTCCACGAGGGCTTCCGTAGTACCTACCCTCGCCCCTGCCGAAGCCAAGGACGGACCAGGTGGGCTTGGGCGGCCCTAGACCACTCGGCCACCTGGCCTCGTGGTCTGTCCCCTTCCCACCAGGTTACGGCTTCCTGCCCCCTGCCCAGGCGGAGATGCTCGCCCGGCAGCAGGAGCTCCTGCGGAAGCAGAACCTGGCCCGGTAGGTGCCGTGGCGACCGGTGAGGAGGAGGTGGCCCTGCCGAGCCACATGACCCACACTACTGTCTGCTTTTCCCGGTCCAGACTGGAGATGTCGGCAGAGCTGCTGCGTCAGAAGGAGCTGGAGAGCGCGCACCGGCCGCAGCTGCTGGCGCCGGAAGCCACCCTGCGCCCCGCCGACGGCGCCGAGGAGTTGCAGCGGCGCGGGGCCATGCTGGTGCTGAGACACAGCTCCGCGCCGCTGCTGGCCCTGCCCCCCCAGGGACCCCCGGGCCCCGGCCCACCCACCCCTCCCCGGGAGCCTGTCCGCCGAGCCCCTCGGAAGGGGGGACCCAGCCCTGCCTCAGCCCACTCCAGTGAGTCCAAGGAGACCACGGGGGCTGGGCTCTGGGCACAAGATGGCTCTGAGGATGAGCCCCCAAAGGATTCAGAAGGAGAGGACCCTGAGATGGTGGCCGCCGGGGGCCAGGGCCCCACCCTGGGCCAAGCCCCAACCGGAGGGGCCAGCCCTGAGGGGAAGGGGCTTCTCTCAGGGTCCATGCTGCCCCCTCCACTGCCCCTGGGCTTACCCTACGCCGTCAGCCCCTACTTCCACACAGGTGGGCATCCCCTCTCCACGCTTTAGATCCCTCCAGGGGTGGAAAGAATCCTAGCTCCCCTTCTGCGCCCCCTCCCCCCACCACGCCCTGGGTCTTAGGGAGGGTGTCCGTGGGAAGAAAAATCCTTTTTAGTGTTCAGTCCAACATCTCTGAACATTTTGGGCAAAGGTCAGCAGACAGGGGTGGGAGCCTAGGAAAGAGCTGGCCATAGTCCTAGTAATACCACCCCCCCCCCAACCCAGGCACCATGGGGGGACTCTTCATGGATGGGGAGGAGACCACAGCCCCTGAGGACCTCAGCAAGTGGACAGTGGACGATGTCTGCAGCTTTGTGGGGGGCCTTTCTGGCTGTGGAGAATATGCACCGGTGAGGGGGGTGGGGGGACACCTTCCTCAGATGGTTCCGAGCGCCTCTCCCCGCCCCTCCCCATCTCCCCTCCTCAACAACAGTGTGTGGGGAGGAGGGGGATGCTGTTGCATGCTTCCCCCTGCCCTGTGCCGCGTCAGTGCCTCTGCCTCCAACACTGGTACGTACACGCTCAACACACAGACCTTCCTTCCCTTTGCAAGCTTTTCTGACACACCGTGCCAGCAGCTTCCCTTGGCCCTGCTCTCGCTGGAAAGCCTTGAGGCAACCCCAGACACTCAGTATTTGGTGGGCTGGAGGGACTCAGCAGGGTGGGCGGGCACTGGTCCCAGCACTCAGGCCTGGACCTCTGCCCGCCCCCAGGTCTTCAGAGAACAGGGGATCGACGGGGAGACCTTGCCCCTGCTGACAGAGGAGCACCTCCTGACCACCATGGGGCTGAAGCTCGGGCCTGCTCTCAAGATCCGGGCCCAGGTGAGTGCCAGCTGGGGGCAGCAGTCTCCACACAATGGTGGGTCAGCGCTGAGGCTCTTTGTGGCTGCAGGCCAGCAACCCAGAAGGCCCCCCCACCCAGGCCCATCTCTCCGCAGGTGGCCAAGCGCCTGGGCCGAGTCTTCTACATGGCCAGCTTCCCTGTGGCTTTGCCACTGCAGCCACCAACACTACGGGCCCCAGAGCGGGAGCTCACCTCTGGAGAGCAGGCCCTGTCCCCAGCATTGGCCCCTTCCCCCTATGGTGGGGGGCACCCCCCTGCTGGGAGAGCCTCGCCCAAGCAAGAGAATGGAACTGTGGCTCTACTCCCAGGGCCTGCAGACCCCTCCCAGCCTCTGTGCTAACCTGGTGGGTGGACCACCCTAATCCCTAAGCCCTTCGGTGCCAGCAGCTCTGATACAAAGGACCCACTCCACAGCTTCTCTTCCTTTTGGTTTTGGATGCAAAAACAAAGATTTTTTTAAAGGAAAACATGACATCAAAGGAAAAGAGTTTCTGAAACTTTCTGGGAGTAGAGTCAGGTGCAGACAGCCTGGGGACCCAAACCTGAGCCCAGGCACAGGGACTCTGCATCCTGGGTACCTGCAGACAAACCAAAGAACGACAGAGGAGGCGGAGAAGGCACATCATGCCACACTGGCCTTGGCCATGCCTGCTGGCTCTCTCTGGAACCGGGACAGTCGTCTGCGAGATTCTCAGCATCCTGCCGTCGGGTGAGAGGTCAGGGCAGAGTCCCACTCCAGACCAGCTTCCCTCACGGGGCTGATGGATCTAACCCAGCAGTGCGGTAGGCAGTGTGGGCAGGCTCCATGGTGCTGGTTTCCATCCCCACAGCCGCCACTCCAGGGATCTGCACAGGGCTCGGTACTTTCTGGTCTTTCGTGTTGTGAAAATAAAGCCCAGTCCACCATCTACTGCCCTCCCCCGCACTGCGCAGGCCCTGGCCGCGGGTCTCAGCACCGACCAAGAAGACACAAGCCTGGCTGCCTGGTAAGGTGGGAACACTGCACGGCAGGCCCCGCAGGCCCCGCCCCAGGCCGGCAGCCCTCAATCCTCCTCAGAGAGCTGTAGCTCCTCCAACTCATCCTCTGGTCCCTGGGCCAGCCGCCACAGCTCCCCGAGGTGCAGCCCCGCCTCTGTGTCTGGGTCTCCATCTGCAGGGAGAGACCGAGGCTACATAAATTCTGCTTTATCAGGAAGAAGCCAGCCTTGGAGATTACTCATCGCTAATTAATCACAGCCCTAATTAATTTATTGGTGCCACCGTTACCGGCTGCCAGAGCCAGCGGGAACGGAGCAGCTGGCGTGGCAACCTCAAGGAGGGGTGTGAGCCCAACTTAGAGCCATTCTCCCACCCAACGGCCCCACCCACCCACCGACGAAGTGACGCCCCCGACAGCCTTGGGTTCCTGAACAGACAGGTTCAAAGGGCCACAGCACCACCCCTCACTCCCAGGAATCACTCACCCTTGGCATTGCTGATTTCCTCTTGGTCGCTAAGGCTGCCATCCTCCTCCTCCTTTTCCTCCTCTACCCTCTGCCAAGCTCTCGGGGACCCGGGCATCCCTGGGGACCAAGAAGAGCCCATGGGAGTAAGCCCACCAGCAAATACATACTGGGGACAGCTAACGTAGGAGTGTGGGCCAGGCTCACAACCCCGCACCCACCCACCCTTCCCTCAGGCCCCCTTCGTACAGGTGGAAAGGATTCAGAAGTGTCCAGCCAATAGTACAGGTGAGGGAATAAGGTCTTGGGACACGTGTCCCAACTCTGGGAGGCCCTCACCTCAAAGCAAGTGAAGTGGTAGGAGAAGGGGCACCGCAAACGTGAGCAGCCAGGGGAAACAGGCACCCTCTTCTGGTTCCATGGGATGTGTCAGGAAGCCTTCCAGGGCCACCTACCCCTTCCCCACAGGGAGCTCAGGCTCAGGAGTCCAGGCCCCTACCTCTCTCTGAGAAATCCACGGTACTGTCTTCCTCGTCACTGTCCCGATCAAAGAGGTCCTTAAATTCCACTCTGTCTTCATTCTTATTGCCTCCCACTTTCCGCCGCTTTATCTCTGGGAAGTTCAAGTCTTCCAGCTGCAAAGACCCAAAGCCAGAGTGGTGAGGGTGGTCTGGTGGCCATGAGAGAACCCACCTGGCCCAATCCCCAACCCACCATGTCTCAGCCCTGGGCCCCACCCTCCACCTCAAGGCTTAGCTCACAGCCACAGCTGGGTCACATCATGCGTCATGCAGCAAGAGCCCTGACCGCAGCTACTGTCCTTCCCTCCCATTCCCAAAGACAGACTTTACCCAAACCCGGCATCCTATTCCCTTTTCCATTTCCCTTCAGGCCTTGCCTCCCAACCCGTCCCCACACAGACTCTGCTTGGCCAACTTGGTAGGCATCGCTGGGTAGGACTCCTGGACAGCCACCCTGCCAGGCAGGTGAGGGGGCCCCAGCCACGCACACTGGCCACTAAGTACCATCAAAAGCATAGTTACATCCACTGGCTGAAGGCCCAGCTATAGCCCCCCCCACCCCCGCCACCTTTGTGTCTCCACGTCTTTAGCCATCACGTCATGGGATTGCAGACCCATGATACCAGGACAGGGATACAGTCACAGGCATGCCACTCAGCACGAAACTGTCCCCTCAAGTCACACCATGCCACACCCACTGGCACAGCTCCTCCTGCCCCTCCCTGCCTGCCCTCCTGGTGTCCACAGGCTGGCCTGAGAAACAAGGTCAGTCTGGCCACTTATTCCCCCAAAATCCCCAGCCCAGTCAGGCCTGACAAGGGGTAAGGACCTCCTCCTGGAGGTCATGAGAGAAGCCCCCTGGTCACCCAGTAATGCATGATGTCTGCCCCTCCAGAGCAGCCCCAGGACAGGCTGCAGCTGGGAACAGGCCCCAACCGTCCTGGTGACATCGTCCCTGAGACTATTTCCTCCCACAAGCCCCGTTCCCCACTCTGGTCTTAAAGTCAGAGCCAGGGTGCTAGACCCTGGTCTCAGAACAAACCAGGTGGTCATGCCCACATCCCCGCTCCGAACCTCCTCTGCAGACATACCCGCTCTTTGCCACTGATCTCCAGCTGGATCTCTCGCTCTCTCAGCTTCCGCCACTGGCTATAGTACTTGGTGAGAGGTGTCCCCTCTTCTCGGGTCTGCTTCTCCCAGGTGTCCTATGGGGAGAGGTTCAGGATCATGTCCACCCTGGGGAAACCTCCAAACCCCAGCCCTACACTGACTAGTGCCCTCAGGCAGTGCTGCCCACCCCACCCACCCAGACACCAGCTCCCAACTGACCACTGCATGCTGGTCAGCCACACCGAAGGAGGCCCTCTGGCGGCGACTGCAGATATACTCAGCGTTCTCCTGCACCTTCTCTAGCAGCTGGCGTAGCTGCCGACAGTAGTTGGCCACCTTGCATTCCCGGAGGAAGGATTTCAACTGCAAAAGGAAGGGGGGGGGGGGGTGGCGCGGTGCTCAGCCTAGGTCCAGGCACAGACCATGATCTGCCGGGATCACACATGACCACGGGGAGGTGATGGGGGAGCAGGAAACATGTGTCTCACAGCCCTAGCGCACACAGTTGGGGAACGGGGCAGTTACGTTGGTGTGGGGTGGGGGCCGCGGCGTGGTGCCACATGACCCCTGTTGCCTGGGCCCTGTGGGGGCTGGAGAGCAGACGGCCCACCCTACGGGCCGGGCAGAGGAACAGGCGGCATGGATCTACCCTCCAGGTCACATCCCACCCTCAGCCTGTCTGTGTAAATAAAGCTGTATTGATACACATCCACACTCCTTCACTTAGGCATTTCTGTGGATTTTTTGTACTTCAAAGAGGAGACCTGAGCAGTTGTGAGAAACCACATGACTGTAAAGCCTAAAATACCATTTAGCTCTCTCTGCCAGAACAGTTTGCTGACCCATGTTCTAGACCATGATTCTGGGACCTGGAGTCCAGAAATAAAGCCTTGCCTACACGGCCACATGTGTCCGGATGGGCCTCGGAACCAGGTGCAGTTCGGGTGTGGGCAGCCCACCCCTACTCACCAAGCAGGCCTACAGCTGGGGGAGCTGACTCTGCCCACCAGAATCAGGGACAGGACCTGGCCCTTCCCGTGAAAGGCCCCTGCCTCCTTGAGATGGCAAACACCTGGGCTGAGAGCAAATGGACCTCTGACAGGCCCAGAAGGGACTTGTGAGAGAAAGGACTCCAACCCCACCCTTGTATCACCTGAAGGAAAACTGAGGCAGGGTTGGTGCTGAGGCTGACCGGGACTTCCTCCTGCCCCAAACCTGCATGCAGGACCATTTGGGAAAGTATACAGTCAGGAGACCAGCCTGACCCAGGGCTGGGGGGCCGGGTCCAGCCCGCTCCACCAGGACTACTCCTAGAAGAGAATTCTTGGTCGGTCTGGTCCCTGGGCTGTGACAGGCCTGGGGAGGAGCTAGCAAGTCCGAGGGTCCCCGTTAACTCGCCTGCGCCAACCCCACCCCTCAGGACCCCACACCCCTATGTTCGTGCTACCTATGATGAGGCAGCGCCAACATGAAACCCCGCAGCAGGTTAGGCTCTGCCACTGACCCTGTGTGGCTGTGACAAGGGTGCCTCCTTCTGGCCCCTGTGTCAATGGGAAGCTGAGCCCATGAAGACAGCCTAGTCTGCTACGAAGCACGCCATCAAGGCATCTGGGAAAGGAAGAGGGAGCCGGACGGCTGGCACACACCTGCAGCACAGCGGGCAGCGCCAGTTCGGGGAAGGCAATGCTCTGGGCCTGGCTGTGCAGGTACTCCAGGGTGAGGTCGTACAGCTGCTCCACCAGACCATCCTGAGGCAGCAGAGAAGAAAGGAGAACGTCAGGGGAGATGGGAACACAGCCCTCTTCACGCCTGCTTGCTATCAGGGTGGAAATCGGAGGATGTGCCTCCACAGCCTCCCCGGAAGCCACACTCTGGCTCAATATGGCTGAGGCCAAGGAGCACAACCTCCCCCGCAAGAGACCCACGAAGGCCCACACAAACTGGAGGGCAGCAAGCCCCCTCCCGTCCACACTAACTGGACTCCAGTCACCCTGTACGCTGACCTCGGTGCCCTAGAACATCCTGCTATGACCCCGCCCAAGGTATTTTCCCAAGCGTCTCCACAGGAGGCCTGGAGGCCAGCCTTACCCGGTATGCCTTCTCCTGTAGGTTGACCTTGGACAGCTTGAGGATCACAGTGAAGTTGATGGGCTTGGAGCTCATGCGCCCCGGCCTCTTATTGAAGTCGACCTGCTGGAAAACCTGTCCCAAAAGCCACTTCAGCTCGGCCTGCTGTGCCTCATGCCCCACTGTATCCCACCCCCCCATCTGTACCCCAGATCCTTAGAGGCCCCAAAACCAGGGAGAGGTAGCCACATGCAGTGCCAGTCCTGTGGCCCCAGAGACCCCCTCCCTTCCAGAGCTCCGGCCTCCAAGGGCATCACTTCATTGCAGAGCGGGATTCTGGCCAATGGGGGCAGGATCAGAAGCACACCCGTGCACACTGCTACCGACCCTCTCCTAAAACCAGACCAAGAAGCCCTAAGAACCAGTGTCTGGAAACAAAAGAAAGGTCCTTTCTGTACAGGGTCACTGACACTGCAACGTCCTCACCCATGACTGCATTCCCAAGGCCTGGTCCCAACCCCAAGGCTGCATCCTGGGAGTGATATGCCAATGGCCAGAGGGTCTCAGCAAGGGCCTGAGGAGCTCATAACTCCTCATCCTCCACAGAGACCACAGGCTGTGCCCATCGGCCTCTGCCTCTCAGGGAAGTCCTCCCCGTGTCCGAAGGCTGCAGGCTGTCCTGGGATAGCGGAGCAGGAGCCATGCCTGGCCCCTCCTCACCACCCTCGCGCAGGGGTGATCCAGGATGTTGTCCTGAGGGGGGTGGGTGGCCGATGCTGAAGATACCACAGAGCAGAGGATGATGCTTCACAGCTGAGCTCAGCACAGCTCCAGATAAAAAGCACCCATGACTGTGCTAGTAACAGGTTTCCCTAGGGGAGCACTGCCCTTTCTCTAGCCTGACTCAGCCTGAGGTGGAGCAGGGGCTGCTCTCAGCACCCCTTCCCACCCACCCAGGGAGGCAAGGGCAAAAACGCCCTGGGGGCAAAGAGCTTTCCTTCTGCCTCTGTGACTTATTTTCTCTGGAAAGGACAGGCCTGCACCTGTGGATGTAAAAAGGACATGCCAGTACAGCTACGGCATGCTGACGCAGGGATCAGTACAAGGGCTGTGCAAAAAGAAAACACGAAATCAGAAGAGAAACCCCAGGGGCTCCCTTCTCTCCCCTACTTTGGTAAACCGGTGCAGACCACAGCTCTGGCCACATTGAGCCACTAATCCGGCCCATCCAGCAGGTGGCACTAAGGGCCTCTCTAGTAGGGAGATGTGAAGTCCTAAGTATAAGGTGGGGTGGGGCCTAACCCCCGGGGCATGCAAGCATGCACACAGATCCACACAGACACGCAAAGACACACGCATACACAAAGGAGCGTGCAAAAAGAAACGCAGCTTTGGAATCAGATCTAGGGTTCCAGCCCAGCTCTCCTGCCCACTGGAATAGACTCAAGCGTGTCCTAAAACCAGCACCCTCAGGCCAGCCCTGCAGAGCAGCTGTCCTTGTCCTCCCTGCCACTCGCCTGCCAACACACACCCCAGCTGGGGCAGGGAGCAAGGCACTGCACAGAGCAATGTCCTCATAAAACCTCCTCTACAGATGAGAACACCAGCACTCAGGAGGGTTACACTGCATCTCGGGATAGGCGGTCTGTGCGCAGCAAGGAGCGCCTCCAAGCAGACCACAGAGGCACTGTGTTGCCCCCTCCCACCCCAAGCGACGGGCACCCTCTCACCTCCAGTATGAAGGGCAGCACTGGGATGAAGGTGCCGGTGCTCTCCGAGAGCAGGGTCAGAGCACGCACGCAGTGCATGCGCAGGGGGTAGAAGCGGGCAGTGGGAACCAGCCTGGGAGCATGGAAAGGCAGGAGTGAGCAGAGGCCCTAGCCTCACCATCCCAGCCTGGCTCCCCATGACCTGTTTCTATCCATGGGGCTCGAACCTCAGGAAGGGCCCCTCTTGGTCACTTCTGTCAGGGTCAGGGGCCACACCTGCTCTGATTCTTCCAGACAGAACAGGGCAGACCAAAAGTCCCCGACTAAAATCTGGGTCTTAAGGACCTGCCTCCTCACTCAATTATCGGGTGAGAGAACATCCCACGCGGCTTTTAACTTAATTTCACTTTAATGCAGGAGGAGAGCAGCGGGAGATGGTTCATTCAAAGCTTTCTTTCTTCCCAGCTCCCTGCTTTCAAGTCTCCTCCTTCAGGAGCACAGGGGCGACCCCTCCTGGCTAACAAAGGCAGCCACCTGGGCACACGCGGCTCCTCCATTCTCTGCCCCCAGAAACCGAAGCTCAACGGTCACAACTGAAATGTGGCGCGTTGTACTAGACCCGCTGCCCAAGAACCCCATGGTAAGACAGACACCCAAACTCCCTTCAAACCGCACATAGTCCCTTCTACCCAGCATCTCCCAGAATGCATGAATCTGGGGCATTCTCCCATGCTGGCCTCTGGGCCACAAATGGCGCCAACCCCCCCCCCCCCCCCCCCCCCCGTCCTTCCACAGGTGCTGCCAAGTAACAGACCCCAGGGCCCAGGGATGGCTCATACCCTTGGAGAACTAGCTCCTCCTGACCCTCCAGGATGCCTCCCTGTGTAACCCTCTCCTCTAAACCAGCCTCCCATGACCTTGTCCAAAGACAGTCTGTACAACCCTGACCCCCGTAACAGCCCACATACCCTGGCCCTGACCTCCTTTGGCCCTCAGGGTGACCCCGCCCATCCGTCACTCACTTGATGCAGCCAATTACCACTTGCGAGAGGGGGTAGATCAAGGGCTGCAGGGCTTCGCTGGGGTACACAGTGCTGAGGGCACGACACCACAGGTAGAGACAGTGCACGAACTGCCAGTTGTACACTGACTGGTAGGTCTCCTGGGCACAGAGTGAAGTCCGTTTCCAAGTCAGCCCAGGGGTCCCAGAAGGGTCCAGCCCTCCCTCACCCACGGGGTCCCAGCCAGCAGCCGCAGCGACCACCTACCCCACCCCCTCCCCGACCCACCCTCAGAGCTGCCCGCACCCTCCACCTGTTCCCCAAGCCCCCCCCCCCGGCAAGGGCCCTGAGCCCTCCGAGACACTGGGATGTCTCTCCCCAGGGCTACACAGGAATACGGAGGCTTCCAGGAGGTCCCAGCCCCTCAGCTGTGGAGCCCTAAGTATACGGTGGGGTGGGGCCCGACCCCGGACATGCCAACCCCCACCCCATAAGCCCAACCACGCACTTTCTTGCGTGTGGTCATGGCATTGCGCAGGTGGATGGCGAGCTGGCGAATGTAGAGGAAGGCATGCTGGTAGGCGATGCCAGTGTCCAGGGCAAGCAACTCGGTCAGGGTCCGCTGCATGAAGTTGATGAAGGGCAGGGTGCCGGGGGAGGTAAACTTGCAGTTCCTCACGTAGGTGATGTACATTTGCTGCCAGAAAGATCCCAGTCAGGGCCACCCGAGCTTCCAGGGCACTGTGCACCCGCTACCCAGCTCCAAGCCGCTGCCAGACACCCGGGCCTTTCCTCAGTGGGAGCCACGGCTGGCCACGTCTGCTGCAGACCCCTCCCCCTACGTGGCACACGCTCCTTGGGCCCTCTGCTGCTCAGCTGCCACACACGTGTACCCACCAATCTCACACACAAAGTCTGCCGCGCACGGAACAGGAGACTTATAGGGAGGGCGCGGTGCCAAGGAAAACGCAGCGCGAATAACTGCAGGAAGAGGCAAGGAGACCACGGAGGGACTGGGAAGGAGGGGCTAGAAAAGCTGCAGCTACAGGCCAGGCCCACGCAGGGGTTTCTAGAGGGTCACTGTGCGGGACACATCACCCCAGGCGTGCAGCCAAGCAGCAGGGTCCCTGTCCCTCTCCACACCTGATGTCCTCATCTGCTGAGGGGAGAGCTGTGCAGAGCAGTGTATGTGGAGCCCCAGGGGACCAAGAGCTCCCATCCCTGTCACTGTCCCCCACTTCCTAGGGAGAGAACTGCAGTGATGGCCCGGGTCAGCCCAGAGCCACAGCCTCAGCAAGAGGAGCTGACCACAAAGGCAGCCGCCCAGACCTCAGGCCAAGACTTTCAACCCAGACTCTAATGGACACAGACTGGGGGGCATCAGAGGCAGGAGCCGGGGGTCCACACTACCTTGAGGATAGGACTCAGGAAGACAGCCTTCTTGTGCCGACAGACCCTGACGAGGACCAGGAACGCCAGTACGCGCAACGTCTCTTCACCTGTGCTCCACAGAATCACCATCCTCTGCAGAAGGAGAGACATCACTGCCTGCCCCAGCCTCCCCAAGCCCAGCCAGAGGCCCCTGTGGCCACTGCTAGGAGACAGCCCTTCCCTAAGCACCTCAGGATAGAGCTACGGTTACACCTCAGTGAAAAAGTAACAAAAACGTGAAAGGTAACAGAGACTCCCCAAGAAGGCTGTACCACAGAAACACAGCTTTGTTGTTAGGCACGCGTCCAGAAAGGCACGTTAGGGGGCACCTGGGTGGCTCCGTCGGTTAAGCAGAAAGGCACGTTAGAACACAAGAAGAGCTCGTCTTGCTACAGCTCTTGTCAGCTGACAAGTGCCTGCGGCACCAAGGGCAGAGAGCTGACCGAAACAGAATCCCAGCAGGGCGTAGGGTGGGGGGCGGGTGCAGATGCCACCCCCACTCTGGCTGGGGGCGGGGCACGCTGGCGGGGTGGCCACACGCGCCTCCGATCACGGTGCCAAAGGGAGAGAGCCGGGTACCTTGAGTAGCATGCGGCACTGCTTGGGAAAGGTCAAGTAGTATGGCACGGAACTGCTGACATGCTGGAGCACGGCCGCCGCTGCTGTCGCCTCCGTCACGCAGGCCACCAGCTGGGGAAGCAGGAGGGTCAGCGGGGCCCCAGACCCACTCACGTCTGGGACACAAGGAAGGACTGCACCACCGGCTTCAGCCAGGCCTCGCGGGATACAGGAGGCCCCCTCCCCGCTGGAACTGCACCTGTACGACTGAGCTCAGGTAGACCTTGACGTCCAGCCGGAGCTTCCCCCACAGCGGGCTACTGGACGGCTGCAGCACCCTGCAGAGAGACCAAGCCCACCCCATCTTGAGCGAACCCCCCCCGCACCGCACACCTCCCCCCAAAGCCCCCCACCCTTCACGGTGACTGCTCTCCCAGTGCAGCGGCCCCCTTCGCACAAGAGTCTGTGCCTGGCCGATGCCAGCACCACTCACGATACGTGTGTTTGCTGCCCACTCGCTCAACGGCTATCCCCTCCACCATCACCTGTCAGCTTCCTCAATGAGGCCCCTACCTACAGATACACACACCATCCCCAGAGCAAACAGCAGAAGAGTGGATGAAATATTCACTTGAAGAGGAAAAAAAGAGTGAAAGGGGGAGAATCCTGACCTAAGAAACCAGTGGTGCAAAGCCAAGCACACACTCTGGGCCCCCCGAGGAACTGTGGGCAGAGAATGTACCTTTTCAGAAGGAAAACAGAAAGGAGGAAGGACAAAGCCACCCAACCGGCCCCGCCCAGCCTCTCCCCGGAGCCCGGCAAAGGGCCTGGTTCCGTCTTCGGCATCCCTCTGTGCTGGTTGGGTCGAGAGGGGGACTGCCAGATCACAAGGCCTCTGCCTTCCCCAGTGCGCGGTGCTGACCACACCCCCCCTACCTCCCCTCTTCCCTTTCACCTGCTGTTGTCCTTGGGGGCTTTCCCAAACAGTAGCTTCTGGAGACAACCAAAAAGATCTCTAATGCAGAAGGTGACCAGGGCGTTGAACACTGCAATGAGGGGACCACAGATACCGCTCACAGGACAGAAGACAGAACAGAGAGCCTGCATCCCAGGTCCCCTCACCCCAGCTCACCAGCACTGTCCGTGACCTGGAATTTGCTGACTTCAGCACCTTCCTGGTCTCCTTGGGTGGTGACCACAGCAGCTCGGAATGCCTGCACAACTTCATGGAACAGCTTCGGAGTAAGGTGCTGCTAAATTAGGGATAAGAGGACCCAGAACGTTGGGGAAGCGGTCAGCTGTGTTGGACAGAGCAATAGGCAACCAGAGCTCCAGAAACATGCTGTGACAGAAAGGTACCCCTCGCCCACATTCTGAGACACGGAGCAGAGGTGGAGGCAGTGTTGCTGAGCCACGTGCAGGGAAAACAACAAAAAACCAGAGTCCAGAATCTTCCTGGGAGGGCAGGGAGCCTGGCTCAGGGGAGAGGCTGAAGGTCCCAGATCTGGATGGTGGCCTGCACCAGGTGGTTTCTAGGGTTCTCCCTTCTGTCCTTTCCTATCTCTGCAGAAACCAACGTAAAACCCTTGGAGGAAGGGCTCTAGCTCCTGACAAAGGCAGAGACTATGTCCTAACCCACGACAGACTTCAGGGAACAGGGAGCCCGAGAGAGACACTGAGTGGAAGAGAGCAGAAAGAGCCCCTAGAATCTCTGACCGAAGGGGAGAATGCAATCCTGGAGCCTCTTAGCAGAAAGGCAGAACCATGCGACATCCTTCACATGAGGGTCTGGTGCAGAAGAGGACCCCAGTGTGGGTGCTCAGAGAAGGGGCTCCTCCCGTCTGCCACAGACCCAGGTAACTAAAATGAGTCAAGGGCAGACTCCTAAAGGGGTGGGGGGTGTCCAGCTGCCCACGCCATGCCACTTCTCACCATTGCTGCCTGCTTCCACCTCTCAACCATGGCTAGGGTCACAGGAGCAGAATCCCTTTTCTTCCCCTTCAGTCCTCTGGGGACCTCATCCTCATCCGAATCTTCCTCCTCCCCACTTGCTTCCTGCACCAGACACAGAGGACCAGGCTGGAGCAGGATGCAGAGGCCATAAGTGTGCCCCTGCGCCCACCAACTCTGCCTAAGCCCTCACTTCCAACGTGTCGGGCAGAGCGTGCAGCTGCTCCTCCTCGTCCTCGGTGCTGTCCGAATCACTGAAGTTCAGCAAGCTCTGGTCATTCTCCTGCAGGAACTTGTAGAACTCCGGGTCTTTGTCCTTCAGCCGAGAGAGCTGGTCCTTATGCTCAGACGCACGACCTTTACGCCGACTGAGAAGGCAGGGGTCGTCAAGTCCACAGGACAGGCATAGCCCACAGGACTGGGGAGTACGGGACGTGGGGTAAGGCTTCTTGTCCTCCACACTGCAAGCTCGCCAGCCTCCACAGGGAAACTACAGGGCTTGATCTGCTCTCTCCACAACAGCTACCCACAACCAAGGTAGGGGATTTCCAGCAGTTAAGTTTTCAGCAGATTCCTCTCTCCCCCAGACTCCACACTCGCACAGCCAACTGCCTCAACACCTGCATTTCAAACCCACATACAACACCGCACTTGTGGTTTCCCCCAAACTTGCTCTGCCAGCACTCTGCTCCACCTCAGCTGCGGGTAACTCTACCTTTACAGGCACTCAGGTGAAAGACAACCTCTGTCTCTCATACCCAGCATGCAATGTGCCATGAGACCTAATTGGCAAAAGCCCTTCAGAGCCTCTCATGCCTCCTAGTTAAACCAGCACCATCTCGGGGCACCTGGGTGGCTCGGTCGCTGAAGCGTCCGACTCCGGCTCAGATCACGATCTCACGGTCCGCGAGTTCGAGCCCCGCGTCGGGCTCTGTGCTGACAGCTCTGAGCCTGAAGCCTGTTTCAGACTCTGTGTCTCCCTCTCTCTCTGCCCCTCCCCTGTTCACGCTCTGTCTCTCTCTGTCTCAAAAATAAACAAACGTGAAAAAAAAAATTAAAAACAAAAACCAACACCATCTCTCAATGCTCCCAATTACCACAGTGGTCTCCCCCTATCTCCACACCCACCACCTCCAACCTACTGTCAACACAGCAACCCAAGTGACCCCTGAATTGCATGTCACAGGACGTGACTTCACAGCTCAAAACCCTGAGATGACTTCCCGTTTTAGCGCATGTCTTATAAACCGTCTACAAAACCTGACCCCGGTATCATCTCTCCTGGTTCCCCTCCTACTACTCTCCCCCTCGCTCCTCCATACACACTCACCTCTGTGCCAGACCCGCTCCCACTTCGGGAGCCTGGCTGTTCCTGCTGCGTGAAACACCAAAGCGTTCTTCCCGCCTGCGTGGCTTACTCCCCCAAGTCTCTGTCCAGTTACCAGCTCTTCAAAGGGCCGTCTCCACTAAACACAGCAACAGCTGGTGCCCAACACGCTCCCCATTTCTCTACCCCTTCTATTTTTCCTGTTTGCCGCACTCATTTCTTCTCACATACCACACGTCGTGAATCACCCGAGACTGAGCGAGCTCCTCTACACCAGAAAGGGGCCTATTATTCACCAATGTACGTTTGTCACAGAACACAACCTCAGCAAACACGGGAAGAAAGAATGAGTAAGGCGAAGGGTCTGGGGAAGGGGCCAGCGATCCTCAGGCCCCAGGACTGGTCAGCATACACGTGACGGGTGGGCCAGGACGGTGAAGAGGGTCTGGCTTTACAGACGTCCCGCGGGAAACGCTCCCCTCACCTGGACGAGGGGCTTCCGCCTGGCTTATCCAGACTCCGGTCGGCTCCACACGCCGCCCACGTCTCCGCTTCTGGGGCTCCTTCGGGATCCGATTCAGACTCAGAATCAAAGCCCGAAGCCAAGAACTCGTCCACCGTCAGCTCCGCCAGCCGCCTGCGGGTTACGACATCTGGATCAGGACTCCCTGCCAGGCCGGTTTGCCCCAGCCTTGCTGCACCAGGAACGCGTTTGAGCTCAAGGAGAGCCGCTGTGAATATAAGGGTCCCCTGGAAAGCCGAATCGATCCTCAGAGCCTCAACTTACCGCTTGGTGCCCCGCACCACCGCCATTACTGCCAAACCTCAGCGTGCGCCCGACTTCCGGCTCCAGAATGCCGTGCGTTAGCCGCACTTCCTCCAGGCGGGCCCCGCCCCCAATACCGCCCCTCCGCGCCCCACCGGTGGCTCTAAGTTTCTCCAGCGGTGGCTCCGGAGGCATCCAGGCGGAAGGGCGCATTCACATCCTCCTGGCTCCGGGCTCCCACGGTGGCCGGCGGAATTGGGGCTAATGGCGCAGGCCTGGTTCAGTCATGGGTCCCGCACACATCACTGAGTGAGGGGCCGTAGCTCTCGAAAATCGGGCAGAACTGCATATGATAGAATCCCGACCTGCTGCTCACAAATCTGTGTCCTTCCTGGTTCTAGGAGACAGTAATAGCGGTACCTGTCTGAGGGAAGAGAGGCCGGGACCTGGGGCAACCTCTCCCAGCCCTGCCCGCAGCCTCCCTAGAGCTCCATGGCACGTGCCTGTGAGATGTCAATGCACTGACAGTGGACAAAATGCATCCAGATGGAAACACTTGACAGAGAGGACTTCTATGCAACAAGCTTTTACAAATCAATAATAAAAACCCAACAACCTAGTAGGAAAAACGGTCTAGTTGAAAAGGCAATGCCTTGGATGGGCAGTTCGCCAAAAAAAACAACAACCAAAAAAAAAAAACACTGAGAGACAGGCAAGTCTCATCCGGATCAAACGAGGATGAGAATGATGAGAGTCATTACAATTTCACTGGACAGGCCACATCACGGGGCGGGAGCGGGGGGTGGGCAATGGACAGATCCCAGAGCCCTTACTGAAGTCCGTTTGGCCAAATCTTCCTTAAAGTATTGTGCCTGTACTTCAGTCCAGTGAGTCTTCTGCCGGGAACTTGCCTATGAATACACTAGCCCTAGTCCACATACGGGGCTGGGCATGAACGGCCACTTTTCCTCTGCCCTGTCTTCGGTACGGCAGGTACAAAGGCCCAGAGGCTGGAAGTTTGCCTTGCCTGGAGAAGAAAGGAGATGGAAGGCCAGCTTGTGCCCTCTTTCCCTCCACCCATCTACCTAAAGGCAAGGCTCTGTGGGCCTGGACAGCCAGATCCCACAGCCTTCTTGGGAGCAGTCGTGGCTCCTGCCAGGTCCCCCAGGCCATGCACCCCTGTCCTACCACACCCTACCCCGCCCCACCCAGTTCAAGGCCTGGTACTTGTAGGAGTTCATGGAGCGAACTCAGCAAAGGCCAGACAGGCAAAATGGTCTGCGTGGGGTCACAAAGGGTCAGGGAGGATGTGGTCCTGGGCTGCCTCAGGCCCCAGGGGCAGCAGGGCCTTCCAAGCTTCGGGTCCAGGGTGCTTACGGGGGCGGGGCTTCTTGAATGAATTGGCGGGGATGGATGATGGTCGGTGAGGCTTCTCCTAGACAGGCGGCGGGCGGGGCCCAGGGGGCTTCCTGGAGGAGGAGGCAGGCAGAGAGCCCAGACATTGGGAGGATTAGAGTGCCTCGTTCAGTCCCCAAAGACGCGGGCTGCGCGGGAGGCGGAGCGGGCGGCGCCGAGAAACAGCGGCTGCGGGCAGGCGGCGGGACCGAGGGAAGCTGAGCCGGCCGCCACCGCCTAGCAGCCCTCCGGCCGTCAGTGCGTCCGTGCATCTGTGCGTTCTCCGCGGATCGCGGCGGGTCCGGCGGCCGAGACCATGCAGCCGCGCAGCGAGCGCCCGGCTGGCAGGACACAAAGCCCGGAGCACGGCAGTCCGGGGCCCGGGCCGGAGGCGCCGCCGCCGCCACCGCCGCCGCAGCCGCCGGCGTGAGTGGGCCGAGGGTCTGGGGACCGTAAGCCAGACCTGGGGCTGAGTGGGTCCGGGAAGGAGACAAGGAGGGGCGCGCGCCGACCCTGGCAGGCTGCCCGGAGGAGGCGGCCTCTGCGCCCCGCAGACTCGGCCGGCCGGTGGAGGGTACAACTCCTCCTCCGTTTATCGCGCACACAGAGACCTGGGACAGGACGTCCAGAGGTGGCTGCTTCCCGGAGGCTCTGTCCTCTCCCGCCGCCCTTGAATTCTGGCTGCGCTCTTTAGACTCAGGCGGCTTGTCTGCAGGATGCGTGTTGGGGGGGGGGGGGGGGGGAGAGGGGCGGGTGGAGCCGCTTCGGAGGGTCAAGTGAGGTCAGGCCTGATGGTGGGCATAGGGGTCTTCTTCAGAGCTGTCATACAGCATTAGCCAGTTTCGCTTCATGCACGTCCTGTGTGCCCAGCTCGTGCGGAGGACACTGGACTCATGGGAAACAGGAACGGTGGCCGGTCACAGACAGAGGAGAACCTGGTCCCAAGGAGGGCAGAGGAAGCCTGGTTCTTGGGAGAGTCACAGGCAGAGGGGGTCCTGGTTCTTATGGGTACACCTGGGCAGGGGGGAGTGCGGTGCCAGGAGGGTCCCAGCAGAGGAAGCCGTATAGGCCCGACAGTCGACATCAGGTGCGTGACTGAACCTCACGCTAGGAACAGGGACAGGGCAGTTTTGCTGGACTCCAGGGAGGCTCCCCGTACGTGAGGAAAAGTTGAGGAGGGTGGTCCTTGATGGAAGCCAGGTACGGGCTGCTGGACGGAGGGGTGACCTCCTGGGTGTCCTGGCCCTGCCTGAGGTTTCAGGGGTGGGTGGACAACTCCCTGCAGAGTGCACCCTGACCTGGCACTACCCACCTGCAGCCCAGAGGCAGAGCGTGCACGTCCTCGGCAGGCCCGGCCCACGGCCCCCATGGAGGGTGCAATGCAGCTGCTGAGCCGTGAGGGCCACACTGTGTCCCACAACTCCAAACGGCACTATCACGACGCCTTCGTGGCCATGAGCCGCATGAGGCAGCGTGGCCTCCTGTGTGACATCGTCCTGCACGTGGCAGCCAAGGAGATCCGAGCACACAAGGTGGTGCTAGCCTCCTGCAGCCCCTACTTCCACGCCATGTTCACAAGCAAGTACCACCACATCCAGTCTGGGCACTTGGGGGGCTCCGCAGATCTCACAGGGCAGGGACCGGCCTGACCCGCTGTCCCCACAGATGAGATGAGTGAGAGCCGCCAGACGCACGTGACACTGCACGACATTGACCCTCAGGCCTTGGACCAGCTGGTGCAGTTTGCATACACTGCCGAGATCGTCGTGGGCGAGGGCAACGTACAGGTGAGGGTGCCTCATCTCACAACTCACGGCACCTCTCCTGGGCCTCGTGCCTCAGCTCCCGGTGTCTTCTCGTGCCTCTCCCTGTCCCTCAGTGCCTCACGTCCCGTTTCTCCGCCCCTCTTCCCCTGGCTCTCTCTCATCTCACCCCACAGACTCTGCTCCCAGCTGCCAGCCTCCTGCAGCTGAATGGCGTCCGTGACGCCTGCTGCAAGTTCCTGCTGAGTCAGCTCGACCCCTCCAACTGCCTGGGCATCCGGGGCTTTGCTGACACACATTCCTGCGGTGACCTGCTCAAGGCAGCACACAGGTACGTGCTGCAGCACTTCGTGGATGTGGCCAAGACTGAGGAGTTCATGCTGTTGCCACTAAAGCAGGTAACGTGCCAGCTGGCATACAGCCTCGACCCTGACCCAGTCCCTAGACCCTGGACCCCAGACCCCGTCCTTAGGCCCCTGGCTCCCTTCATCTTGGCCCTTAAGACCTGGCCCTTTGCCCCCCTCCCCCCGCCCCCAACCCTTATTCCCAACCCATGACCCACGCTCCAGGCTCACGACCCACCCCCTGACCAAGCCCCACAACCTCATCCCCATTTTCTGACCCACCTAAGCGTTCAACCTTTGACTTCTGATCCCATCCTGCCCTGACCACACCCCTGCCTACAACCTCTAGTCCCTGGTTCCACATCCCCAGGACTGCTCTGGGCCTAGGTCCCCAGGAACCAAATCTGTGGCTCCTGACCTTGCTTGGCCCCTTCTCATAGGAACTCTGGGCTCCCTATCAGACTCTCCCTCCCAGGCACCTTCAGGGCTCCATGGGCCCCCAAGACCCTCCCCAGATCTCAGGTCTGAGGGTCCCCACCCCCAGGTGCTGGAACTGGTCTCCAGCGACAGCCTGAACGTGCCTTCGGAGGAGGACGTCTACCGTGCCGTCCTGAGCTGGGTCAAGCATGACGTGGACTCTCGGAGACAGCATGTCCCAAGGGTGAGGCCAGCGCCTGGGGGGGCCCAGCGTACCCGGGAGGGGCTGCACAGTGGCTGAGGGCCTGGGTGCACCTGGGCTCTGCCGTGTCCAGAGACACTTCACAGGAGTGATGCAGGCACGTGTTTCAGGAAGGGTCCAGGGTGTCTGAGAGTGAGTCTCTTCGCTGGGGCCTGCCCCCTGACCATGGCACCCCCTGCACCCCCCAGCTGATGAAGTGTGTGCGCCTGCCCCTGCTGAGCCGGGACTTCCTGCTGGGCCATGTGGATGCCGAGAGCCTGGTGAGGCACCACCCTGACTGCAAGGACCTGCTCATTGAGGCCCTCAAGTTCCACCTGCTGCCTGAGCAGAGGGGCGTTCTGGGCACCAGCCGTACGCGGCCCCGGCGCTGTGAGGGTGCTGGCCCTGTGCTCTTTGCTGTGGGTATGTTCACCTATCGTGTCCCCTGGTTTCCACGCCCCCCACATCACCTCCTTCTCCCCTCCCATCCCTGACCTATGCCTTCTATCTGTAAGCCAGTGCAAGCCTACCCCACGTTATATTGGTCACATCCTGCAGCCACCCCACACCGGCTCCTCTTGTCAGCCTACAGAGGACCCCGAGTGGTGTGACCCGCTCACCAATCCTCACCCCCACCCACACTTCAAGCCCCCATACTCTTGACCTTGACCTATGCTAGAGACCCCCAGCCCATTGCCTCCCTGGGGCCCCTTGTCCTGCCCTGTCACCTCCCCATCCCTAGGTGGAGGGAGCCTGTTCGCCATCCACGGGGACTGTGAAGCATACGACACACGCACTGACCGCTGGCACGTGGTGGCCTCCATGTCCACGCGCCGGGCCCGGGTGGGCGTGGCAGCAGTTGGGAACCGGCTGTATGCCGTGGGTGGGTAAGTGTGGAGGCTGGTCTGGGGTCAGGGGCTCAGCATATACCCGCTGGGCCAATCCTGACCGGCAACGGACCCCTCCCCTAGTTACGATGGGACTTCAGACCTGGCCACCGTAGAGTCGTACGACCCCGTGACCAACACCTGGCAGCCTGAGGTGTCCATGGGCACAAGGCGCAGCTGCCTGGGTGTGGCCGCCCTGCATGGGCTCCTGTATGCAGCTGGTGGCTACGATGGGGCCTCCTGCCTCAACAGGTAGTGGCCGGGGTCAGGGCCGGGTGGCCTCTTGGGGTTGGTTTGGCTGTAGGTGTGGCTGCATCAGGATTGCAGAAGTCATGCCTGAGGGGAGCAAAGAGGGATCCCACCTGACTCGAGTCACCCGGTGCCCTGGGCTTCTCCATCTGCACCAGCCCAGCTGCCCTTTCTTTTCCTCTCAAGTTCTTCCCAGCAGCCCAGGGGCTGGGCCCACGTGGACACTTGCCCAGGGTCTTTCAGGCAGCCGGCCAGTGGCTCATGCCCACCCAGAAGGCCTGCTTCTTGCTGCAGTGGGATTCTGGGGTCAGTCTCTGTGACTGCCCAGCATGGGACTGTAGTCATTCCGTAGGGGAGGGCAGGTCCTGGAACCAGGGCAGCCTTTCTGCCACTGCTCAAGGTCAGTAGCAGACCTGGTGTCCACAGTGCTGAGCGCTATGACCCTCTGACGGGAACATGGACGTCCATCGCTGCCATGAGCACCCGGAGGCGATACGTGCGTGTGGCCATGCTTGGTGGGTGACAGAGCCTGCTTTGTGTAGTGCCCACACCCCCACCCCTACCTGCCCCCACCCTGAGGACCCCACAAGTAGCAAGCACGCCGTGGGTATGTTGACTCTCTGCAGATGGGAACTTGTACGCGGTGGGTGGTTACGACAGCTCATCGCACCTGGCAACTGTGGAGAAGTATGAGCCCCAGGTACGAACCCTCACATTGATTTCCCTTTCTAAGAGCTATTTGAGGTCATCGCTCTGGTCACCCATGTCACCCAGAGGGTCAACCCTCTGCATCCCATCCCTTTCGCACAGATACCCTGCCCCGGAGTAGGGGTCTGCGCTTGTGGTGGGTCTGCCCCCAGCCACTTTCCTCAACCACAGGTAAACGCGTGGACGCCCGTGGCTTCCATGTTGAGCCGACGAAGCTCAGCAGGGGTGGCCGTGCTGGAGGGGGCTCTCTACGTGGCCGGCGGCAATGATGGCACCAGCTGCCTCAACTCTGTGGAGAGATACAGCCCTAAGGCGGGTGCCTGGGAGAGTGTAGCACCCATGAACATCCGAAGGTGCGCTCGCCCCTCCTCCACAGCCCGGGGGTCGTCACCACCACCTACCAGCGCCTGGCAGATAGGTCTTAGGGCCTCACCCCTGTGGGGTGTGCCGACCCCTCCCATCTGTACCCCCGCCCCCTCCGCCAGCTCCAGGTCCCCGCCCCCAGAAGTGCCGCCCCTGGTCCCACCCCAGAAGCGCCTCCCTGGTCCCGCCCCCAGAAGCTTCTTCCCCACCCCCGCCCCGTCCCGCCCCCAGAAGCGCCTTCCTGGCCCCGCCCCCAGAAGCGCCTCCCCTGGCTCCGCCCCCAGAAGCTCTTCCTCTGGTCCCGCCCCCAGAAGCGCCTCCCTGGTCCCGCCCCCAGAAGCTTCTTCCCCACCCCCGCCCCGTCCCGCCCCCAGAAGCGCCTTCCTGGCCCCGCCCCCAGAAGCGCCTCCCCTGGCTCCGCCCCCAGAAGCTCTTCCTCTGGTCCCGCCCCCAGAAGCTCTTCCCTGGCCCCACCCCCAAGTCTCACCACCCCGACCCCACCCCCACGCCTCTAGGAGCACCCACGACCTAGTGGCCATGGACGGCTGGCTGTACGCGGTGGGGGGCAACGATGGCAGCTCCAGCCTCAACTCCATCGAGAAGTATAACCCGAGGACCAACAAGTGGGTGGCCGCGTCCTGCATGTTCACGCGGCGCAGCAGCGTGGGCGCGGCGGTGCTCGAGCTGCTCAACTTCCCGCCGCCCTCTTCACCCACGCTGTCCGTGTCGTCCACCAGCCTCTGAGCCGCCGCGCGGATTGCACAGAGACCCGGCCCCGCGGCCTCCCACATGCCTTAAGCCCCAAGGGGTGGCCCCAGCGCCTCGTGTGTCGGGGGCGGGGTGCTCGACCCCCACCGGGAAAGTCCTGCCCTGTGTGTCCATGTCTCTCTGCGTCGAGGCTGTCCATTTCTGTGTTCGTTCCTCAGTGTTTGTGTGTGTACCGTTTATTTACTTAATGGTTGGTTTATTCATTGTTTATTGATCGATGAGCAGCGCAGCACCCACCAGTTTACAGTTTCCCCTTGAAGTGTCCTGTGTCTCTGGGACCAAGCTGCCTTCCCCTGAGTCCTGCGGCCCCACTGGGGGCACCAGGGAGAGATGGGTCAGGGGTGAACTCAGACTCTGCAGACCTAGATGGACTGAGGGGCAGATGCAGAGCAGCAGGCCAGGGTTAGTGGGGTGGGGGCTTTCTGCGCAGGTGCAGACCCTTCCAGCCTGGGCTTTGCACACCACCCCTACCATGCCCAGCCAGGCACACTCCCAAGGAAGTCATGAAGCAGCAGGCTTCCTTCTCGTGGGCATGGTGTCTTTTCTGGATCCTGCACTGAGCTGAGCACAAGCGTGCCACAGACCCCACACAGCAATATGAGCCAACTTGAACAATAAACATGTTTCTGGGGCTCTGTGGGCTTGAGGCTGAGCGTACATCTCCACCCTTTGGGGTCCTGCCTGGAATGACCGGGAGGGCGCGGGGACAGGCGTGCGGCTGGGGGAGGCTCTGCGCTGGCAGCTGGGGGCTTTGAGGCCGCATCGTCACATCCAGGTGGGACAGGGAGGCGATGTTGTGGACAAGCACCCGGCCAGGAGTGTGGTTTGCTGTCAGCATGGTCCGGAGAGGCCTTCATGGTCCCATCTCATCATCCCAGGCTCTGGAGAGGGGGGTGGGTGTACACAGCATTACCCCTGCCTCACCACGATGGTCCTGGGGACACCCAGGAGGTTTGTGGCCTCCTTTTCTGGGCATTGGCCAGGGACGGAGAGGTTGGGGGAGGGTCCTGGCTTCCCCTTCCCTAAAGTTGCACACTCCTGTTTCAGCAGCTGAGAGTAAGCACACACCCCCTTAGTCAGTGGTGACTCAATGGCATTTGGGTGGAAACAGGATGTGTGCTCTCAGTGGGGAGGGGTTGTATCAGGCAGGGGAGAGAGGGGGGGATCCTTGGGCTCACGGAGCTCCAGCCCCAGGCAACCCCAACCTGAGTGTTGGCAGGCCACATACTCATAAACCAGGCCTTCGAGGCGACTGCTGTACAGACTGGAGGCCAAGGTGGGTTCTCTTGGCTGGACCCCGGGAGAAGACTCTTCCCACCCCCCACACCCCTACCCCCACCCCAACTCCAGCCTAGCCTGTGTGTGTGGAGGACCAGGGCAGAGAGCTGAAAGGCTTGGGCCCAGGGGAGGGTGGGTCCCTCCCAGAAAGGCTCCACCCTCGTCCGGCCCTTAGGTATAGGGCAAGACTTCCCAGAGCCCCGCCTGGGAGGCGGGACGTGAGGCTCAGTACCGAGGGACACAGACCGGTCGACCTGTTCCACTGGGGCACGCCACTCCCGCCGCCCATGGGGAACAGCCACTGCGTCCCTCAGGCCCCTAGGAGGCTCCGGGCCTCCTTCTCCAGAAAGCCCTCGCTGAAGGGGAATAGGTGAGGGCGGGGGAGGGGGGAGCTCAGCCTCGGCCACTAGGTCACAGGGTGTCCCTCAGTCTGCCTCTGGGGCCAGGCTGTGAGCCCCACTTCACTTGTCCCCAGAGAGGATGGCGCAAGGAAGCTGGCTGGCCTGTTTGGCACCGAGGCCGGTCCTGACGGGGACACCACTGCTGACAAGATCTTCTACTACGTCCCTGGGACGGTGAGCAGGCGGGTGGGCGTGTCCCAGCTCACAGGGGTGCGGTGGCGGTGGTCTCCGTGTGGCTGTGTGTGCCTGTCCTATCTTCGCTCGGCCCAGGGTCTTACCCCCTCAGCCTGGGGGGAGTCAGATCCCGAGTGAGGTGAGGAAGCAGACGCTGCCCCACCCTAGGGAGCTCATGCGGCCGAAAGTCTGAGTGGAGAGCGAAACTGAGAGACACTGAGTCAGTGGGGCGAGGGAGCACCGGGCAGGGGCGGGCCACAGGCGGGGCCTCCAGGAGTCTCTCTGCTACGCGGGAGGGGGCCCCAAGGTCAGGCTGTCCGCTCAGAACCGTACCTGTGGTGTCTGCCCACCCCCAGGATTGGGCGCGGGACAGCATGTCCAGGCATATTCGAGATGGACCAAGCACATGTATCTATGTCGCCGCGTGGGCGCGGGTGTCACGGTGGTGGTGTGGCTGTGAACCCCCACCCTCTGTCATTACTCTGAGAGGAAGAGGCTTTAGGTGAACAGGGAGCCAGCCTCTCACCTACTCTGGACCTGTTTCTCCCAGGGGGTATCTCGGCATCCACTGCTGCCTCATTCCACAGCAGCCCACTGTGCCCCGCCCCCCCCCCAAGGCCACACAGCAGGGATGTGGCTCCCGTGTGCTAGGCCCGCCTCTGAACTGAATTCCACCCCCTCTCACCCTGCCCACCTCCTTGAGGCTAAGGGTTAGCTGAGTGGGGAGAGACCCGCAAGCCCTCTTCCCCAGCTTGGATAGCACCGGGTGGGGGTGAGGCTCTGCTATGTGCAGAAACCCCGGCACATGAGGGAAATGAGCCTCCAATTTCTTGGGAGACATAGAAGCAGTAACATTTGTGACTCTGGGCCAGGGCCCACGCCCTGCATCCCTCTGTCCTCGCACTGCCCCTTTGAGGCCTAGCAGCTGGTGTGGGCTTCCAGAGCTCACCTTTCCAACGTGTTCCTCTCAGGCTGGGAAGCCCACCCCTGTCCCCTCTCTTGCCCTCTGTGGTCCCAGGGCTCTCCGCAGGCAAAGTGCTGGCTTGAGAAACCATGCTGCCTCAGAGAAGTGGGCAGGGCACTCTGTCCAGGCTCTGGCTGGGCTGGGCTGGAGTCCCTCCGTGTGGTCGCATCATGTGACCCTGGTGGAGTCACGTGAGGTGTGGTGGCCCTGGTGGTCCTCTTTTGGCAGGACATAGCAGGAAAGGGGACCAGGCAGGTTGAACCTACAAATGAACCAACCTTGCCACAGCTATGAGCTAACTCCTCCCTGGGCCCTAAGGCTGGGCCCGGGCCACAGGGACAGCTGTGTGGCCCTTCCTGCTCCATGGCCTAATTTTCATGGGTCCCATCCCTGAGCTGTTCCCCACACTGGGTGTGGGTACAGGAGGCCCCACCCAGAGTCAGGGAGGCCAGGAAGCCGTGAGCCTGTTCACATTCCTGGGCTTGCCCAAGGGGTGGCTTAGCTTGGCCAGGACTCAGCAGCCTTTGAGATGGCCCCTGCTAGCACCCAAATGAAGCATGGCCCCAACTCGCCCCTGAGCCCCTAGACCTCAGCCCTTCCAGCCAGGGTGTCAGGTCAACACCCATCCCTATCCGACTCCCAATCTGATGATTAACGCCCCCGACTACAGAGGATCCCCTGTGTGCCAGAATCAGCTAAGTGTGTGTGGGCACTGACAATCCCTCCCCTCAACAGACAGGCATTGAACCTCCAGCGCATCCCAGGCCTGGCCTAGGCCCTGGGGATACAGCAGTGGGCAAAATAGACAAAGACCCCATTCTCTTGATATTCCCATCCCTGTGACAGAGCCAGATAACAAGTAAAAGATATGATAAGTCAGATGTGGTGGCATTAAGGAGAAAAGTAAAGGAGGAAAGGTGTGCAGAGGGATCAGGGAAGGTTACAAAGTTACCCAGAAGCGATCTCCTAGAGAAGGTGATATCTGAGCCAAATCCTGATGGGTGAGAAGAGAGTTGGCCTGAGTAGTCCAGGCAGAGGGACAGCAAGTACAAAGGCCCTGAGGCAGCCTGTGCATGATATGAGAGAATAGGACTACAGGAGGCGGCAGATCACAGGGGACCCTTTGAGCCATTTCCAGGACCTTGGGCTTCTCTGTGGGTGAGGTGAAGGGGCCCGCTGTGGTGTGCCAAAGCTGTCGGCACAGACTCTCAAGGGCTGATCTGATGCATCTTTTTCTGGCTCCCCAGTCACTGACATGCTGGTAGTTTGAAATGGGCCACGGTGGGAGTATTTACATCGAAATCGCCTCCCCCACTTTGTAGAACCAGGTATTAAACATTTACAGCCAACACTACAAGCATGGGAGTGTTTCGAGCACCGTCTCCGTCAGGTGCCCCCAAACCCCTCTGACCGACAAGTCTTTGGAGGCTGAGTAACTGACACGAGGGTATGCAGCTGAGGAAATGTCTAAAATGAGGGTTGGATCTCCGCTGAGTTCAGACTTCGCTGTCTCTACCACCGGGCCATGTAATTTTATGACTGGCAGGCAGTGTTCGCTCGTGTGTGTATCTTCCCACTATTTCCACGTTAAGAAGCTGTGAGTGTGTGTACGGTTCTGTACCTATGAGCGATGGTGTGTGTGTGTGTTCCTAACCTTTGTATTGTGTAACTGTAGGGGTGTGTATGGGCGGGGCAGCTGGTCCCAGGTCAGGCCCCCTCCCCTGAGCTCTGCTCCCCACAGGACATCCCAGATTTGGAGAGCCAGCGAGAAAATCTAGAGCAGCCGTTCCTGAGTGTGTTCAAGAAGGGGCGGCGGAGGGTGCCTGTGAGGAATCTGGGCAAGGTTATACACTATGCCAAGGTCCAGCTGCGATTCCAGCACAGCCAGGTGGGGTCAGGCCGGGCCGAGCGGGGAGGGGGCAGGGGTGCTCGGGTACCGGCCCGGGGCCTGACCCCCAGCCCGTCACACCGGCAGCCCTGCTCTCCCCCAGGACATCAGCGACTGCTTCCTGGAGCTGTTCCCCTCTTACCTGTACTTCCAGGCCCATGGTTCCAAAGGACTCACCTTCCAGGTGCGGGGAAACAGGCAAAGGGCGGAGGCTGGGGGTAGAGGAAGAGAGCAGCCTCCTGGGAGGCGGGTGTCCACGTCCCACTCGGGGTCCCCCAGCCCTCCTCTCCCCCACGTGCTCTGGCAGGGGCTGTTACCACTGGCGGAGCTGAGTGTCTGCCCGCTCGAGGGATCCAGAGAGCATGCCTTCCAGATCACAGGTGTGTGGGGGGCATGAGTGGACCTGGCCCCCAGGAGGGACCTCTAGCTGGGGCTGCTCAGGGACCTCGGTCTGGCTGAGCTTCAGAACAATGGAGGGACCCTGAGTGCACTGGGGGATCCTGGCTTTTCCTCCAGCGTGCCCATGAGCATTTGCTGGGCAGGGGTGCAAGGTAGCGGGTAGGGGACCTCCAGGGCTGTGAATGTGGCCCTGTTAGTGGCCGATGGTCCCAGATGGTGTCACAGGCTCCTCCTGTTCCAGGCCTTGGGGTGCCCATGGATCCCTCGGGCAGGGCCTATCCTGTGGGCTGCTGGCCCAGCCCACTCCACTCCTCCACCCCCAGGCCCGCTGCCTGCTCCCCTTCTCGTGCTCTGCTCCAGCCAGGCTGAGCTGGGCCGCTGGCTGTACCACCTGGAAAAGCAGATGGCCCTCGTGGGAGGGCTGCAGCACTGCCACTCATCGCCCCCGCAGGTGAGTGCCAGGAACCCCCACCCCCCTTTCCATCCCCCCTGCGCCCACACCCTCTGCCTGCCCCTGACCCCCCTCCGCTAGGGCCTCCCTGAGGACGAGCTGCCCTGGACTCTACAGCGCAGACTGACCCGGCTGCGGACAGCATCGGGGCGTCAGATGGTGGGTAGTGCCATCTGTGCCTCGAGGGTCAAGCTTCAGCATCTGCCTTCACAGGTGCGTGGGAGGCGGGGGGACCCAGGGGTGACAGGAGATGGGGCCACAGGGATGAAGACATGGGGGCACAGGATGGATGGGAGGGGGAATGGAGGAGGGGACAAAAGATGGGGGAGGGGTGAGGAATGGGGTCCAGGCCCTCGCCCACACTGGTCGAGCCCCCCCTCTGCCTTTGACTCCCTTGCAGGAACAGTGGGACCGGCTCTTGGTCCTGTACCCAACGTCACTGGCCATTTTCTCTGAGGAAGCAGATGGGCTTTGCTTTAAGGTGGGTCCCTCCCCACTGTGGACCTGCCCCAGGGAGACACCCTGTGTGTGGGGGTGGGAGAGGGCAGTGGCTCCGGAGGAACCTGTATTTCGGGGCCTGTTGGGACAGAGTGTGCTGGCCCCACCCACCTGGCCCGCTGCCCTGGTCAGTCTGGTCTCAGCTGCGATGTGGCTAAGGAGGGACCCCTGCGTAGGACCCCTTATTATCCTAGAGCATCCTCCACCACCAGCAGGACCGTCACCGAGGCAGGGTGCATGGGGGCAGAACCCCTCCTGGGAGGCACTCTTGTGTTGGCCCCCAGTATCTCTGAGAGGGGCCTATACCTCCGAGCGGACATTTTCCAGTGTGTGTGTGTGTGTGTGTGTGTGTGTGTGTGTGTGTGTGAGGGTCCTCTCGAGCTGGAGTGTGTCTGTCATGTGTATCACAGTAACCTTCTACCCTCAGTCACTGAGGAACATACAGGGGTCTCCTGCATGATCCCTCCCACCCTAGCCCCAGTCTTAATAGGTGACCCAGGGGACCAGTCCCCAGAAGCATCCATCTGTGCCTGCCATTGGCTGATGGAGGCCCCACCCAGAGTCCAGGGGTAAAGGTATCCCTCAGGAGAGACGGGGAGCACTGACCTCCCTCAGGGATGTCAGCCTCAGCCTGCCTTGCCCTCTGCCTGTGCTCTGAGGGCCCAGCCCGGCTCTGGAGGGTGAGACAGAATTATGGGCCCAGGCAGAGGCACAGGGTTGCACCCACCCCAGACTGAGGCTCCGTCTTTCATCACTGCCCCCACAGGGGGAGCTCCCACTCAGCGCCATCCACATCAACCTGGAGGAGAAGGAGAAGCAGATCCGCTCTTTCCTCATCGAAGGTGGGTGGAGGCCTGGGCTGGGAGGGAGGGCGTGGGCCTCCCGGGCGCCCCAGCTCCTCAGTGGGGCCTTGCAGGGGGCTTCTGTTGCCAGGCCCCCTCACAGTGTCTGTGTGCTAGGCCGTCTCATCAACACCATTCGCGTGCTGTGTGCCAGCTACGAGGACTACAGCCACTGGCTGCTCTGCCTGCAGACGGTCTCCCACAGGGACGGAGCTCCCCCACTGCCTGGCCCCGAGAGCTTCCCAGGGCTGCGGGTGTCCACACAGGTGAGGGGCCAGCAAGGACAGATGCTGCACCCACCTCTCAGGTTCTGGGCAGAAGGGTGGGTGGGGAGGGAGAGGGGTCCTGCTGTCTGTCTCACCTCCCCTCTGCCTGCCCCCTGGTGTCCAGGTCATGGGTGGTGGCCGAGGCTCGCTCTCCTCAGATGGACGAACCAGCTGGGGCTCAGGGTGCCCAGCACCCCCGTCCACGCACACCAGCCACTCTCTCCCTGAGTCCTCGGTGCCGTCCACCACAGGCTGCCCCGCCCAGCCTGTGCCTGTGAGCATCTGGGAGTGGGGAGGGATAGGCAGAAGAAGGGGGCAGGGAGTCACGAGGACAGTTTGTGTTGGGGAACCTGGACCCCCATGGCACCCCGTTTCAAGCAGGACCCTAGTTCCCCAGGGGAGGAGACTCAGACTGAAGGGAACTTTGTGCAGCCTCATGGGGTTGAGTGGGTCAGGGCCCTAGGGAACCTTCTGGAAGGTCTTTGGTCCCCACAGGACCAGGCCAACCCTGGCGGCACCAGCACCAGCAGGCAGAGGGCAGAGCTGAGACGGAGCAGCAGCAGTCGGTCACCCAGGAACAAGGCCCGGGCTGAGGGGCCCGGCCAGGCCACCTCGTTGTTTTTGGACCTGACCAAGGTGAGCCCAGCACGCTGACCCAGTTCTCCATCCCACCCTTCATCTCCCTGGCCTCCATTTCTCAGGCCCAGGTGGCCCTGGAGCCACCTAGAGGCCTTCTTGCTCAGAGAAGGGAGGACTCAGGCCACCTCCTCTTCAGGAAACCTGTCCCTCCCGCCTCTTGCCTGCAGCTGAGCAAGCACAGCCCGGAGGGCAACCCCGAGGCCCGAGACCAGCCTCCGGAGGCCCCACGGTCCCCGCTCTATGCCGATCCCTACACACCACCTGCTACCTCCCACCACAAGATCACAGATGTCCAGGGCCTGGATGAGGTCAGTTCCCTGTGGGGGACGGACAGGGCTGGGTGTGTCCACAGCCTGAGGTCCACTCAGCCATGATGAGAGGCCAAGGCATTTCGGGGACAGGGATTCCCTCAGCTCTACCGAGGTTCTGGTCCAGAGCCTCAGGTCACCACCCCTTTCTTGCAGTTCCTCAGCGCGATGCAGAGCTCGCTTGGACCTGAGTCCTCAAGCGCATTCCCCTCGGTCCCTGTGTCTGTGCCTGTCTCTGACCCCAGCTCTGGGCTCTGTGGTCCCCACTTGCTCTCCAAGAAGGGAGCCCTGCAGCCGCGAGCCTCTCAGCGGCACCGAGGCTCTGTCCAGGGCCAGGGTCCACCACCCCCAGACTCCCCTCAGCATGTGAGTAGCAGCACCCACCCCTGCTGGGCAAAGGGTTCTGCGGGGAGGTGGAAACAGTGTGTGGCCTCGGGGACCCTGGGGGAGCAGGACAGACAGAAACAGGGAAGATATGGCAGGTCAAGGACAGGAAGCAGCAGCAGGCTGGGGGGAGGCTGTAGGAAGGGTAGGTGCGGGAGGAAAAGGTGGGGGTGGGATCTGGCAGATTCGTGGGCTGGTCTCCAAGCGTCCCCCCCAGGGCTCAGATCTCAGACTTGTGGTTGGGGTCCCCAGGTCTCCCCTGGGAGAGAAGTCTCACCCGACCCCCTGCCGCCTCCCTCAGGTGAGTGAAGGCCCTTGCCTCTTTCTGAGGGGAGCTCTGGGTGTTGCTTCCTGAAGGCACATGCATCTCTGTCCCCCCCACCAGGTGGCCATCCCCTCAGGAGCTATGACAACATCTGGGACAAAGCTTCATCTCCTTCCCACAAGCGCTGGCCCCGCGGAGCACCTGAGGCTGGTGGGGGGCTCATCCAGTGGATCTGATGGCCCCTGGGCCGGCTGGTTCTTGGGACTACCCGCCAGCATTAAGCCGGGAGTGGGGGGTCTGCAGCAGAGCTGGGTCTTTCTTTGTAGGGCCACAGGCTGACCAGCATCCAATACCTGAACGCCATCGAAGGCTGAGTCAGTGTCTGACCCCAGCAGGGTGCAGGGGTCTCCAGAACTCTGAGTTTCCCTGGGCTCTGGAGGGGCCAGGCAGAGGGCCTCATACCGAAGATGGCCTGGTGACACTGCTCAGGTCAGACACAGATCAGAGCAGGATGCATGGAGGGACCAAACTTGAACCATTCCTCCAGGGAAGACACGGGGAGGCCACTTGGTGCAGGCTTTACCTGGGGGTGGGAGAACAGCGTAGGTGTGAAGGCCAGAGGGCTGAGAAAGATTAGTGAGGGTCAGAGCACGTGAGGTCAGAGAGCACAAGGGTAGGAGGTCAGCGAAGTCTGAGACATCACAAGCAGAGGCAGGAGGGTGTTCTGGGCAAATGCGAGTGGACTGCGGCCGGCTGGGAGAAACTGACAAGAGACTAAACATAAAGATAAAGATTTTATTTGTGCTGCGTGTCCCCGCGTTTTCCACTCAGCAGCCAGAAGTCCCCTGTCCTGGGGACCCTGTGCACATGCCGACCCGGCACCCAGCTTGGTAGCCTCCGTTGCTTTGCTGCCACCAGCCTCCCACCCGCGCTCCTGCCCCATCTCTGGCTCCTCAAAGCCCCGGGACAACCCCAAATGTTCAGTCCCTTTACCTGACACCACCATATTCTGCCCCTGTGCCTCGTCCAGGGTTCCCCACAGGAGGGGCTCCAGCCTCTGCCCTACAGACCCTCACCCTGCTAGGGCCGCCCTCCTATAGGCCCCTATGGGTTCCCGCTCACGGTCTCAGGAGCCAAGAAGGCCTTGGCCACACGCCCCCGGGGTTCAGGGGTCAAAGAGGCCTCAGAGGTTTTCACTACCCCAGCCCACTTGTAAACAGGGCAGATAGTCTCTGGGACACCCCCCTCCACCTGAAGGCCACCCAGTCTCCTCGCCCTTGCCCCCTGCCCGGATTTCCAGCTGCAGCCTTGCTGCTGCACTGACACCTTCTAGTTTCCAACGCTTTGTCCTGCTTCTCACCCCAGCTCGCCAAATGAAACATAGGACACCCCGTCAAATTTGATTTCGGATAAGCCACGTGTAATTTAGTACAATCTCCAATACTGCATGTCCGAAATGCGAGTTTCACCGGACACCCTATGTTTTTATTTGCTAATCTGGCCACCTTACTAACCAGCTCCTGGCTCAGCCCTACCCACCCAGCCTTCCAGAATCTCCCTCTTTCCAGGTGTGGAGCACAGCCGTGGCCTCAGCCGCTGGCTAGACCTTTGGGTGGAATCCAAGGGAGCCAGGACCGAGGACACTGGCTCCTTCCTAGATGCCACAGGACACAGGGATCAAAGGGCAAGACCTGAGGCAGCACCTCGTCCTGAGCCCCTGGGGCCACTTCTTTGTCCTGCGTCTTCCTGGGCCGAGCCTGGATCCTACCGGCTGGGGCTGGGGCTGCGGCTGCGGCTGCGGCTGCGGCGCCCCTGCCCCACCTGCCGGCGGAAGTAGTGGATGGCAGAGATGGTGCCGATGTTGGCCAACAAGACTGCAAGAGAAGCATGAGAGAGCCTCCTGAGTGCCGGCCGCCTTCCGGTCTGGCCGCTGTCTTCTATGCACACGGCCCGGCCCCCCAAGGGCAGGAGGAGGCCGGCGGAACTAGGGGTGGGTCAGGGGAGACATCTGTGCCTCTCCACGCACCCCTCATCCCTGCTGGCCCGGCAGCCGAGACTGGACACCAGCTGTCATCCTGGGCACCAGCCCCCTCCTCCCCCAGGGCCCCCGAACCTGTTTTCCAGGCGTCTGGGGTGTGCAGGTCTGACGTTCTCACAGCCCAGGTGGCAAAGGCTACGAACACCAGGCACATGTCATTCTGGCTGAAGGTAAACGAGGTGAGAGGCTCCCGGGGCTCTCCTAGGGAAAAGAAGCATGCTCTGTGCTCCGGCTCCACCCAGGCTCGTCTGTCCCAGACACGCTGTCTGAGTCACTTCTTCCGTGCAGTACCCCGTCCCAGGACACAGGGTAGTGTGTGGCACAGTTGAGTCAAGCTGACCTCAGCAGGATTTGCCGCTGGGGTACCATTTCCTGGTTTGTAAAATATCTTGCAGGGAAATGTGAGAGAAAGTCTATTGAGTGCCCGACCCAGCAGGCAGCAAGGCCTGAGCGTGAGCTGTCCCGGTGTCTACTGTGCTAGAGGCCGGGGGCAGGGCACTGCTGTCATCTGGGCCCGGATACAGAATGACGGCCAGTGCAGAGACAAGTTCCTGAGTGGCCGTGGTGTCTGGCCTCATCCACCCCACCTGGACTGTGTCCTGGGATGGCCAGGAGCTAGTCCATCCTTCCCGGCTCATCCCTAAGGCCCCCCTAAGGGCTCATGACCCGGGGTCCTAGCCTGCCCCTCCCCAGCAGCCCTCCTGGCTGAGCTCTCTGGACAGTACGTTCTCGGGACCTGGACAGCCCCGGGGCCCACGCGACACTCACCTGCTTGGCTGAACTCTCTGGACACTACGTTCCCGGGACCTGGACAGCCCCGGGGCCCACGCGACACTCACCTGCTTGCCCGACTGCCAGGCTGAGCTGCTCTGCTGTGACTGGGCTAGGCTCTGGTGAGGTTCCAGACCCCACTCCCCAGGGGACCGACCCGGGGGGCTCTGTGGCCTGCAGCTGGAGAAGGGCAGCCAGCTCTAGCACGCCCCCCGACACGTCCTCCCCAAGGAAGTGTTCATAGGCCTCGGGGATGGAGATGGGCACGGGGTCTCCAGGCGGACAGGCTGGCACAGGCTCAGCTTGTGGGGGGTGGGCCACGGAGTGCCCCCCCCAGTGCCCTGACCTCTGGGTTCGGCGGTCCTGGAAGAAGAACTCGCACGTGTCCGGCCACTGTACTCCGGCCAGCGCCTGGTCAGCTTCTGCCGCCTCCACGGCATCTTTATCCTCCTCCTCAATAGTGTCACAAAAAAAGAACTCGTAGGCCTCTGGGAGGGTCACTGCAAAGCTGCGCCTGGGCCTAGACCCCACAGAGGCAGAGGGGGGAGGGGAAGGCAGGTGTTTGAGGATCCGAGGCTGGGGGGACCGGGGCCCGACTGCCATGGCATCCCAGCCTCCAGGCCTGTCTCGGCCCCCGGCTGCTGTCCTGGGAGGCGCGGGCCGGGCTGTGGCTGGTGAGGGTGGGCCTGAGGTTTCTCCCAAACCTGGCTCCTCAGGGCTGGGCACGGCCATGGAAAATCGCACTCTCTTCTTCTTGGGTGCTTGAACAGAGCCTGGTGGGGGGGGCTCCCCCGAGTGATGTCCAGGGGCACCTGCTGAAGGCTCCCCTCTGGGTTTCTCTTGGTGTCCTCCTGGAGACACAACAGAGCTCAAACACAGCCTGGCCATTGGGGCAGCCTCCACCTCCACCAAGTCAGGCCCAGCCCGGGGAAGGGGAGCAGGTGTAGACACACCTGCATCGGATCGGGTCTTGGAAACAAGGTGAGGCAGAGCACGTGTAGATGAGTCCACCTCTGGCTTAACCACTGGGCCCACCACAGGTAGGTCCGTGTCCAGTCTAGACTTGGGGGCAGGTGTAGACAGAGCCATGTCAGGTTGAAGCTTGGAGGCGAGTGTAGACGGAGCCACATCTGACTTAGCTACGGAGATATCTGGATGAGTCTCCTGGGCAGGTGTGGACGCGGTGTGTGGCTCGGCTCTGGGGGTCATTCTGAGTGGGTCTATACCTTGCTCAGTCGTAGGGACTGGTGTAGACAGACCCAAATCTGTTCCTTGCCTGGTCATCTGCACAGGCGCTCCTGCAGACTCTGGACTCAGTCCGTTCTGCCTGGTTCCTGGTGTCTGCTCTGCTGTTCCAGCCGAGAGACCCTTCCCCCTGGACCCAGCCAGACCAAGGTCCTCCTTGGGCCTGGCCTCAGCAGGCAGCAGGGAGCCCAGGTGGGTGGGAGCGGAGCCCGGAGTACTCGAGCACCGGCCCCCCTTGGCTCCGGCCGTGTGCCTCTTCTTTCGGCCAGGGCTGCGTGGCGCGGCTCCAGGAGTGCCAGGGGGCCTCTGGGGAGCAGTGGTGCAGCCGGGAGACTCGGGGCTCTGAGGAGACTCACCAGGGGGACTAGGATCAGGGTCCTGGGGGGCTGGCCCCTGCAGAAGTCTCTGCATCTCGTCTCTGGAAGACGCTGGCCCTGGGAGCGACGAGCTGTGACCTAGAGGGGCGGCGTCAGATGCGAGGGACGGCAAAGCTTCTGACTGTGCGGACGTGCCGGGCATCTGCTGATCAACCCCCAGGGCCAAGACAGGCTCACGCCAAGACCTGCTGACCAGTGGCCGGGCAGCGGCCTTGTCCTCCTTCTTGAAACCAGGCCAGCCCCTCCCCCCAGCAGCCGGCTGCCCCTCGAGGAGGGGTGGAGGCCCAGGGGGCCTGTGGCCACTGCTGTCCCCTTGGTCAATGTCACTGGACAAGAGCTCATCCGCAGAGGCCAGGCTGGCCTGCGGGAGGCCACACTCTTCAGTCGTGGCTGCAAACTCGGCCCAGTCCTGGTCACTCAGCTGGATGCTGTACTGGAAGTTTTCCATTTCAGGTCAGCAGAGGCGCTTGAGCAGCACAGCCTGAGGCTAGGTGGGATCTTCACGGACCCAGGCCCCGGACACAGGCCAGCATACGCTGCCACCACCCTGCCCAGTCCCCGGGGTGCCCCCCACCTCCTTGGCTCGGGGGCCGGCGCTCCATCTATGTCCTGCAAGAGAGCAGAAAAGGGAATCCGGAGGGAAGCTGAGCTGCTGTCAAACCCGATCTCTCCTCCAAGTTAGAGAACGCGTGGCTCCCGCTTTGCCTGTTTCCAAACTGACCCCTAATAATAACCGTGTAATGACATATGTTACATTCTGCAAATCAAATAGTGAGGCACACTAAGAAAATAGGGTTCCTTGTATTTGAATTCTTGTCCCCAGAAGTGGTTTACGTCACATCTTTGAGCATTTTCTGTGCAGCTAGGTCAGCCTCACTTTCTCCAACTTTCCTGCAGAACGGTAGGTACCAAAGTAAACTTCATACAGCAAAACCCATTTCAAGGGTCACTCACTGGGAGTCAGTTCACGTGGGGGATGGCCAACTGTGGCCTGTCCCCACGGGCCCACGGTGGCAGCTGGCCACGGAGGAGGGGTGGCAGCGTCCAGCAAGCGACCAGCCTTTGGGGATGACCTTCCACCATCCTTGGCTGGGACAGGTTTCCGGGCTTCCCCTGAGTTCAAGGTCACTCTAGTGCTGGCCAGAGCCCACTCAGAGGTCACCAGGGAGCACCTGGCTCTGCCCCTTGCCTAGGCAGGAGGTCACAGAGCAGAAATGAGCCTCCTAACTCCCAGTGGGTTACTAGAGCCATCCTCAAGGTCTGCGCCCCTGACCCAGGCCTGCCCAGCTAGCAGAGCCCCCTTGTCTGCCTCATCTCTGTGAACAAAGGCGACCCCAACTGCCTGAGAGCCCCTAGTGTCTCAGCCTCCTATGGGAGGTGACCTTTGACCTTTGGCCAGCCACCACCGCACCCTGGGAGGTGGGAGGTCACTCTGGTCAGGCCGGTGCTGAGATGAAGATTCCTTGAGACCAGAGCACTGTGGCTTCCTGACCCACTGAAATGTCCCCTCCTCTCTGGCCCTTGGGGAAGTCCCTCTGGGGCTGTCTGACTTTCGGACTTCTTGGGGTGGGAACAAGGGACTAACAGTGTCATACCTGGGACCCTGTGGCCAGCCAGGGCAGTGGAGCTGGGCGTCCGAGCTGCCTGTCCCAGAGCGGCATGGTGCTGGGCTCACCACACAGGCCCCACCCCCACTGCCAAAAATACCCCATCCCTGTGGTCACATGTCTCCTGCCAGCCGTCAAGGTCCAGGCCACAAATAGATGGCATTTGAGGGGCCTCCAGCTACGTGAGGGACACCTTCCTGGGCAGGTCAGATGCCGGCCAGAGAATGCGAACCTGCAATCAGTTCTGCACGGGCCTCCTCTTTCCCAAGCTGAAGGCCACACTGCACACTCTTGGCCCGGGCTGACTTTTCCTCTTAAAGTGGCCTCACCTGCTATGAACCCTCCCCCCTGCCAGCAGCGCCGCCCCCACCTCCCACCAGCCCAGGCCTGTCTGGGTCTTAGGGCCTTGCCCTGTCGTCTGTGTGGAATAGAGAGGGTTACTGAGTGATGATAAAGGGGGAAATGACCTTTCCAGAATGTTCCTAGAGATCCTTTGGAGGTGGGCCGCTGATGACTGGGTGTGGAATAGTGGAGTGAGGCGTGCACCTCTCTCCTCCGGCCTCCAGAGGGTTACTGGCCCCTTCCCAGGCAGCACTGTTGCACCTGCCGGTGGGGGCAAAGGGGCAAGTGGGGCCACTGAGGGCTCTTGGTAGCCAGCATGCCGAAGGGGAATGGGCTTTGGCCTCTAGAGAGGGTTGGGAGGGTTCAGGGGAGGAAAGTGCATTACTCTGCACCAGCATCTCTCCTGACCTAGACGCCGGTGGTGGGCCCAAGGAGGAGGAGGGAAAACAGAGTCTGTTCCTTCAAGAAAGGGGTCCTGGTGCTGCCACCCCCAGCGGAACCAGTCACCAAGAGTAGGCAGGCAGGGGTAACAGTGCCTCAGAGATGGGCCTCCAGAGTGCCCCTCCTCTGCCAGGCCTCCCTGAGCACTCTTTGCAAAACTTATCCATCCTGGGAGGGGGCACAAAGAAGACCCTGTTTTCAGAGTTGAGCCTGGTGAGGCACAGAGAGGGTGAGCGACTCCTGCCTGACCACACAGCTAGCAAATGGCAGAGCTAGGACCCAGCGCCCTTAGCTGCGCTCCAGGCCATCCTGATCTTGGGGCTGATAGTGCCCATCCCACACAGGTCATTGTAACACACACTTGTGGCTTCCAGGCTATAAGGGATGTGAAGGGGGAGTAAGGGAGCCAGACAGCAAACATCTAAACAGACAGGTAGATGAGATCACCTCCCACAGCAACACAATGGAAGAAAGAAGTATTGTGGAGAGAAGGGGTGCCCCGGAGGGGCTGGAGACTTCTCTGACGAGAGGCCCTTGGGCTAAAAGGCCTTTGAGAGCCTGAGGGACAGGACTCAGTGGGTGGGAGACAGAGAGGGCCAAGGCCATAAGGGTGATGGTGGAGAGGCAGCTTCACACAGGGGGAGCAAGGCCGGGGCGCTTCGATTCCCAGTAAGCCAGCCAATGTATGACACGTGCAGGAAGGGCACAAACTGTGTAGGAAAGGACCCTGCCTGTCGGTGTGTGCCACCCGGCCACCTCGTGCAGGCCAGCCTGGCCCATAGTGAACTTTACATAAGTGGAGTTGTGCCCCAAGAACCTTTCCGCGTCTGCGTAAAAAGAAAAACTAGTTTCCTACTCACACTGTTCTCCTGTGAGTCTCCTGTGCTACCCACACAACACACTTCACTTCTGTTTCTGACACCAGCTGGGTGTCCTACGGCTTAACTCAATTCTGACACCATCTACCTGGAGACAGCATGAGATCCCCAGGTGAAGGGCTCAGTCCCACAAGACTGCCCGCCCCCCTTCCGAGTTTAGTCACAGGTAGTGGGTCCCCAGGTCACCCACAACTTGTTGGCTACAGACCAGTTTCCCATGACCCTTCCCCCTTGGATTTGATGAACTTACAAGAGCAGCTCACGGAAGTCAGGGAAACATTTACTTACGTTTACCGGTTTACCGTACGAGGGTATGATAAAGGGTACAGATGAACAGCTGGATGGAAGAGATGTGTGGGGTGAATTATGGCCTGGGTGCCACTCTCCCCACACCTGCACATGTTCAGCAACATGGAAATTCTGTGAACCCCATACGATCGGGATTTTATGGAGGCTTCCTCACACAGGCATGATGGGTCATTAAATCCAATTCCAGCCCCTCCCTCTCCGGAAGAGGGGGTGTTGCTGGGGCTGAAATTTCCAAGCTTCTAATCCTGGCTGGTCCTTCTGGTGAGTATCTCTATCCCAGAGCCCACCCGGAGTCAGCTCATTAGAACAAAAGGTGGTCCTGGTGCTCTTATCACTTAGGAATTTACGAGGGTTTCAGTAGCTCTGGGCCCGGAACTGGGAGCAGAAACGAATATGTGTATTTTCTACAATCTCACGTCTGCCTCCTCGGAGCCTCAACGTGATTCGGAGTCAGGCACCTCGGGGGCTGTGCTGGTCAGTTTCACCACCAACAGTGGCCTCGTCTCTGCATCATGTTTCTGTGGAAGGAGATTTGGGTTGTTTCCGCTTCACAGTCGCAAACGTGCCCGAACGTTTCTCTCGGAAAACCTGTGTACTTGGCCTCAGAGAGGCCAGAGGGTCGGGTCGGGGGGCGAGCTTGTTCAGCTTCAGAAGCCACTGCCCGACGGTTTCCCGAGTGGCTGCGCATCTGCCCCGACTGCAGGACACGCGCAGGTCGTCTCTGTGCTGCGCATCCTCACGGACCGCCGTCTCTGCCACTCGGCGCTCTGGTGGCTCCGTGGTCATGCCACACTGCCATTTAATCCACATTCCCTTTGGTCCCTGGCCTTTCTATTCCCTTGAGGGTGTGTCTTCCCGGTGCTTGTGCCACCTTCATATGCCTTCTCCTCACTGGTTTGTAGGGCTTGTGCACTCTGGACGAGAACTCCTCACTGCTGTCTGTATTATCAATACCTTCCCTCACTCTCACATTCTCACTCTCTTAACAGTGCCTTTTGGTAAACAGTTTTAAATTTTAATATGGTGCAAGTGATCAACAGCTTCCTTTACGGTATCACCATTTCTGTTCTTTTAAAGAAACTTTGCCTGCCCCAAAGTCATAAAGACTTCATAAAGGTGTCCTTGTATATTTTGTTAAAGCTTTGCCTTTTAGCTTTCAAATTGTATCTGCAACCCACCTGGTATTGATGGGAGGTCCTGCCACACTTTTTTGTTTCCGTGCGGACACCTAGTTGGCCCAGTGCCATGTCAAGGCTTGGGTGGCACACGTGTGTGGGTTTATCTGTCTACAGGGGCAAAGCAGCACAGCCCCACATGGGGTTGGAGCCCCATAAGGTGAGGAGGTTTGGAGGGTTTGGGACAGGGGCTTTTTAACAATTGCCCTGGCTGCCCTGGGAGAGGCAGGGAGACCAGCTCTGAGACTGCGGGGAGGGAGCAGGGGGACTAGGGTGAGGCCATGTGAGGACTGAGCTCTCCCCAGAGGCTTTCCTTTCCTCCTCTCCCACCCAATCTTGGAGGACCTCATCGTGGGGGGCAGTGGAGGGATGTCTGCTGTAGGATGAGGAAACCAGGCAGAGCTCTATAGCACATCAGGATATGTTCCACAGTGGATGTTAAGTCTTGGTGGAGACCTGGGCCAGGGGGAACAAGTGATGGATAGATGGGCAGTCAGACACACATTCCATGGAGCCGGGAGCATGGGCCCAAGCAGGGGGAAAGGTGCAGGGTGAGGGAAGTAGAGGGCAGCCTGCTGTACCCCCAGGGACCACATGAGGGCACCAGAGTTCCACCGGAAGCAGACAGAGCTCAGCCCTTCCGGCCCTTACCCAGGTCTGAGGGAATGGACACTTGGGGGACGCTAGGCTCCCTTTCCTGAAGCCATGTAGTCCCCTTGAGCCCTTGAACTTGAGACAGTAAAAGTAAGCCAATTTCGATGAGTAGCTATTATGTGCCAAGGAGTCTTTCTCTTTTCTTTAAGTTTTATTTTAAGTAGACTCCACTCCCAACACGGGGCTTGAACTCACGAGGCTGAGATCCTGAGATCAAGATTCCCATGCTCTACCAAATGAGCCAGCCAGACACCCCACATGCCAAGCAGTTGTAAACGCTTTACACAAATTATGAGCTTTTAACTTTTTAAAAAATAGTTTTATTGAGGTATAACTTACATACAATAAACTGCACATATTTGAGTGTAAAATTTGCTAAGTTTTGACATTTGTGATGCCCAGGAAGCCATCACCATAATCCAGAGAGTGAACATGCTCATCACCCCTAAAGGTTCCTATGCTCTTGGTGATACCTCCTTCCCCTACTCCCAAGGTAACCATCAATCTGGATTTGGTAACTATAGTTAGGTGACACTGTCTAGAACTATTACGCTAACGGAAATAAGTCAGTCAGAGAAAGATAAATATATGATTTTACTCATATGTGGAATTTAAGAAACAAAACATGAATATAGGGGAAGAGAGGCAAAAATAAGATAAAAACAGAGAGGGAGACAAACCATAAGAGACTCTTAAATACAGAGAACAAACTAAGGGCTGCTGGAGGGGCACTGGGTGGGGGGATGGGCTAGAAGGGGGATGGGCATTAAGGAGGGCACTTGTCAGGATGAGCACTGGGTGTTATACATAAGTGATGAATCGCTAAATGCTATTCCTGAAATCATTATTATACTGCATGTTAACTAACTTGGATAAAAAACAAAAAACTAACTGTGCTTGAGCCATAAAAATAAAAAATAAATTGAAAAAAGAAAATATCAAATAAATAAAATGGCTGCACCATTTTACATTCTTATCAACAATGTAAAAGTGTTCTAATTTCTCCACAAGTTTGCTAACACCCCCATCTGTACTTTAAATTTTTTTTAAATTTAATTTTATTATTTTTCACAGTGATCTTGGGCACCTAGGTAGCTCAGTCGGTTAAGCGTACGACTTCAGCTCAGGTCATGATTTCGCAGTTCGTGAGTTCAAGCCCTGCATCGGGTTCTGTGCTGACAGCTCAGAGCCTGGAGCCTGGAGTTCTGTGTGTGTCTCTCTCACTCAAAAATACATAAACATGAAAAAAATAAGTAAATAATAATCTCTATACCCAATGTGGGACTCTCACTCATGACCCTAAGATCAAGAGTCATATGCTGTACTGACGGGGCCAGACTTTTTTTTTTTTTTTTTTTTTTTTTTTTTTTTTTTTTTGAGAGGGAGAGAGAGAGAGCACCAGTGGGGGAGAGGGGCAGAGGGTGAGAGAGAATTTTAGGCAGGCTCAGAGCTCAGTGCAAAGCCCAACGCAGGGCTCAATCTTAGGACCCTGGGCTCGTGACCTGAGCTGAAATCAAGAGTCACTCAACCGACTGAGCCACCCAGACGCCCCTTTTTAATTATACCTATCCTGGTGGGTGTGAAGTGGTATCTCATTGTGGTTTTGATTTAAATTTCCATGATGGCTATGATGCTGAGTGGCTTTTCAGGTGTTTGTTGGCCATTTATATATCTTTGGAGAAATGTCTGTTCAGATTTTTCACCCATTTTTTTTTTTTGTTGGGTTGTCTTTTTATTATTGAGTTGAGAGTTATCTATATATTATATATATATATATATAATACCTATTAATACATATTTATATATTTAATACATATTTATATATTATATGCATGTTTTGCATTGTTTTTCTCCTCTTTCAATTTTTTTTGGATAATGCCTGTTGAGGCACAAGTTTTAATTTTTACAAAGTTCAATTTATCCTTTTTCTTTTGTCACTTATGCTTTTTAGTATCATGCCTAAAAAGGCTTTGCTTAAGGCCCTTCATCACCCAAGATCATTTTCTTCTAAAAATTTTATGAAAGTTTTAGCTCTTACATTTATGTGTAGTATCTGCTTTGAGTTAATTTCTGTGTATGGTGTGAGGAAGGGAATGGCTGATCAGATGTCCCAACATTTGTTGAAATGACTCTTCCCACATTAGGTTGTCCTGACATTCTTGTTGAAAATGAACTGACTGTAAATATGACGGCTTATTTCTGAACTCTCAGTTCTATTCCACCAGTCACTATGCTTAACCTCATGCTAGTTCCACAGTGTCTTAATTATTATTGCTTTGTAATAAGTTTTGAAATCAGGAAGTTTGAACCCTCCAACTTTGCTTTTCTTTTTCAAGACCATTTTGGATATTCAGGGTTGCTTAAATTTCCATATGAATTTGGAAATTCAGCTTGTCTGTTTCTGCAAAAATCTTAACTAAAACCTTGTTAGAGACTGCATTAAAACCAAAGGCCTGTTTGTAAAGTATTAGCATCTTTTTTTTTTTAAGTTTATGTATTTTGAGAAAGCGAGAGAGAGAGAGAGAGAGAGAGAGAGAGAGAGAGAGAGAGAGAGAAGGAGAAACACGGAGCTTGACGCGGCGGCTTGGAACCCATAAACCATGAGATCATGACCTGAGCTGAGATCAAGGGCCAGATGTTCAATTGTCTAAGCCACCCAGGCACCCCTGTGAAGTATCAATATCTGAACAATGTTTAATCTTCTGATCCATGAGATACCTTTTCATTTATTTAGAACTTCTTTACTCTCTTTCAGTAAATGTTCTGTTGTTTTAAAGCCTGAGTTTTGCACTTCTTTTATTAAATATATTCCTAAGTATTTTATTCTTTTTGATGTTATTATTAGTGAAAGATTTCTTAATTTCATTTTCAAAAGTATTAGATGCCAGTGTTTGGAAATACTACTGATTTTTAAAATATCTATTTTGCACCCTGCAACCTCACTTAATTCATGTATTAGTTTTGATAGTTTTCCTAGTGGATTTCTTTGCATATAAGATCATGTCACTTGAACACAGGCAGTTTTACTTCTTCCTTTCCAGTATGGGTGACTTCTATTTCATTTCCTTGCCTAATTGGCTTGAACTCCCTACACCGCCGGACAGAAGCGGCAAGAATGGACACCATTGTTTTATCCCCGTATCGCGGCAGTTTGATTATGTGGCTCCTTGACGTAGTTTTCTTCAAATTTCTTAGGCTTGAGTTTCAATGAGCTTCTTGGATCTGTGGGTTTATAGTTGACATCAATATTGGAAAAATTCTATTCATTATTTCTCAGTGTTTTTGTTGTTGTTGTTGTTGTTTTGCCTCCTCTTCCTCCTCCTTCTGGGACTCCAATTACATGTATATTAAGCCACTTCAAGTTGTCCCACAACTAACTAATGTGCTTTTCTTGTCTTTGCTTCTTTTCCACTTTTTAAGTCTCTTTCACTTTGAATAGATTTTATGGGTATACTTGCAGTTCACTATTACCAGTATTTTCCTCCTCAATGTCTAATCTGCCATCACACCCATGTCTAGAAGCTCAGTGGGTTTCTATGAAGGTCTCTCAAACCTTCGGTCTTTCCTGTAGCTTCTTGAACATATGAAGTATCACTGTAACAACACTTTTAATGTCTTTGTCTACTGTTTCTATTACCTGTGACATTTCTGCTCTACTTCAATTGATCGATTTTTCTCCTATTATGGGTCATATTGTCCTGCTTCCTTGTATGCCTGGTAATTTTTTACTGGCTGCCAGACATCATGAATAGTAATTGTTGGGTGCTGGATATTTCTGTGTTCCAATAAATATTCCTGGGCTTTGTTCTGGGGCTTTGTCTGGAGACAGCTTGATCCCCTGGGGCCTTGTTCATAAACTTTATTAGGAACAGCACTCACCGTAAGGCTAATTGTCCCTCACTACTGGAACAAGTCCTTCTGAATACTCTACCATGTGCCCTATGAATTACGGGCTTTTCCAATCTGGCTAGAGATGAGCCTGGGTAAACTCAGAGGATTTTTCTCTCTAATCGTTTCTGGTGGCTCCTTTCCTGGCCTCAAGGAGTTTCCTCCCAGTGTGATCCGATCAGCCTTCAGGGAGACCCTCTGCATGTCTCTGGAGTCCCCTCCGTGGCTTCTCTCTCCTTGCTGACACTCTGTCACAGGACTCCAGCAGTGGACCCCCAGCCCCACCCTGTCAGCTCTGCCTCCTGGACTCAGGAAGTCTGCTAAGCTCTGCCTGGCTTCCCCTCCCTGAGGTCAAGGGCTAAACACCGTCTTCTGACAGCTGGGGCAACACAGGGCTCACTTCACTGGTTTCTCGCTTCTCAGGGACCCTACTGAGGGAAAAGCCTACTATTTCATATATTTTGTCCAGTTTTTAGTTGTTTCAGGCAAGAAAGTAAATCTGGTCCCTGCTACTCCATCTTTGCTGGAAACAACTGTCATTATACAGATTATTCACTTAATCCCTTCAACCACATAGCACTACCAGGGAGGTACTATTACTAACCTTATTTTACATGTGAGATTCTGTAACTTGCCCAAGGTCACACAACGAAGTGACAGCAGAAATAAAATTCAGTATCAGTCTGTGCTAGAAGCCTTCCCTGAACCACTCCTGTGCTGACAAGACCTTGAGGGGGTGCCCCACCCAGAGATTGTGGGTGTGGGATGCATGTCTGTGGCCTTCCCAAACACAGAGCACACTGAAGGAAGTTCAAGGACATGGGAGAGAAGGTCTGAGTCTGTATGTGTTTGTGGGAAAGGCCTTGGCCACCTCTGAAGGGGTCTCTATCTCTATGTAACTCGGTCTCTAGCTCTGACCATGGGACTGTGTGTCTCTGGCACTGCATGTCTGTCCCCCTCAGTCACCCGCCCGGGTGGAGCCCAGTTCTAGGCGGGACAATCCCTGGAAGCCCAGAGGCAGGTGCTGCTCTAGGAACAGCAGGTAACTGCTTCCCCCCCGCCCCACCTTCCCTTCTCCAAACTTCCCCCGACATCACATCGCAGGTCTGAGGGGACTGTGCCCCCCAGACTCCAGTGGATGGCAGCCAAGAAACCCACAGCCCAGTTACACGTGCACACGCAGTTGCAGCCACAGGCCGTGCAGTCACAGCTGCCAGCTCTAAGAACTTGTTGGGGACTGGAACATTCTAGCACTATTTCGTTCATTTCACACAACCCTCCCAAGCTCCAGACGGGGGTGGCCCAGACATTCCCCAGGGTTCTGGGGCTCATGCTGGGCAGGCAGGTCTCCCCACCCAGGAGGAAGCTGCCTTGCTGCCTTTGGGGAAAAGGTCAGATTGGAGGCAGGTGATGAGGTTCATGGGGGTTGGGGGGAAGCCCATGGCTCCTCAGGCCCCACCCTCCCAACTGTCTGTGCCTGTGTGCCAGGGAAGGACCCCGTGTGTGCCCTCTGCGGGGGGGGGGGGGGGGTCCTTCTGTGTACCCTAGTGCCAGGGAGGAGCCACCCACACAAAAGAGCATTAGCCTAGACACCCGAACCTTAGTTTCTGTCTTCAGAGGGGCAGGCATTCACCCAGCGACTTCTGGAAAGTCAGCAACGGCCTCCTGCCACCAGTCTACTTGGTAACAGTTAGCTCTGGTGTCTAATCCTCTGGGGACCACAGGCTAGGTGGCTTATCCACCACAGAAACATAGGTCTGGAACCTGGAAGTCCGAGATCAGGGTGCCAAAGGGGGTCTGGTTTTGGTGAGGGCCCTCTTCCAGGAAAAGTCTGCCCAAAGATTGCCAGCTCTAAGTGGGCAGACTGGTCAGCTCAGATCCTGGCATGTGACCCTTACCTCTTAATTTTACAAACCAAACTCCTAGAGCCAATTCATGGAACTTTCCCTTTTCCCAAAGCAGAAAAGGAGAGAAGGAAATTCCTTGCTCACACAGCCAGATGATGGCCTGTCCCACCCCAGCATTGCATTCAGAGCTGGTCTCAATGTACAGAAAGAAGCTCGGCCAGAACTTACATACGGGACACTTTTCCTGACCCTAGACTGGCAGCAGAGCTGAGGTCCAGGGCACCCACTGCAGGGCCCGCGGCCTCAAAGAACAATGAGAAGGGAGTCCAGTCAGCCCCCAGCTCTCTGGGTGTGAGCGTTTGGCACAAGTTGGGGGGTGAGCGCGGGGGCTGGGATGGACACTGCCACCTCCCTACATCCAGGGCTGCTGAGCTCCCCCTCACTGTGCTAAACAGGGCGTGGCAGGGCCTAGCTCGGCCGGTTAAGCGCCCGACTTGATTTTGGCTCGCGGGCACTTTTTTTGTTGTTAGTTCGAGGTCACAGTTTGTGGGATCGAGCCCTGCCGTCAGGCTCTGCGCCGACAGCATGGAGTCTGCTTGAGATTCTCCCTCTCCCTCTGCCCCTTCCCCACTCTCTCTCTCTCACACAATAAATAAACATTAAAAAATAAACAGGGCAAAGGATGCTGGGGGGACCGTGAGTGCGGGGAGAGGCAGAGCTGGAGAAGCGTTCCTCTCCACCAGCCTCTGGCCGGCACAACAGCTGCAGGGAGGTTCCCCCTCCTGGCCCACTGGGTAGGATGTTCCTGCTGGCTCAGGTGTGTGAACCTCCGTTACATTAAGGTCAGGGCTTGATGAGGACCAAGCCCAGGGCTTCAAGCGTCCAACACTGACTTTCTACTCCTCGCTGAGCCCCTATCTCCCCACACAGACATTAAGACTCCTGACTGTGGAGGCCCAGGAAATGAGCCCAAAGCGACCAGGTAGGCGGGCGTCAGGTGGGACACCAGGAGGAAACACCTTCGAGGCAGCAGCAACCAGGTACTTTTTGGTAACCATGGTTACCAGGCTGCCAAAAGAATTGAGGCACCCCACCGGGGAGAAGCGCAGTGTGGCCTGAGTGTCACAGGGTCTGTGCCGGGGGGGGGGCAGGGCCAGCTGCCCATCCAGGGTGGTACGCGCTGTGGCTCTAGCATGAAGCATCCCTCATCTACTGGAGACCTGTAGCCTGTGAATCCCCAACTCCATGCTCTGACTCAGGGTGCCCTATCACTTACACCACAGAAACGATCCCCAGTCTCACCTGGATCCCTCAGGGGTGGACCCGGCCTGTGGCTGGCCAGCACCATGGCAGGGCCCTGGACCTGTCACTGTACCCATCCACTCGGGGCTTGCTAGGAACTGCTTCCAGATCAAAGCCAGACTGGCCAAAAGCAGAATCAATCCACCCCCTGCTTATGACCACAGCTGTAGGGACTATTTCTGGGGTTACTCTCCCCAAAAGTCCAGTCCTCACCCCCACCCAACCTCTTCCACCATTCCATGGTCAGGAAGGCAGGTGGGGGGGACTTGTCAGGTGACCGTGGGTACGTTAGCTGTTTATTGCTATTATTTATTTTATGTACAACTTATTGTTACTTACTGCCACATAACAAATTAAAGTATAATAGCTTAAAACGACACGTCACACAGTTTCTGAGAGACAGGAGTCCAGGAGCTGCTCAGCTGGGTGGTTCTGGCTCAGGATCTCATTAAGTTGTTGTCAAGATGTTGAAAGTGGCTGGGATCTCACCTGAAGCCTCGAGGGGCTGGAGAACCTACTTCTAAACTCACTCTCACTCAGGTCCACACTGTGTTGGCCTTTCCACAGTAAAGGACAGCTGGCCTCCCCCAGAGTGAATATGGCAGGCACGGAACAAGATGTACCTGCAGCCTAACCTTAAAGAGACATCCCGTCACTTCTGCAGGACCTTATTGGTCACATTCACAAGGCTGCAAACCAGGAGGGGACCACCGGTGGCCTTTCAGGAAGTGGTCGACTCCAAGGCCTTTTTCCTTGACCACGGTACATCCCAGGATGGATACAGTCTGGGGAGCAGACTCCAGACACAGCTGTGGGAACTTTCAGCTCAGCTTTCTCCTCTGGAAAGGAGCAGGTCCTGGAGTCAGAGTGAGGCAGAGCTTGCCAGGTGATGGGAGGAGGCTGCCGGGGCCTGGAGACAATCAGGGCGGCCACTGCAGCTTTGGCGCCAGAGCTAAGGCCTCACCTCTCACAAATCAGGGCTCCAAACAGCCCAGCCCCTCCCCTGCTCTGAATTTCCAACTGACTGCAGTTTCGTGGACCTGTTCTTCTGTCACCATAGGGACTGATTCTCCAAATTCCAAAAACCTAGGATTTGCTGTCATCGATTGGTCCCACAGGCAGAAGGGACCCGGATAAACAGGGCTCCCACACCCACAGAGGCAGGCAATTCTGCTGACTGTGCATATGGATTCAGCACACATTTATTGACCCTTGATCCTTGCCAGGAACTGGGCTGGAAGGAAACGCAGATACTGAATGAGACTCTGCCTGCTTATGGAAGGGAACCGACCCAGGAGGAGGAGGAGGTCCGTACCCCTCCCCCACTCCTACCACACAGCCTGGCCAGGAGACGGTGCTTCCTAAGTGTCTGCAAGACAAACGCTGAGACAGAAATAGCTGGCTGGGTGGGTAGGAGGCTGGAGTCAAAGGAATAACCAAGAGCCCATCTGGGGGCTGGGGGTGGAGGGGGCAGAAATGGGTGGAAGAGTGGGGAGTGTGGGAAGGAGAACCCCTGATGAGGGAGGGATTACTGCAAACCTGGGGCCATAACTCCTCCCACTGAGGCCTTGTAGAAACTGCTGGAGGGGGTCTGCTGGACTGGGCTGGTGTCCAGGCTGGGCGTGGGGAGGGGTGGGATGCTCTCCACAGCTGGAGGCAAGGATGCTGTTCCTGAGAACCAGGTGCCCTCGGCTGCTGAGAAGGGGCAGGCTGGGGAGGGGGCCAGCTTCAGCCTGAGCTGTGCTTGCTCAGACCTCCCGAATCTAAGCAAGAATGACACCCCTCTCAGCTATAAAAAAGAATGAGATCTTGCCATTTGTGACAACACAGACAGACCCAGAAGGTATTGTGCTAAGTGAAATGAGTCAGACAGAAAAAGATAAATACCATGTGCTTTCACTTGCAGGTGGAATCTAAAAAACAAGACAAATGATCAAAAAATAGACTCTTGGGGCACCTGGCTGACTTAATCGGAGCACGCTACTCTTGATCTCGGGGTTGTGAGTTCAAGCCCCATATTTGGTGTAGCGATTACTTAAAAAATAAAATCTTTAAAAAAACAGATTCAAATACAGAGAAACAAACTGGTGGTTGTCAGAGGGAAGGTGGGTGGGGGGCTATGTGAAACAGGCAATGGGGATTAAGAGGTACAAATTTCCAGTTATATAATAAATAAGTCACCGGGGTGCCTGGGTGGCTCAGTCGGTTAAGTGTCTGACTCTTGTCAGTTCAGATCATGATCCTGCAGTTCGTGAGTTTGAGTCCCACATCGGGCTCTGCACCAACCATAAGGAGCCTGCTCTGGGATTCTCTCTTTCCCTCCATGTTTGCCCCTCCCCTGCTCACACTCCCTCTCACAATAAGTAAAATACACATTTAAATTTTTTTTTTAAATTGGGGCAGCTGGGTGGCTCAGTCAGTTAAGCGTCTGACTCTTGGTTTCGGCTTAGGTCATGATCTCGTTGTTTCGTGGGTTCGAGCCCTGCATCGGGCTCTGCGCTGGCAATGCAGAGCCTGCGGGGATTCTCTCCCTCTCTCTCTGCGCCTCCCCTGCTCTCTCTCTCTCCCAAAATAAATAAACTTCATAAATTAAAAAAAATTGTTAAAGTAAAATAAATAAGTCACGATGAAAAGTACAGCACAGGGAATATGCTCAATAATACTGTAATAACTTTGTACCCTGACAGACGGTGGCTACTCCAATCACAGCGAGCACCGTATGGAATTGTTGAACCACTATGTTGTACCCCTGAAATTAATGTAACATTGTACATCACCTATACCTCAAAAATAACAAAAGACACTCTTCTCAAACCTCCTGACTCCATCCAAATGAATCAAGTCAGTATGAATTGAGCCATTCCAAGCAGCTGTGAGGACAAAGGTGGTTGACACAGACATGGCCCTGGCCTCTGGAGCCCACGGAGACCGGTGGGAAAGTGGGGAGAGAATTCCAGCCAGGAGGCTGAGTTCAAAGACACAGAGATCAGAAGGCGCCTGTGTGGCTGAGGAACTGTGTGTGGTCCCCGACAGAGCCTGAGAGACCCTTGGAGGGTCCTCGCTGCAAATCTCCCTTTGGCAACAGCGTTAAGACATTACCAGAAACAGGAAGTAAAGGTAGCATGGGGGTGCAGGTGGGGGTGGGAAGGACAGGGAGTAAGGCAGGCAGGAAATGGGACACCAGGGATCTGGTCTAGAGTTATCACTGCCCTTTTATGGGAGGAGGGAGAGCATGACAGCCCCAAGTTCCAGGTGATTTCCCCAGGTGGCTCTTTTTCATTTGGCCACACAGGTAGGGAGGACCCTCTCTTTCCTGCAGGGTGTGTGGACCCCTGCTTTGTACAAACTCTACCCACCCTCCAGCCCTCCCCCCCACCAGGCTTCACATCCCCACCCCACCCCTCTTCTGCACTGAGGCCCTCCCTGAGCAACTGCTCTCCCCCAACCAAGCTGAGCTCCCTGCTCCAGCAATAGACCCTGGGCAGGTCTCTTGCCAAAGAGGGCTTCCCAGGCCTTGTTCAACTGTTCTTTCCCCACAGCCCTGCCAGAGCTGCAGCTCCGAGACAGAGGGACTACTTTGAGGTTCCCCCAGGGCCAGAATCATTGAATGTGTGTATCTCCAAGGCCCACGTGGCTGCCACCATCTAGCACCACTGACCCAGGTCCTTGACTCTCAGGGAGATGGGCAAAGCAGCCAGAGGGCAGGGATGACAGGCTTGGTGGGGACTTGGAAGTCCCTGACAGGTGAGCATGGCTGAGTGTAGGAGAACCAGGTGATTCCCGCCTACGACACGGCCACGGAGGCCACTGGAGGAGCAGCAGACTAACCTCTGTCAGTGACCCACCCTTTCTCCCTGAAGAGCCCTGGCCAAGCAGGAGGCAGGCAACCATCTGATGAACTCGGCTGCAGTTGGGAAATGAATCTTGGCTCAGCCTCAGATGGGCTCAGGGTGAGACACTCCAGTCTCAGCTTATGTGGCTCAGAACACCCCCTCGTTGCACCTGGAGCACAGCCCCCTGCAGCAGCTCAGGAAGACCTGGGACCGCGGGACAGTGACTCCAGGGCTGATGTCCAATGCTGCCTAGTATCACTGCCTGGCACTGTGTGGCTGACACAGTAGGTACTCAGGACAAAGGCATGGGCAGGACCACCCTCCAGTCTTCTCCCACTAGCAGAGACCTCCCCTCCCAGGGCACACGTCAAGACTGCACTCTGGTGGGGGAGTACCCCTCCCCCTCCCACCGCTGGCACTAAGTGTTCTTTGCCAGTCTTGCCCCAGTTCCTTGTCCCCAGGACTCAGACACCCTCTCCTGGGCAGATGCTGCCTTGGGGCTGACTCAGTCCTGGGAGCTTTGTGTTGAAGGAACCAAGAGAACAAAGTAGGAAGTGGACCAGGCCAGTGCTGAAGCTTCAGGGCAAGCTTTTGGCTCTGGCCACAGCTCAGCTGCCCAAGACAAGTGTGTGACTATGTCTCCACCTTCCAAGGTCCACAGAAGTGGGAGTGGGGTAAAGTACCTTAAAAAAACAAAAACAAACAAACAAACAAACATCTTGCCCAATGACGCTGCACAACTGCTTTCCCACGCTGGGATACATTCTGGGAAACGTGATGACTGTCACCTTGCCGCCTGAGCCTCCTGAGGGGCCTCTCACCCCCCCCCCCCCCCCCCAGGAGGGTCGCTGGCCTCTGAACCGTCGCAGGCGCACCAGCCAGGCTGGGCGGGCGGGGGGGGGGGGGGGGGGGGGGCGGGAAGGGAAGAAGGGAAGGGCCGACCCGAGGGTGCAGACTGTGGGGAAGAGCCACCCGAAGTCCCGCCCCGGAAGTCCAGCGCAAAGTAACCAGCAGACCGCCCCCACCCCCAGCTAAGCGCTGAAAGAGACGTCAGACTAGACTCTTCACAAGGACAAAAAAAGATAAAAACTCTCTCAACGTGGGCCCTGGAAACAAATACTCTCTGGTCCACTCCCGGCAAAGGCCGCGGCCCTAGAACGGGGTGCAGCTTCCGCTACAGTCCTCACCGCAGCCACGGCCTCCAGGGCGCGCCCCGGCCCTGCAGGCCAGCCCTGGGGGCGGCGAGGGGCGCCCCGGTCAGGCCCGGCGGGAGCCGCAGCGCCAAGACCGACCCGGGGCGCGGCAGGGGGAAGAAGGGACCGTCAAAGGCCGCGAGCGGCGGGCAGCCGTAGACCTGGGCCGGGGGGACCGGGCGGCGCGAGGGCCCCAGCTGGCGCAGGCAGGCCGCCAGGTGGCCCAGCAGGCGAGAACGCACGTCAGCCGGGACGCCCTCGCAGCCGGCCAAGAAGCGATTCACCTCCGCCAGACACTCGTTGAAGCCGGCGCGGTACTTGCCCAGGATGGCGGGGTCAGCGCCGAGCGCAGCTGCGGGGGCGGCAGGGGACAGGCGGTCGGTTCCCGCCGCGGTGGCCCTGAGCGCCTCCCGTCACCTCCCCCTCCCGCGCCCCGCCCGCGCCTCACCTGTCACCTGTACGCGTCGCAGGCTCTGCAAGTGCCTCACGGTCATCTCCAGGATGTCCGCTTTCTCCAGCTTCGAATGGCGGGCGCTCTGGGGACAGGGACGGTGTGGGCGGCTGGCAACACGGCGGCGCGCCGAGGCTCCCGGCACCCGCCCCCCCCCCTCCGCCCCTCGATCCCACCTCCCGACCCCGACTCACATCCTTCCTGAAGGCATCCAGGACGAGGGTCTTGAGCTGCGCGAGGCTTTCGTTGATGCGCGCTCGGCGCCGCTTCTCCATGACCGGCTTGGAGGACTGCGGGCCGGGCTGTGGCTGAGTCCCGCGTGCGTCCGCCCCACCCCACGCCCCCCACCCCGCGCCCGGCAGGTCCCCACCTTTCGGTGTTCCGCCGCGCTCCGGGGCTCAGCCGGCGCTCCGGCCGGCGGCGAGGCTCTCGGCTTCCCCGAGGTCTCCGCGGGCATGGTGCGCCCCCCGCGCCTCCGGGCCCGCGCGGAGCGTCGCCGGCCGCCGGGCTACTTAAGGCGGCGCGGCCGCAGGGCGTGTGAACTCGGCTCCGCATTCTTTCCCACGCTCGCGCCAGCCAATGAGCGGCTGCGCTCCCCCTCCCCGCTCCCCCCAGCACACTCGCGGGCTGCGCGCGGGGCCGCCCGCCCCCGGCCCCCGCCAAACGTCAGTCAAGCCTGCGCTCCGGGCCCGCGACAAAGGCCACTGGAGGCGCCCTGCCCGCGCCCGCCTCCAGCTAGGCCGGGACGACGCGGGAAGGGCGCCTGCCCCCCGCCTCTGCAGCCGCGGCCGGAGCCGTACGCCTGCGCCGGGCCTCTCCGGCCCGCCCCGGGCAGCGGGCCCCGCCCCCCTCCCCGGGCGGGGCGGAGTCGGGGTGGCGGGGGGGCGCGGAGTTCACGGTGGGCGGCGCGGGAAATCTGAAAGGAGAATTCTCCAGGGGAAATGGGTCAGACGCCCCACCCCCGCCCCTCCCGGGATTGGTGAGCCTTAGTCCACAGGCCTCCCGTTTTCCTCCGCCATCGCCAGTCCCCACCAGGGCTTAGGGTCTCATCTGACCTGCCACGCGCTTAGCCTCCCGGAGTCCCCACGGCCCGCACACCTCCTCAAGGCCTGTGACACAGTGAACACCAGCCACTGGGCAGGACAGAGGTCCGCTGCCCAAAGTCATGAGGCAGGCAGGGTGGCGTCACGGGACATTTAAATTGTGACATAGAACCAATGAGGGTGCTGCTGCAGGTAGAGGGATGTCACCAGTCACGCAGGAAGATGTAAGGATGTCACCTGGTCAGGCTGGCGATGCCACCAGATAATCAGAGGTGATATCTCTGGTGAAGGTACATGGTGATAGCCCAGACAAGGGGAGGTCATGGGGCTGGTGATGTCACATTCGTCTAGATTACCCAACAGCAAAGTAGGGCTCACAAAAAATGAGGAACAGTTACTAAAGTCTGCTTATTTCAGGGGTGCTGGGGGCTCAGTCAGTTGACCGTCTGACTTCGGCTCAGGTCCTGATCTCGCCTTGGTGAGTTCCAGTCCCGCATGGGGCTCTGTGCTGATGGCTCAGAGCCTGAAGCCTGCTTCTGATTCTCTTCTCTCTCTCTCTCTCTCTCTCTGCCCCTTCCCTGCTCAAACTCTGTTTCTGTCTCTCAAAAACTAAAATAACACATTAAAAAATTGTCTCTTGGGGCGCCTGGGTGGCTCGGTCGGTTAAGCGTCCGACTTCGGCTCAGGTCATGATCTCACGGTCCGTGGGTTCGAGCCCCGCTTCGGGCTCTGTGCTGACAGCTCAGAGCCTGGAGCCTGTTTCAGATTCTGTGTCTCCCTCTCTCTGTGACCCTCCCCCGTTCATGCTCTGTCTCTCTCTGTCTCAAAAATAAATAAACGTTAAAAAAAAAATTTTAAAAAAATTGTCTCTTTCTCTTAAAAAAAAATGTGCTATTTCAAAGTGATATAGTGGGAAAAACAGGACTATGTTTATCTTCCTGTTCCATATTGTTTTCATTTTGGGGGCTTTTTTGGTGGGTTTTGTTCTGGTTTGGGTTTTTGTTTTTTGTTTGGTTTTTGGTTTTTTAAGATTTTATATTTAAGTAATCTCTACACCGAAGGCGAGGCTCAAACTCACAAACCAGAGATCAAGAGTCGCAGGCTCTACTGACCAAGCCAGCCAGGTACTGTGATATTATTTTCATTTTGAATTATATTGCTGGCCTATACTCTTTCGAGTACTCAGAGTCTCCAGTCCACTGTGGCCTGATGGCAGTGTTGCCATCCATCCCACAGACATTTCTGGGGCTCACTGTGGGCCTGGCCAGCCCTTGGGGTGGGGGAAGCCTATCCTGGGGCTTCTAATCTGGTGGATGACAGGGCAAGCAAAATAATCATTCCTTTGGAAGTGATAGAAAGAAATGGGTGGGCTACTGGGAGAGAAGAAATCTTTCTTTTCACCTCACGTCAAGGTGGGATCTTCTGGGGAGAATGCAGCTTTGCAAGGCCCCAGGGTGAGGGAGTGGCATCCCTAGAATTCGAAAGGGACCACAGAGGCCAAGGGAGGAGGGGAAGGGGCGGGCAGAGGCTTCTGGCTCCAGGAAGGATCTGAGAGCCTCAGGGGCCTTTTCTGAGCAAGGCAATGAGCCAAATGGCAGCTCGGAAAGGGTTGCCTCCACTGTTATGGGTCTCCATAGTGAGTGTTGTTGGTGCTGCCCCCTGACCCAACACCCATTCCTGGGGTCCTACTTTGGGGTCCCATCCAGAGGCCTTCGTCCCATTCCGAGGCTGATTCTAGTGTAGTGCCAGGCAAAGATTGCCCCTGCCCTCTACCGATGCCTCCCACAGTCGGCCTGGGGTGCAGGGATGGGGCAGGGGGCAGCTAAAGTTCTCCCCACCACACAGTCGCATACGGGCACCCAGATGAGGCTACCCATTCCCCTTTCCGGCCTCAGAGGAGCACGTGGGAGTGGAGGGGGCATTGGAAAGCTGCTGGGGTCAGGCAAGGTTCTTCCGAAGGGGACCCCACCCCCCCACCCTGCTAGCACAAAAAGCCTGGGAGCGAGATTGGTCTGTCAGTACAGGCCTGGCTCAGACTAGTCTTGCTGTCGAGGACTTGGAGGTCATGAGGATTCCAGAGGACAGAAGCCCTCGGGCGCCCTCGGTGGCCACTGGCGCCTCCTCCTCTTTCCAGGAGTGATGGAGGAAGCTGCCTCCAGGACCAGATGTGGGTGGGCTCTGGGAGGCCCCTAGCCTCCTGTGGAGGCCAGATAGGCAGGGGATTCAGACTGGAAGGAGAGGCCTGAAGAACTACGTTTTTGGCCATTCTTTCTCTCACTAGTTGTTAGATGGGCTGACTTACCTTCCTATACCTGCATCCTCGCCTGTAAAATGGGTCACCTTTCTATTTATTCCAGGATTATTGGGAAGATGAATGAGACCCTATTCTGAAAGCGCGCAGCACGTAGAGAGAACTGGGTACATGTCAGCTACCTTGTTGTTACTTCCCCAGGGGAGCAGGTGGGAGACAACTGGACAGAGGGGAGACTGAGGCAGGGGGAGACAACTGGATGAGGGGAGACCGAGGCAGGGGGAAACAACTGGGTAGAGGGGAGACCCAGGCAGGGGGAGACAATTGGATAGAGGGGAGACAGGCAGGGGAGACAACTGGGTAGAGGGGAGGCCCAGGCAGGGGGAGACAACTGGACAGAGGGGAGACTGAGGCAGGGAGAGACAACTGGGTAGAGGGGAGACCCAGGAAGGTGGAGACAACTGGACAGAGGGAAGACTGAGGCAGTGGGATGCCTGTCCTCAGCTTCATCATGTGCCCCACAGTGCTCTCTACACTCTGAGCACGCCCTAGGCTCATCCTCAGACACTGGCCAGAGAGGGAAGCAGTCCCCCACCCAGGGTCTCCAGGGGCCTGTGTCTTGGCCTTCCCAGCCCCAGCCAGCCAGGAGCCCTCTCTAGGCCAGAGCTTTCCCAACGGCACTTTCCTCACTGTGTCTTTCCCACAGGGCCGCACCCCCGCTATCTGTATGGTCTTGTCTCTCTGGGCCATTGTCCCTCAGACTGCCTCTGCAAGGAAGCACAGACTGGTGCCATGGAAAGCCCGCAAGGAGAGGTCCCATGGAAAGGCCTGGCGTAGGTATTGTAGCCAATAGCCCAGTCGTCTCACGGCAAACACGTGAGTGAACCCCTAACCCGAAGTTGCCATGCCACCCACTTTATGTTTTCCCAGCTGCCCTGTGTGCTCTGCTCCAACTGTTTTTAACTTTTTTTAATAGTTCATTTGTTTTTGAGAGAGAGAGAGAGGGAGCGACTGAGCGCAAGTGGGGGAGGGGCAGAGAGAGAGAGGGGGACAAAGGAACCAAAGCAGGCTCTGTGCTGGCAGCATAGAGCCTGCTACGGGGCTCAGACTCACGAATCATGTCATCACGACCTGAGCTGGAGTCAGGTGTTTGCCTGACTGAGCCCCCCAGGCCCCCCTCTGTTCCAATTCTTGATTCACAGGACAGTTGTTTACTGTGATATCTTGAGATCATTTGCTACAGTAGTAGGAACTGGGATAGCTGGATGGACCAAGCCCTGGACCCTGGGAGAGGGGCCCTTTCCTCCCACCCACCTCTTCCTCGATGTCCTCATTCCCTATTTTCTTCAGCTTTCTTAACTTTTTGAAGTTTATTTATTTATTTTGAAAGAGTGAGAGAGAGCTCGCGGGCGTGCACGAGAGAGGGACAGAGAGAGAGAGAGAAAGAGAAAATCCTGAGCAGGCTCTGTATCAGCACAGAGCCCGATGCAGGCCTTGATCTCATGTGAGATCAAGGTCTGAGCCGAAACCAAGAGTCAGATGCTTAACTGACTGAGCCCCCCAGGCGCCCCTCCAACCCTTACAGAGGCTCAGTGGTTTTGAGCCCCGGCTTTCCATCTGATGAGGTGCTTCTTGGAGCCATCAAAGGTCAGCTGTCTGTCTTTTGTACCCAGGCCCAAGTGGGCCAAGCCCCAGGTGGCTGGTGGTCCAGCGGGCATCGCCGGGGCCCGCTGGTGGTCGTGCGGAGTGGGGGGGGGGGGGGCAAAGCAAGATAGTCAGTGTGGGAGTTTGTGGGGAAAGACAGAGGTATCTTCTAGGCCAGACCTGGGACTCCAGCCTTGTGGGCAGGAGGTCTCACATAGGCCACTGTGAGCATTCCACATGACGGTATTCAGCCAATGTCCCTTGAGGGCCTGTGAAGTGCTGTCTACCGGTAAACAGCCCCCATCCCCCTCCACCACAAATTTTGACATGGGGTTAACAACTGTATTTACACCCTGCCCCTCACATTCCTCGGGCGCATGGATTCCAGAACATCAGAGACACCACAGACCCACCACCTGCCCCTGTCCGCCCCCCCCCCCCCCGCCCCGTGTACCCTCTTCTCCTGCCAAGAGACAGCAGCCCATTGGCTCAGGCAGCTGGGACCAGAGCTGTCCAGTGACCAGGCTAGAACTGTTGCAGTTTCTCTCCTGCAAGGTGGGAGTTAGGGGCTGAGTCTTTTATTGGTGTTTGCTGGAATTGTAAAGTGACAGAGGCCAGGGCTGATGGGATCCAGGATGCAAGATAGAGGTGAGGGAAGCATAATGCCCAGGACCCAGGCAGAGGCCAGGAGCACAGGCCGCGGACGCTGTTTGACATTCCAGGACGACCCTCATCTTCTGTGGCCAGAGGGGCATCTTCGTCCCTTACAGGACCTGGAACTGACACACCTTCCCTCAGCTCCCAAATACTTCCCCCCAGCACCCGCTGAATGACAGCACCGCCCCCCAGCACCTGCTGGGTGACAGCACCGCCCCCCAGCACCCGCTGAGTGACAGCACTGACCCCCAGTACCCGCTGAGTGGTCAGGGTGTTATCAATGCTTTCACCCAAATCTGAGCACTGACACCTCTCTACATTTGGGAGGTGACAGAAGCCCCTCCGAGCTCTGTCTGCACGGGATGCTGCCTGGCCCACTGGCTCCCCCCGGTGCTGCTGTTCATTCTTCTTGGACCGCTGCACCTGGTGAGAGGTGAGCTTCCTTGTGCCTCCTCTTTGGCACTTCCAGACCTGTCTCTTTCCTAGCACAAAAGCCCCAGATTTGAACCTCATATCATCAGATCTTAACTTGTTGGAGTTGCCTGCATGCCTGGGGGCTTCCCTAAAATCCTTCCTGTTTTACTCCTGATTCCCTGTCACTTTCCCCAACCACTCCTGTCATAGTTCCTGGTGATCTCCGAATCCACAGGGGATTCTCCAACCTTCTGTACATCCTCCCCTTCAGCAGTCCTGTCACCTTCCCAGCTGGCCACTCGCTCCCCTGGCCAGGGTCCTTCTCACAACCGCAGCCTCTCCACAGTCTAACCTCAAGGCCCACATTCTCTGACGAGTTCCCGACCTTGCAGCTCATGCCCTCCACTCCCCTTTAGCCCCGCCGAGATCTGCGGTCCTTGGATAAGACCCAGGTTAGTACTTTCTCACCCCCTGATGGCCTTTCCCTCCTCTGTATCAAGAGAGACTCTCCAGATCAGCCACTGTGCCTGCTCCCTAACCCTACCCCCCTCCTCCTGCTTCATCGTATTCACTTGGCCAAACCATAACCCATGTTAAATCCCAGCTATCTTTGTGTCTTTGTTCCTTCTCACAGTTGGTGGATCTGGGCGGTGCTGGTGGCTTCCCCAGGGCCCCACTCATGCTGTCAGCTGAGGGTCAGCTAGGCTGCGGGGATACAAGTGGCACTATGTATGGACACGTGGGGTTGTGGTCACCGGGCTTCTGGCGCTCTGCCACGTGGCCCCATCCTGCCCAAGCCGGACCAGTTTCCTCACGTGGCTTGGCCAACATTTCAGAAGGGTGAAGCGGAAACTCAGGGTCTCTTGAGGCCTGGGCTGCAGAACTCACACGGTGAAACTTCTGCCAACATTTCATCAGCTGAAGCAGGTCACGAGGCCAGCCAGATTCAAGAGTGAGATGCCGTGGCCGTGTTTCTCTATCAGTCACGTCAATCTTCTGACATCCTGTAGCTGCATGTGGCCAGAGAGGCCCCGAGCCACTGATCAGCCTTGCCTTACACTCTGGACCACGGGCCTCTCGTGGCTCTGATGCTGCCCAGGCGTCTTACGTTTCCTGGCCCCTCCCCAGCGTGCTCCTGAACGGCTCTAGCACACTTTTGGTCTCTCTCCCACAGTGCCTCCGCCCTGTCCGGCTCTCATCTGATATGGAGCTGAGGACACGCAGGCCTGCAGATCACATGTCCTTTGGTTGAGCCCCGTGCTCTGCGTGTACTGGTGCTTCCTGCACGAGGCTGGTACCTGGCACCGTCCCCTCTCTCTGCACCCTCAATCCCTCTCCCTGTGCATTCATTCCCATTTTGCTGTTCAGGGTTAGAAAAGCACACACGGCATCAACTTATCAGGTCCCCACCTCGCTTTCCATCTACCGCTGCTGCTCTGTGGCAAAGGTCCCAGAGCGACCACCTACCTCGTGAACCCATTTCCTCTCCTCCCTTCTCTCCAACTCTCTCCCGGTCTGCCAAGACTCTATGGACACCAAGCTCACCAAGGTCACCAGGATGTCCCTGTGGCTGATCTAGTAGTGACGAGGTGCCTACACATCCCTCACTGCTTCTTAGACCTGTCAACCCCTGATTGCCCTCCTGCCTCACTGCCACTCCTTCTGCCTTTCTGATTTCTCCATGAGTCCTCACTCTCTCTGTGTGTCCCCACTCCCTTGCACACCTCACTGAGGCTCCTGCTGGTGGCACTCCAATTGGTGTCCACAGCCTGGGCTTACCCATGAACCCCAGGCTGTATCCTTTACCTGATTTTAAGTCTAATAGGCATTTCGACCGCAACATGCCCATAACCAAGTTCCTGATAGTGTCCTATGGTGTTGGATTTTGACTGATGCTCTTAGTTTCACACCCAACCTGGAGTTCCCACCCACTAGGAGGCCCTGACCACAGGGGCACAGGTGAGGAGGTCAACCTCCCTCTGGACTACTTTTGACCTGCCTCTACCCTGCACAGCCCCAGCCTCTTCTCTCCGGCCCAGCCTCTCACCTGCACTGACTGGCAGGTGTCTTCATGTTCTCCTGTGTAGCCTCAGGCTTCTGATGCCTTGTGAATAAGTCTTTACACTGATTTCTCTGTTTAGACAACCGGGGCGGGCAGTGTCTCTGCCTGGTGATTGGGCCTGACTGAGGCTCCCTGCCTCCTCTGCGTCGGACCTTTCTTGGAATTCTCAGACCAGCATTCTGCCATCACGCTTAACACTGGGAGTCCACTCCCCACGCTGGCCCATCAGGCCCTACTGCAGCTCTAGCTCCCTGATATATCCGAACGCCACTTCTGGCCATTTGCTCTCCTGCCACTGACTGTGTCACCTCACCTTTCGCCTGGATTTTCACAGAATCTCCTGATTGGTCTCCTGATTCGTCTCCAGCTCCCTTCCTGACCCAAGGTCTTTCACTTCATGCAGCCGTCCTGATGATCTTGTCAGGCCTGAGTGGAATCAGGCCAGGACCCTCCATGGTGAAAGCCTGGTGTGTTCAGTGGCCATCCACATGCCCTACTTCTCTGCATCCACTCTCCAGCCTCACCGCCTCGCTCATGTGCAGACACACTCCTGCCTCAGGGCCTTTGCAGCATCCGTGTCTCTGCCTGGGAAGCTCTTCCCTCCCTGAGGTGTTTACTCAAAGGCCGCTTTGGTATCTCCTCTCTGCCTCCCCCACTTCAGGACTTACACTCCCCCCTTTCCTGCCCTTTCTCCTTCCTGCTTATCCCTGTCAACAACATGTGCCATCTGCACCTCCCCATCCCGTGTGATGTCTGTCCACCACACTAGAACATGAGCTCCATCTTGTCCAGGGTAGTACCTGGCATGTAGCCTTGTACTCTGTAAAGACGTGTTGGCCAAATGAATGAGTGACAGAGGTGGTATCTCCCAACATCCAGGCAATGATACCGTCTTTTCCCAAAATCAGTGTGGTGACCGTTCCACTGGCATCTGAGCAATGGAGGGATACCTTCCGATATCTGATGTCAAAATATGATTTTCAAGGCAAAAAAATCCCAAAAGGCAAACACGACTCCCATGCAAATGCAGAGCGAGCCCATGTCCAGTGTCTGTTTAGCTCACCAAAGAGGAAACCAACAGGTTCCAAGAGGCTTTGAGGGAGGAGTACAGGTCAGTACAACACTGGCAGATGTCACATGGGGCGGCAAGACTGTGTTTCTCCGGGATTGATGTCCCCTGTGTCTGGTGGGACGGATGTCTACACCGTATTAACTTGTAACTTCAAGGATATCAGCAAAGGCACCTCCAGAGAGACCTTCAAGGATAGGAAGGATCCTTGTGCCTGATTTCCAAGTTGAGGATAATTTTCTTAACACTAAGAACTGGTGGCCTCTCCCCCAACCATCCCACCTGAGTCTCCTCCTCCCCACTTTGGCCCCAAGGCCCAGATCCCAACCAGGTAGAGTGAAGGATTGTGTGGTGTGGCTCAGGGCAAGGGCTAGACTTCATGGGGTATCAGGGCTTTGTCTCCTGAGGCGAATTCTGCGGAGAGGGAGGATACGATGGCTGATCCTTCCTTCTCTTCCCCCTCCCACCTCTTCCTCTTCCATCGAAAGCGTGTGCGGAACAGGTCGGGCCCACAGATGCATCCCATTGGATTTTCTGTTTTGTGTCCTTCGCCATCAGCCTTGGGTTGGTCAGGTGCCTGCTGTTTCCCTGCTGGGTCTGGGGTGAAGGGATGAAAGTGTCATTTAGTGGCCAGGGACATTAGGGAGCCTGGTTGGGCACAATCCAAGCCCCTCCTCCCCTTGACGGTACCTCCAGCACAGCGGGCCCTGGGTCTCCACACTGCAGACTCCAGGCCTTGTTTTCATGTGGTCCAGAACTCAGAAGACTTGTCCCTAGCACACAGGTGGCCACATAGGATTACAGGGTGTGTCTGGATCTTGGGGCCATGTGGGGCAGAGTGCAGGTGTGCTTCTTCCTTGCCCTCACCAGCTCCTGTGGGTTTGAACTAAGTCCAGTGCCCCCCACCTTGTTCCTCCCATACCACGTCTCCAAGTCACTGCCTCCCCAGGTTAGCACAACCCCTGCATCTCAGGTCTGCCTTCTACTTCTCTTCCCCCACCCCCACCCCCCATAGGCCATCCCTGTAGCAAAAGGAATCTTTCTCATCTGCAGACTATCTCTTGACTTCCCTGAGGACCGACCACCCCTATCCCAGAATCTGTTTGGAGGAGAACCGGACATGGGGCTGTTTGAGCGTCCCTCTAGGATAGCTGGTCAGTGTGGGGATAGCAGCTTTATTTCCACTCTCTGTCCTCCACTGAGTCCTGTTTTCCCTAGACACCCATTACAAGGAGCTGTGGCTAGGAGAGGGATGTGTCCACCGAGTGGGTGGTGAGGCTCTTGCATGAGAAGGGATGGGGTCCAGGACAGTGAGGTTGTGGCCCAGGTCAGGGGATCCTCGGCCTTCCTAGTGCTGGGTGGAGAAACAGAGTGGCACTTTTCCCTCAGAGCACGGAAAGGAGGGGCTGCCTGTTTAATGAGCTCAGCCAGCAGATATTTACAACTAATTAGACTTCAACAATAAGTGGAAATTTGGCCCACCCAGTGTCTCTGGCAACACTTTTCCTGGTCAGCCACGGTGACCAACAAGCTCTGTGCCACTTTCTCAACAAGTCATGGTGTGCCTGGGCTTCCAACATCTGTCTATCAGGAGGTCTGTGGGGGCAGCCCACCCTCATCATTCCACAGTGCATGACCTTCGAGCTGTGACCAAAGGCCCTTAGCTAATCAGACGTCATCCAGGATGATCGTCTCAGGGAGCAGTGGTTGGCCAGGTGGAAAGGTAGGGGAAAGGAATCAGATCTGAATGAGAGCAAAGATTGTTGTGTCTCATTAAAAGGTAAACTCAAAAATAAAACAAACTCAAAATGGATGAAAAGGCCTAAATGTAAGACAGGAAGCCATCAAAATCCTCGAGGAGAAAGCAGGCAAAGACCCTTTTGACCTTGGCCACAGCAACTTCTTATTCAACACGTCCCTGGAGGCAAGGGAAACAAAAGCAAAAATGAACTACTGGGACCTCATCAAAATAAAATCTACAAAGCACTGCACAGTGAAGGAAACAACAAAACTAAAAGGCAACCGACAGAATGGGAGAAGATATTTCCAAATCACATATCAGATAAAGGGTTAGTATACAAAATCTATAAGAACTTATCAAACTCAACACCCAAAAAACAAATAATCCAGTGAAGAAATGGGCAAAAGACATGAATAGACACTTCTCCAAAGAAGACATCCAGATGGCCAACCGACACATGAAAAAATGCTCAGCATCACTCATCACCAGGGAAATACAAATCAAAACCACAATGAGATACCACCTCACACCTGTCAGAAAGGCCAACATTAATAACTCAGGCAACAGCGGATGTTGGCGAGGATGCAGAGAAAGAGGATCTCTTTTGCGTTGTTGGTGGGAATGCAAGCTGGTGCAGCCGCTCTGGAAAACAGTATGGAGGTTCCTCAAAAATTAAAAATAGAACTACCCTACAACCCAGCAATTGCACTACTAGGTATTTATCCGAGGGATACAGGTATGCTGTTTCGAAGGGACACATGCACCCCAATGTTTATAGCAGCACTATCGACAATAGCCAAAGTATGGAAAGAGCCCAAATGTCCATCGATGGATGAATGGATAAAGAAGATGTGGGATATATATACAATGGAGTATTACTCGGCAATCAAAAAGAATACAATCTTGCCATTTGCAACTACATGGATGGAACTAGAGGGTATTATGCTAAGTGAAATTAGTCAGAGAAAGACAAATACCATATGACTTCACTCATATGAGGACTTTAAGAGACAAAACACATGAACATAAGGGAAGGGAAGCAAAAATAATATAAAAACAGGGAGGGGGACAAAATGTAAGAGACTCTTAAATATGGAGAACAAACAGAGGGTTACTGGAGGGGTTGTGGGAGGGGGGATGGAGTAAATTGGTAAGAGGCATTAAGGAATCTACTCCTGAAATCATTGTGGCACTATATGCTAGCTTGGATGTAAAATAAATAAATAAATAAATAAATAAATAAATAAATAAATAAATAAAAGGTAAAGGTGGTAGATTTGCAACTAATAGAAGAGTCTGGGCTGTGAGACTAAAACCTCTATGAGATAAGAACTGTGGACATTCTTGGAAAGGTTTTTTTATTGTTGCAGTTTTTAGATAGTGAAGGGTTTAAAAATAAAATCAAGTATGTTAAATGACTTGAAAAGTTTTAAAGGTTTAAGGAAGTTTAAGTTAGTTTGTAAATGAGACAAAATATTAACTAAAGGTCCCCTTATAAGTGACCATTATAATTTCATAAGTAGAATATTAATGTTTGAGACTAGAACTTATATATTTGTGGCCATATTATTAGGTGCATACAAGTTTACAGTTATTTTCTTTTACCAGTGAACTCAAACTTTTATTGTTACCTTCTGTATCTCTGTGACACTTTGCATATAAAGTTTCTTTGTTGATATGTTAATAAAATTGTTAATATGGCTACAACTGCTTCATTTTAGTTAATAGTCATGTGGTATGTTTCTTCCCATCCTTCTACTTTCAAATTTCTTGTATCCTTGTGTTTCAGGTGATTCCTGTCTTCTGTAAGCTACATAAAATTAGATTATTTTTAACCAGCCTGACAATACTGGTCATTTAGTCCCCCTGGATTTCAGACTTCTTGCCATTGTTTCAAGCCCCCCAGTCTGTGGCAGTTTGTTATGACAGCCCCAGGAACTGAGACAGGTTCTGTCAGTTTGTTTCCTTAATGACTTTGCATTTAGTTCCTCCTATCAAAAGCAGGAAGACAACTGCTTCCCAACAATGGGATGGAGTAACTAAAAGAAAACGAAGAGTCTAGTGCCATTATGTCAGTATTAAGAAATCAGAAGACATTGGGGCACCTGGGTGGCTCAGTTGGTTGAGCGTCTGACGTCTGCTCAGGCTGTGATTTCACAGTCGTGGGTTCGAGCCCCGCATCAGGCTCTGTGCTGACATTTGCTCAGAGCCTGGAGCCTGCTTGGATTCTGTGCCTCCTTCTCTCTCTGCCCCTCCCCCGCTCATGCTCTGTCTCTCTGTCTCTCTCAAAAATAAATAAACATTTAAAAAATTTAAAAATATATTTTAAGGAATAAGGAAAAGGGAATTAAAAAAAAAAAGTTAACACATCCTACTCTCACCATTTTGTAACCTGCTTCATTCAAATAGTATATCATAAACATTTTTCCATATTAATAGATACTTTTATGCAAAACAATTTTTAATGGCTACATGTGTTTCCCATAGCATAATGAATCCATTATAGTATAGAGGGGAATTTAATCAATCCCATATTGTTGAATATTTAGGTTGTTCCCAAATTTTTGCTAATACAAATAGCATATAGCAGGCTTAAGTTAGCTCAAAATAAATAAAATTTAGGTAAATAAGAAAGTAAATAATTTTTGAAATAAAAAAAGTAAAAGAGTGGAAAAATAAATGTTGTGAATATAAATCTTTCCCATCTCATTTCCCCATTTTCACCACCCACCTCCCAAATCTCATAGGACTCCAAAATTGTGAACACACAAAAACCAGAGGGGTTTAATTTTTCTTCTTTTTATTATTTTAAGTTTATATCTTGACTCATTCCTCGCATAAGTAATATTGGTATTGTAAAAAGAAAACCACAAATGTTTATTGAGATAAAGAATACAGAATGTGAAAATCTCCCCCATCTCCCCCAAATGACCATTGTTAAACACGGTATTGATATCTTCTGATTTCTTTCTTTTTTTTTTTTTTTACATTTATTTATTTTTGAGAGACAGAGTGAGACACAGCGTGAGCGGGGGAGGGGCAGAGAGCCTGTCAGCACAGAGCCTGTCGAAGCGCTCGAACTCACAAACCCTGAGATCATGACCGGAGCCGAGTGGGAAGCTTAACAGACTGAGCCACCCAAGTGTCCCAATGTGTGTTTTTAGCTTTGTTTTTCTGAGGTGAAATTCACGTAACAAAAATGTATCCATTTTAAAGTGTATAATTTAGTGTCAGTATATTTACAACGTTGTGCAACCATTACCTCTACCTAGTTCCAAAACATTTTATCACCCCCAAAGGAGGCCTCATATCCATAAAGCAATCACTCCCTGTTCCTGCTCTCATCCAATGCCTGGAAATCCCTACTGGGCCCTATGGATTTGCTTATTGTGGGTATTTCATATAAATAGAATCATATAATACGTGGCCTTTTGTATCTGTCTTCTTTCACTTAGCATAATGTTTTCAAGGTTCATCCGTGTTGTAGCAGTTATCAGTACTTTATTCCTTTTTATGGTTCAGTAACATTCTATTGTAAGGGTGTATCGTGTTTTATTTCTGCATCCATCTGTTGATGGATTTGGTTGTTCCCACAGTTTCTACCTTTTGTCTATTGTAAATAGTGGTGCTATGAACATTTGGTTACAATATTTGTTTGAACACCTGTGTTCAATTCTTTTGGGCATATACCTAGGAATGGAATTGCTGGGTCATATGAAACTCCTGTTTAACTTTTTGAGGAGTGACTACACTGTTTTCCACAGTGGCTGGGCCATTTTATATTCCATCAGCAATAATATGATGGTTCCAATTTCTCTACATGCTCCTCAACACTTCCTATTGTTCTTTTTGAATTATTATTATGTTATACTAATATATTATTATTATAGTTATGCTATGATAATGGGTATGACATAACATCTCATTGTGATTTTGATTTGAATCTCCCTAATGGCTTTTCCCTAATGGCTAATGAAGTTGAGCAGGTTTTCATGTGGTTTTGGCCATTTATATATTCTACAGAGAAATATCTATTCAAACATTTGTCCAATTTTTAATTGAGTTGCTTGTCTTTTTATGGTTGAGTTATAAGAATTCTTTATATATTATGGACACTAGACCCTTATCTGACATATGATTTCCAAACATTTTCTTCCATTTTGAGAACAATCTTTTCACCTTCTGGATAGTGACCATTAGTTCATTTTTATAGAAAATAAGAGATACATCTCTTTCATTAAAAAAAACAAAACAAAACAAAACAAAACAAAACAAAACAAAACAAAAAAAACTATCTGAGGAAACATTGTCCGAAACCAATGGTGATTATCTCTGGGTAGTTTGGATTGCCACTCTTTTGTTATTTCTGAATCAAATGTGGCAATGTGTTCCGTACTTACTAATTTTGCAAATTGGTAAATGGAAAGTGAAAGTTCTAATCGTTAGCTCGTGTTATTGTGACTTCTGTGCATCTTGTAAAGGACCTGAAGTGATGGACATTTAGGGGGTTTCTGAATGCACACAGGGGCAGGGTCCTGAGTGCTGGGGCAAGTGGATAGTCCCGGCTTTTACCCTTGTCATTCTGTTTTGTTTCTGTCACTCACGGGGCACACCTTGGGAAAAGGAAACTGAAACTGAAGCTGAATTCAGCCACTGGTGAGGCTCTCTTCCCGACACTGCCCCCTGACGTGCACAGCTCAGGTTCATAAAAGGGCTGAGCCGCAGGGGAGCTGGAAGCTGAGAGGCAGCCTCCTCGACTGTGCCTGTGGAGGACCTGGTGCCAGAGCCTACAGCCATGGTGAGGGGGGGTTTGCCGGGTGGGGGCAGGTGGGCTCTGTACCAGTCGATTTTCCCATTTCATCGCTGGGGTCTCCCAGGGGTGGAGCACTCACTGTGTGCCAGGCAAGTGGAGGTGCTCAGAGCTCCCTCAGGTCCCTAATCGTAGCGGGGTGGTGGACAGAGCTCCTTCTGACGCCAGGGTCTGAGTCTTGGAAAGTGTGTTTTGCCCAGCGTTTAACCCCGAGATCCCTGCATTGGCACAGAGGGGCATCTTCGTGGGTTAAGGGAGGTGAGGGGATGGTTGCGAGTGGCTGCCTTTCTTCTGGAAATGCTCCTTGCTCGCCTCCAGCACCTGGGGTCCCTTTCCTGGTGGGTGAGGAGGAGAGCAGCAGCCCCAGCCCCTAGGAGCTTGCCCTGTGGCCAATGCCATGCATGCAGTGGCTCCAGGACTGATGCCAGGGTCTGTAGTCTGTGTGATGTCCACAGGGCGGGGACCTGAAGGTGAAAATGCTGGGGGGTGACGAGTTCCTGGTGCCCCTGAGAGACAACATGCTGGCGTCGGAGCTGAAGCAGCAGATCGCCCAGAAAACTGGCGTGCCCGCATTCCAGCAGAGACTGGCCACCCACCCTGGCGGCACAGTGCTGCGCGATGGGGTTCCCCTCCTCAGCCAGGGCCTGAGCCCCGGCAGCACGGTCCTGCTGGTGGTGCAGAGCTGCAAGGACCCCCTGAGCATCCTGGTGAGGAACCACAAGGGTCGCACCATTGCCTACGAGGTCCGGCTGACGCAGACGGTGGCTGAGCTCAAGCAGCAGATATGCCGGCAGGAGCATGTGCAGGCCGACCTGTTCTGGCTGACCTTCGAGGGGAAGCCCATGGAGGACCAGCACCGGCTTGGGGAGTATGAACTCACACCCCAGTGCACTCTGATCATGAATTTGCGCCTGCGGGGTGGGTGAGGCAGGACCAGGGCAGCAGCGCGGAGGGCTGCCCACCCAAGTCCCTGACCAAGTGTGGGTAATAAAAGTTGACGCAAAATTAAACGTCTCCTTCCGTTTCTGCCCTCCTCCTTCCCCCAGCACCCCTCGCTTCTGCACCCCTACTGATGAGGCTGGGGGAGGGGCAGAGGAGGAAGTGGGATAAGGAGACCCAGGGTCACCGGGTGGTCACTAGGCTGCATTTGCCAAGTAAGTTAAGGCACAAGTCTAATGAGATCAAAATAGTGACCCACTCCCAGCCACTCCTCGGAGAAACTGAAGATGTCCCCTCACCTTTGAGAAATTAAATTCTAGAGAAAGAAGAGACATATCTGTTGGCGCGCACCCCTACCTCCAGGCTGAGCCTCAGTCAGCCCCTGCATAACTGATTCCCATCCCCCACATCTGGGTCAGCAGACAGTACAGGGAGGGAAAGGTGTGGTCAGGTTCTTACTAGGACCAGCACCCCTGGAAGTGCTCGGAGGGTGAGGCCCTAGGGCCTGCCTGGCTGGGTGTGAGGCAGGCTCCTCCACTGGCACTCATGGCCCTCCAGAACCCATCAGCCTGCCCTGTCCGGCCTGCACTGGTCCAGGGAGGGGTGTGGGCAGGGCCTTGAACACACACATTACCATCTGGCAAGCTGCTGAATGGAGACTATTCTCCAACAAATATACCTTAATGGAGAGACCATGGCCAGCAGGTGAGGGGCCCCCTGGAATGGGCGATTCCTTCAGTCCAATGTGGAAGAGCTTGTCTCAGATAGAGGGCACGCACCTAATTTGACACAAACTACACCTGCTTCCACGTAGACTGTTTCTCTCTATATCAATTTCCCAGGAATTCCATGGGAGCCAGACTGAGTCAGCTTTGGACACAGGCAAGATGGGGGGTGGGGGGAGAGACACAGAACATACCCATATGCTTCTCTGGGCTAAAGTCCACGACTCTGGGGACTCAGACCTCAGCCTTCAGTCTGTTCAGAGTAATTTGGCTGGAGACCCAGAAGCCCCTTTCTGGTCTGTGGCGGGGGGGGGGGGGGGGGGGGGGGGGGGGAGGGGCCGGGAGGGGAGGGGGCGGTCTGTATCTGGGCTGAGAGACTAGACTTCTAGGTCTTGCTCATCTGTGACCAATATGTGTAGACAGGCAGCTGTGTGTATGTATGTGGGAGGGGTGCCCTCTTGGTTCCAGGTTCATTTCCTGGGTCCCCACCCTCACTTCTTTGTCATACTACAAATTAGCAGGTGTGAGCATACATCCTTGGGGCCATCCTCCTTCCCTGAACCCCTCCCACCAGGGTCGGGGAGGTAAGGTACCTTCTCCCAGAGGGGCTACTTCCTGCATTGCTTCTGGCTCAGAGATCTGTGGATGGCTTGGGGTGAGGGGGTGTGCCACAGATTCAGCCCTGGACGGACAGAAGGGGTCTCCTCCCCCTCCCCCTCGATCTTCAGCTAAGCTAGGCTCCAAATTGCACTCTCTGGATCTCAGTTGATCCCATGTACCTAGACAGGCTGGGTGGAGAAGGGCCCACCGCGCGGCTGAGGAGGGGGCGTGGCCGGCCGTCCCCTGCTGAGCCGACACAGTCGCGGCTGGACGACAGAGGGAGCCCTCGCTCTGCAGCCAGGCCGGGGCCGCCCCGGGACCGGGCGGTGGGCGGGTCTGCGCTCCGTTCTGACCAATCACCACAGCCACCCGGTCCACATTGGTCCTAGCCGGCCGGGGGCGCGGCCTGCTGGGGCCGCCTCCCCTCGCCCGAACCTGCTGGGGGTCCCGGACCCGGGCGAGTTTCTGTCCCCAGCTCCCGAGAGGGGCTGTGGTGTGCCATCGAGCTGTTCCCGCCAGGGGAGGGGCGCAGCCCTGCAGGGTCCGAGGGGCGGCGGGGCCCCAGGACCTGGCAGCCCCTTCCCGCGGCCAAGGAGCTCCCGCAGCTCTGGCCCCGGCGCAAGCCCGGAGCCCCTTGGAAGTCCCGTCACGTCGCCTCCAGATTATGCATTACCCGATTGCAGCCGCATTTCCTGGGCGGGGGTGGGGGTGGGGGAGAGAAGCCCGCGCAGGAGGGGGAGGGGCGTCCACGGGGGTGCGCCGCAGAAGAGCGAGCACCTCCCGGGCCCGCCCACCACCCCCCCCTCCCCGTCCCGTCCGCCCTCCGCCCTCCGCCCTGGCAAGTCGCACCACCCACCTTGGCCCGACCCAGTCCGACCCCCACCCTCCCACCAGCCCGGCCTCCGCCCGGCGTCGCTGTCCCGACGCTTTGTTCGCGGCCGGCGCGGGACGCTGGGCGCCGGGAGGGTAGGGGACCCGCGCGGGCTGGGGGAGCTGGGCTGGGGGGGGGGGCGGGAGGGGGGAGAAGGGGCGGGGAGGGGGCGGGGCTGCCCCGGGGTCCCGCCCCCGCGCCGCCCTCGCCCCCGCCGCCTCCCGGGAGCTGCGTCCCGTCCTGTCCAGTCCCGCTCCCGGCGCGGCCAGGCCCGCGGCGCTCGCTCGGCCGCCTTCCGCCGTCGTCGGCCCGCGCCATGGCCAGCCTGCGGCCGCCCGGCCCAGCCCTGCTGCAGCCACTGCTGCTGCTCCTGGTCGTGGCCGCGCGCGCCCTGCCCCGCGCCGACGGGACGTGCCCGGAGCGCGCGCTGGAGCGGCGGGAGGAGGAGGCGAACGTGGTGCTCACCGGCACCGTGGAGGAGATTCTCAACGTGGACCCGGTGCAGCACACGTACTCGTGCAAGGTGCGCCCCCGCCGGGACCCCTCGCCCTCGCCCCAGAGAGCCCCTCCTGGAAGCCGGGGCTGGGGGCCTCTTCCTCTGCCAGCCTGCGCCCCTAGCCCGGAGGCCGGCCACCCCACCCCACTGGGACCCCCATCCCAGGCCGTGGGAACGGGCACCAGACGCTCCGCAGCTCTCGCTCCCGCTCCCTTTGGCGACCGCCGGGCCCCCGGGTGGGGAGCGGGGTCCCGGAAAACTCGCGAGTGCCGGAGGGAAAGTTCCTGCGGCACCGCTGCGGGCCCACCTCGTGGTGCCAAGGCCCGGGAGACCCAATCGTGTCTGCCCCCACCCCCACCTCCAAACCCACCACCTTACTGGAAGCAAGTGCGCCGTCCCCCAGGGGAAACTGTATGGCTATCGCACCCCCTCCCATCAGCCATAGGAAAGGAACGGGGACAAGGAGAGGTGATGCCTGCTGTTTGGGGTGAAAGTGGGAATTTGGCCTATGGTCAGTGCTGTCACTACTCCCTCCCAGAGGCCTTTACCAGGGCCAGAGGGCGGCGGGGGGGGGGGGGTTCCGGAGAGAGTGGAGTGCACATAGAATCTCCCACCCCCAGGCATCCTGGCGGCGGGTGCTGCAGTGACTAGGTGTGGGGACAGGAGCAGAAAAGTGGGTGGAACCGTTGCTGAGCCTCAGCTGTGGAGGGGTGCAGGGACAGGTGCCCCATCCTGCTCCTGGGAGAACTGGATCCCCCTGGCCACAGGGGAGGGGTGCTGCTCGGCCTCTCCCTCAGCTGGATCTGGGAGTCTCCTGGGTTAGGTATGGTGGGTTTTTCCCATAACACGTTCCTAGGGAGGACTTAGGGGATCCAGGGCCCATCCCCGCTCTGGCCCCTAAAACCACCTCCCTGACCAGAAATCGGATCATTCCTTCTCCATGGAGATGGGGGTGGGGGGGGCAGCTTCTTTCAGATTGGCCTGTGTTGGCTACAGCTGGGATCCCCCGCCCAGCCCCCTCCCCTCCACCACGCCAGGGCACTTTGCCAAGTCCCTGCAGGATTTTCCCGACTTCCTCCCCGCTGCTCCTGGGTGTGGCTGGGGTGGGGGGAGGCGAGGAAAGCGGCCCAGTCCTCTCCCTGCTGGTTATCATCCTCCTGGAGCCTACTGTGTGTCTGGGGTTGGGAGGGATAAGGTTGGACAACTGGGCCACTGGAAGGTGGAGGGAGTCCCTAAGATGCTGCCTTCCTGAGGCTCCCAGCAGGGACCTGGCAGGTGGGCAGGCCACCATTGTCTTTCATCACCCGGTCCAGAAGTCTCAGATCCCCAGAGCTCCTGAGAAAAGGGGCTTCTTCTCAGGGAATGTGTGGTGGACTCATGTCCCCTGTGCATATGTCCCCACGGATCTGTTCCTTGGAGAACATCCCAGTGTAGGCTGCAGCTGCTGAGACCCTCCTGTACCCACCCACCCCCCTCGCTCCCCGGGCTGTGGGTGTCTCAGGGCTTGGTTTGTCAGAGCAGGTACCCTCAGGGCCCCAGGAGTGAGAGTGTGTAGGGTGGGGCTGCCCTGTGCTGCCCAAACTTGATTTTGTGGTTCGGAGGCTGCCTTGACTGCATTCACTGTAGGAGCCTGGCAGGAGGAGGGGTCTTTCACCTCCTGGGGTGTGTGGGGGGAGAAGGTGTCTTAGCCCACCCACAGGGCTGCAAGGAGCCAAGCTGGCCCAGAGCCCTGAGCTCGGGGCCCATGGCCCTTACACCCCATTGTCCATGTTCGCTGCTCCTGGCTGTCCCCAGGGGTGGGCCCAAAGTAGTGGTGGGCAGGTGGAGAAAGTAAGGACGTGGAAAGCAGGCACCCAGGCCAGGTGGATCCCCTTCCCATTTCCAGCCTGAGCTGAGATGGACATTATAGGAATTGGGGTGGCTGACGTCAGTTAGACCTAGTGGGTGGGAGTGCTGCCTCCTGGGTGAGGGCACACGTCCTTCTGTGTGACACGCACAGGCTGTGGCACCCATCAAGTGTGTGTGCTTCCCTGCAGCCCCCTCCTGCGGGCTGACCCAAAGATCTACGCACATCTGTGCCCAGGCTTTGAGTCTACTCTGGACGTTTGGCCTGAGCAACTGAGGTGGGAAGAGAAGAAAAAGCCCAGGCGCCCAGTCTGTACTTGTTCCTGGACTCTCCCCAGTGGAAAGAGGATCACTGATACCTGCCCCCCCCCCCCCCATGTCCACCCCAGGTTCGGGTCTGGCGGTACTTGAAGGGCAAACACATGGTGACCCAAGAGAGCCTGCTTGATGGTGGCAACAAGGTGGTGATTGGCGGCTTTGGAGATCCCCTCATCTGTGACAACCAGGTGTCCACCGGGGACACCAGGATCTTCTTTGTGAACCCTGCTCCCCCGTACCTGTGGCCAGCCCACAAGAACGAGCTGATGCTCAATTCTAGCCTCATGCGTATCACTCTGCGGAATCTGGAGGAAGTGGAGCACTGTGTAGAAGGTATGTGGGGACTTGACCAGGGGCAGAGGGTGACTGAGGTGGGCAGGCTTGGAGGAGCTCCATATCATGCCCTGGGGAGCAGAGGAGAGTTTGCTGTAGGCTAGAGCGCATGTGTCTTGGGGTAGTCTGCTCTCCTTCCTTCCTCCCTCATCTCCCAGCTGAGTCTGGCCATCGCAAGGCCACAGCTCCGATCTCTGACATTAGCAGGGATCCCCACTAACCACCCCCGGTCCCACAGTGCCACCGTCTTTTGTCTTAGGGCCAAGCAAGCCCCAGTCTTGGAAAGGGGACAGGCTTCCTCCTCTTCTGCTTACCCTCTCCCTCCTGGTCCTTTTCTGAGTGGGAGGAGGGGACCAGGTGAATGAACACCAGCTGTTTATGTTCCTGGAGAAGCCCAAACATCTGTCTGGACGGGTCCCAGATGTTGAGCAAACCCCTCAGAGTGCCCCCTTATGTGTTCCAAGAGGCCTGTCATTTCTAGAAGGGGGAGTTTGTGTGGGGTGGGGACTTCTGGGGGTTTGAGTGGGTGTGAAATGCTCTAATTGAGTCGAAGAACGTTTCCATGTCTGCTGTCCACACAGCACATGCCTATTCTGAATGGCCCAAGAGCTCCCCTCCCCCAGCCCAGCCTCTGGGAGGTGAGCTGGAATCACATGACCAAGGGCTTCCCTGCCGCCCCCCCCCACCCCCTTGCCCCAAGAGAGTCGCAGTTGGGGGCTGAGATCCTTTGCTGGGGAATGTGGCAGGGAGAATGTAGGAACTGCCCCTCGCCCCCACATCCTGTCTGTCCTCTCAAGGCTGCCTGGGAAGGGATGCATCGGAGGGGGGTGGCGGGGGTGGTGGTGGAAAGAACATTTCCTCCTCAGGGCAGTGGGAAGGGTCTGTGACTTCCTTTCTCGGGAAGGCAACCCTGTCCTCTGATTTGTTCTTTTGGCCAGCAGGGAAGTCCCACTTTCTATCTAACTTACTGCTGTGATGCTGGCTTGCTTTTTGCGGGATCCTGGATGGTGGTCTGAGAGGGACTGTGCAGGGGTAGGGGCAGGACCTGAAATGGGGAGCCCTGTGGCATTTTGCCCCTGCTATGATCATCTGTTCCTGAGCCTGCTCCAGGGTCCTGGGCCACAGCATTACACACAGAAGCCGGCAGGGCTGTGTATTCCCGGTCTCTTCCCAGCACTGACTCAGATGAGGGGGACCCAGCCTGGCCCCCTCACACCTTACAACCTTGCCCTGCTCTGGGTGTTTGTGTTCTGGGGGGAAAGATGGGAAGGTGGCATGGAGATGGGGCAGGCTGTGAGATGGTGATACCCAGTTTGGGGGATGGGTGGTGGTGGGGGGGGCTAAGGAGAGGCTGGAGAAGAGGGGTCAGGGTACAGAAAGTCCCCTGTCCCTATAAGATAGAGAGAGTGAATTATCAACTCTACAGCTGGGCGGGTCCAGCCTGAGGGTCTGTGACTCAGTAACTGTGGCCTTCTGTGGGGTCAGAGGGCATGTGGTGGGAGGGCCACCCTGGGCAGAACAAGGTTTGGCACCTTGCCAAAGCCTGTTCTACCCATGGCAGCCCCTGGCTCTGTATATGCCAGGCTGGGCACAGAGACAGCTGGAGAGGAGGGTACCCAGGGAGAGCCCCCCAACCAGGACTGGGTGAGACTTGACCTACTGTGTGCCCTGGGCAGCCAGCACTCAGTTACCAGGCCAGGACCTGAGCTCCAGCTGGAGAAGGGGTAGTGCTGGCCCCGTAGGCCAGTGTGCAGCAACTGGTGTGCACCCAGGAGGGGCTGAGCCACTGGACTCTTCCTGGGGTGGGCGGGCCTGCTAGGGAGGGTGGTCTTGGGAAGACGAGACCCAGAGAAAGGCATTTGCTGTGACTTAGCTTGGAGCCTTGCAGGTGGAGCCAGGTGGAGGGAAGAACCTTCTGGGGAGGGGGGTGGTGTAGATGGAGGAGCTTGGGTTCCACTGTAAGGTGCCTGGGAAGTTTTGAGCTGGGCGACATAGATCTCTACTTTGAAAGCAAACCAGGGTGCCATGGTGGGGGGAGGCGGGCGGGGCGGGCTGGGAGGGCCAGGTGCTAGGACAGGGTTGCTGCATCCCAATGGCCCAGGGTGAAGGGGTGCCTCCCCCTTGAGGCTCCGGAGGCCTGAGGCACAAGATCCCGAGGGGCTAGGGCCAGGCTTGGGCAAGTATTAATCCCGTGCCCACCTTTCCAAGCTGGGTGAGGGTGGGAGATTGGCCCGCCTCCTATTCTGTGTTAGGTAAGGACCTTGGACCCCACCCCAGGACTCCACCCTAGGTTCTCTGGGAATCAAGCGCCTCACCCTGGTGAGGGAGATGGATGGACAGGGCTGGAGCTAAGCTGACCCCTCCCTATCTGACTCTGACCCCATTCTGTTCCCAGGGGCCGCACTGTTGTCCCAGCCCCAGGGTGAAGCCTGGGCAGCCCCCAATCTGCGGAAGTCACCGTGAATCTGCCAGGTCCCACTGCGTGCAGGAAACCCCTATCCCTGGCACACTTCCCTCCCCAGGGCCGCCCTCCCCCCATTCCTAACGGCCCAGAGCAGCCAAGGTGGGGGGCAGTGTCCGTCCAGGCCCACCTCCTGGGGTACACCCTGGGCTCGCTCCCTCGTCATCACTGCCTGAGCACTGCTCCTGGCAGTGTCCTGAAGGGGAACCTGCCGCGGCGGCACACACCATCTCTAGGACTTGCCTTTCTCAGTTTCTCCCCCAGGGCCGACAGGGTCTTTCTGACTCTGCCAGGTCAGGCCCCCTTCCCCAGCCTCCGGCCCCCAGGAAGGCTCCTCCTCCCCCTGTCCTCCGCCTGGGGAACCACATTCCTGGCATAACTGAGACAGGTATGTGTCCCTCCCTGTGCGCCACCTTTGGGTGAGGGAGGCCTGCTGCTCCGGGGCAGCCTCTGCCAGAGGGAGACCCCTGCCCCCTGCTCTGTCAGGGAAGTAGCCTGGCCTCTTCCAGTGCCAGCTGCCCACGCACCGCGAGCCTGCCCAGGCTGGCAGCTGAGCAGGCATTTCCCCCAGTGCTCGGCCACCTTGCCTGGGCCTGGACACTACCCACACACACCCACTACTCTCCCCACCCTTGCCTCAAGAAGACTGGTCCTGGGGCTTCTCCTGTAGCCCCGGGGAGGGACATAGGCCTGTCTGAAGTCCTGGGGCCCTTGCCTCCCCACTAGGAGCCAAGAGCAGAGAAAGGAAGTGTTGTCTGCCCTTCTGGGGCCCTGGCACAGGGACAGGGTCAGAGTGAGTCTGGCATTGGCCCAGCCCAGCCCTGCCCAGCCCTGAAGGGGGTCCTGGCGGCAGCAATCCCCAGCCCAACCTGGCAGGCCTGATTCTAGTGAGCACCGTCCCTTCCTCCCTGCCAGGCCAGCTGTCTAGGGCCTTCAGGAGGGCAGTGCTATCGGTCCAGTTGGAGAGGCAATGGGTCCTGGGCCCTCTGACTTCTTTCAGGCACTACAGGCCTTGGAGCTGGGTGTGGGTGGAGACACCCCCAGACGGAGACCAGCTCTGTACAGTGTGGGGGCAGGTAGGTGTTCAGGGGAGGGTTCTGGGCAGTTAGCTTTTGCATTCCGCCCCCCCCCTTCATACCCTACTCCCCCCACATTCCTCCCTGCTGAAGTGGGAGGTAGCTTCTCCCTGTTCCTCTCCTGCTCTCTTCTAGACTGGGTTCTCACCCCACCGCCTGCAGACCCCACCCAGTGTCCTCCTGAGCCCCTCCCCCAGGCAGGTCAGCCAAGAGGGCTGAGAGAAGGCAGGCCCAGACTGGAGGTTGCCTGCCCTTATTCTCTCTTCTTCCCTTCCACAGCTGGGGGGAGGGAGTCTGCCCAGGTGGGGGATGACCCCCCCACCGTGCAGTCCTGTTCCCACCTAGGGAGTCCTTGGCAGGAAGTCCATTGCTTCCGGGGCACCTGCTGGCTTTGGCTTTGATTTTAGTGTACCTTCGCTGGGGTAGTCCCAGGAGTGGCCTTTGCTAGCTGAAACGGAGGGCGGGCTCTCCTGTTACTTCCCTGGGATGTCTCTACTTCGGCAGGGCTAAGCCAGTGAAAACAGCTCTTGGCTTTTTCCAGACCCACCCACCCCCTGGCTCCCCACCCAGAGAAGAGCCCCAGCCCCTGCAGACTGGAAATGGAAAAAAAAGGTTGTTTTGGAACTGTCGTGTCCTCTCCGTCTGTCTTCACTGGGCCTCCCGAGCTGTGCCGGGCCGGACACACTCCTGTAGGGCTGGTTATGCCCTTGCAGCATCTCTGTGGGTGCTGGGACTCCTGTGCACAGATGGGGAAATGGGAGATCACCTGGTCAGCACTAGCTGGCCTAGGTCTGGCGGCTGCCCGCCCACACCCTACCAGTCCTCGCAGGCCGAGTGCCAGGGTAGCGGAGGGGAGCATGGGTCTGCCCCAGGGAAGTTAATGGGACAGGGGCCCAGACCTCAGCACCAACGGTCCAGCACGGCCTCCTCCATCCATCCTGGCTGTGTTGCTTCCTTCCTGAAGGGTTAATCCCCCACCCCCAACCCCATGAGAATCAGAGCCTGCCCCCTATCACCACAGGAGGGTGGAAAACAGCTGTAGAAACAGGCCTCCTTCTCCGCAACCCCCTCCCCCAGTCCCTTGCCTCTGCCTGCGGGACCCAGACCAGTTGCACCACCCTGCATGCCCCCCATCCCCACAAGTTCTACTCTTGCCCAGAGGCCTGGGCACAGGGTAGAGAATGGACTCCCTTTCCTGTTCTGCCCTCCTGGCCCTGGCACTCCCCTTGCCACTGGAATTGGGGAATCAAAGCTCCCACTCAGGTCACTGAGGCCTGGCTGGGGCTGGGCTGGAGGCTGCAGGCGCTCTCACCACAGTTGCCCACATAGTGCCGTATACCTCAAGTCCCAGGAAGTTCTCACTGGAAGCGCTGACTGATAAGAAAAAGGGGGCTCAGAGAAACAAGACAGCACCCCGGTGACAGTTACCCTAATGATAGCGACAGCTCAGTGAAGGAGGGTAACGTGCCCCCCATGGTTCTACACTGGGGCTTAAGAGGGTTCAGGTTCGAGCCTGAGGCTGTGGTTAGGATCTAGAGAGGGGGTGACCTAGGCCTCTGGTGGAGCGTCCCGTGGGGAGAGAAGCTCCCCTAGAGGGGCCCCTCTACCCAGAGCAGACCCTGAGAACTTCCTCTGAGGAAGATCCCCTGCCAGGGGCTGCTTACAGCTGGATCTGGGAAGGGGAAGAAGGCCCCTCCTGGTCAACACTCCCCCCCCCCCCCCCAACGGAGCCGAGGCTCTGGAGAGGGGGAAATTTCTGTCCTCACATGCAGCCAGCTGTTTCCAGCTGTGTGGCCTGCACACGTGTGTATGCGTGTGTTTGTATGCACGTGTGCCTGCAACCACAGACCTACTGATCTGGGCACATGAGACTTCTGGTCAGAGCCCCAGCTGGTGGCTTGTGGTTTCTGCCACCCTTGTTTCCCTGGGCTTGGCCTGGGGTGGGAGCCCTGCAGGTGGTCTGCCAACTGGCTGGTTGCAGGCAACCTTTGCTTGTGTCTCAGGGGCCTTAGAACAGGACCCGGCCTCTGTTTGCTATGGCTGTCCCATTTCCTGCCTGCTGCCCACCCTGTGCCTGGCAAAGACTGGGCACCTCGTCCTGCAGGCTCTCCTCTGGGAGTGACCACGGTGGTTTCTCAACGATGAGATGAAAGGGCTGTGGTCCCTGGGGGCCACTCAGGTTCACTATCCCAGCATGTGCTTGTGGGACCCTGAGTCTGACACAGGGCTCTGGGGGTGGCAGGGTAGTTAAGGAGTCAAGCTGGGCAAGTCAGGAGGGGCAAGTCTGCATCTGGCCTAAGGTGGGCCTGAGTCTTCCCCCCTTCTCAGTCACCCGACCACCTGCCCTGGGAGAAGCAGACAGCCTGACACGGCTGCTGGGGGCACTTGCCCCTCCGTCCACAGATACGAGAGGCTCCAGTGCACATCTGGGAGAAGTAAAAGCACAAACATCTGGGCCAGATTGTTGCCTGTGCCCACCCACCAGAGAAGAGGGTACGTCTCTCTCTTCCTGGAGGGGGAGGCAGTGAAGCTATGCCCGTTCATTAATCCATCTAGTGGTTCCTTCCTCATGCACACATCCATTCACAGCCCAGCACCAGATCCTCACTAGAAGGTGTGTGTGTGTGTGGGGGGGGGCCTGGAAGAAGCTGCTTCCACCTGCACAGGCCCTGCTGGGGTCCTGAATGGGCTTCCCATGGAGATGGGGGTGAGCTCGGTGTTGGGAGGTGAAGGCAGAGGGGCAGGGGTGTTCTGGGCAGAGAGGACAGCAGCAGGTTCAGTGGGTGCAGGGCATAGCTTCAGTGAGGGGTGGGAGCAAGCCGCCATAGGCGTGGTACAGGAGAAAGGGCTGGAAAACCAGAACCCATTGCTACAACCGGCGGGCTGAGAGAGCAAGCTGGCCCTCGCCCTCTGAGCCTGCGCCTTCCCAGACGATGACAGCACGCCTGCAGACCCCATTCCTGTCTGCAGCTCTCTCCTCTCTGGGGCTCCGTCTCTCTGCCCCTTTGTTCTCTGAACCTCTCTCTGCCTCTCCCCGCCCCACCGGTGTCTGCCTGCCACTCCTCTGCATCCTGACGCCAACCCAATCATCACCTTCATAAAGCACCGCCACTCAGACCTTGGTGCCAGTCTGTGCACCCCCCATGGTGCCCAGTTCAACACAGCCGGGCCCTCAGCAGGAACACTCCCTGACTCACCTGACTCTCCTGACTCACCACGCACTGTCCACACTTGGGTGGCTCCCTGGATCCCCCAGCTCTCCTTTCCTCTTGGAGACGGGCAGGGCCTGACCAAAAAGAGGGGGACTTGGAGCCGTCCTGGAGAAGAGGGACAGAGGGTGTGGATCAGCCCCACTCCATCCCTACCTTCTTTTCTCCAGGCACCTACTCTCCTCCACCTCTGTTCAGATGGCGCCCCCTGGTGGCTACAGCTGGTATCCCGGCAGGTGTGCAGGCCTTGAACTGGGCGCCCTCCCCCTGTCCTCCCCAGGCCTGAGGATCTGCCCCTCTGGCTCCTTATCTCCTACTCCTAATGCCTGTTACCTTCAGGCTTCACCACACTGGCATCACTTGGTCTTTTGTGGGCCTGGGCCCTGGGCCTTTGTAGTTGCCTCTGGAAGCTCTTCCTCCTGGTCTATGCAAATCCCTCTCTGCATCACCCAGGTCTCTGTAGATGTCATCCCCCAGTCCCTCCAATCTAGGTCACCCCCCCCCCCCCCCCCGCTACACTGTACCCTCCCTGAGGGCAGAGAACCTACCTGACTTGGGATATCCTCAGCCTTCCCAGTGGAGGAGCTCAGACAGGCTAGTGCGTACAGGGCCTGGGGCACCAATAGCTATGTGTAAGGAGTGAGGGTTGGGCACAGAGAATGCTGGTCAGGCAGCTGGCGTCCAAGCATCCAGCCGTGCTGACCCCCTCCTCAAAACTGTCATTTAATGCCACCACCCTGCAGCGTAGACCACCCAGTGGAAGTGTGGGCCTTGCCTGGTAGCTGGGTGGGTGGGCACAAGGCCCGCAGAGTCAAACATGGGTACCTCTGGGCTGCACCTGAGGTGAGACTCAGGCTTGGGCCTGACGAGGCCTCCTTCCCAGTGGCTGGCCCTGGGCCAGCAGCGACATCCCGCTGTGAAGTGCCCATTGTCTGCTGAGGCCCCGGGAGAGGGAATGGCTGCAGCCTGAGAGCAGACACCAGGAAGCTGGGGCCTGGGGGTGGGGCCGCTCTGTCTGGTCCTCTTCCCCTCCCCCACCAGGGCAGCCAGACACCTGTGACTCTGGGCCAGCTAGGTAGCCTGTGTTCTCTTGCTGCGCTCCACAGGCGGCTGCGCACCAGTGTGGTGCGCGCCTCAAGATCCCCGGGGACTGGGGGGGACAGACAGACTGGAGGTGGCACTGGCAGGGGTGGGGGCGGAGGCCTCAGCATTAGAGGTGTGTGTGTGTGTGTGGGCATGTGCGTGTGTGTGAGACAACCAGTGTGTGTTCATGCCGGTGAGTTGTACACTTGTACAACGCCCAGTGCAGACTTGAGGGAGTGCGTGTACTTGGGTCTCTGCCTGGGTGACACCTGGAACACCGAATGTGTATGTGTACATCTGTGCGGTCACATGTTGCCGTGTGTGAGCCCAGAGACCAGAGGGGCCAATCTCTGGCTCAGAATATCCTCTGCCCCTTCCTAGGGCATGTGCCTGGTGGGCTGGTCAGGGCTGAATGATCTGGAGTCTGAAGATCCCAAAATAGCTCTGGTAGCCTGCACTCCCCTCCCCCTACTGGGTCTGGGGCCTCAATGGCCCTTTGTCTCTCTGAAGGCATGGAGCCCCTGTGGGGGGCTCAGACTCTGACTGGGGCCAGGAAGGACAGGCTGCCTGCTGGTTTCCCTTCCCCCAAGCCAGGCCCTAAGCTCCCCCCCCCCCCCCGCCCCCCACCATGCTGGCCGGGTGGACCAGTCTCTCCCCTTCAAATGAGCATCTGAAAGCCAGCCCATTTGCCCATGGAGACAATCCCTTGCCAGCCCCCACCCACCCCAGGTTTATACTGATCCCTGGGCTTACCCCTCCCACACCCTGGTTCCTTTATGCCCCTCCTCCTGCAAAGCCCACCCATGAAACTGTGGCAGCAGCAGACAGGGTCCATGTGTGGGCACGTGAACGTTGCTTGGGGTTTGACCCCAGCACTGTCCGTGGGTCCTCTTTGAGCCAAGCTCCTGGGGGAGCTGCAGTGACAAGTAAATGAGAAAATGTGTGAACTGCCTGGGCTCACTACACCAAGTCTTTGGGCTCTGACCCAAGCCCTGCCCTGAGAAGATAAAAAGTCAGACCCTGCCCTGGGTGCTCCCAGTCCAGGGTGACGTCCCGGGGAGCTGCCAGCACTATCAGTGTGGTAAGCATTGCCAAGGTCCCGTGAGGTGAGGTAGAGGGTGGGAGGCACCCCCGAGGTGAATGAAGGTGGGCTGACCAGGGGCGGGGGTCTCTAGGTGGTTCGACGGATTGTTGCTCTGGGTCCAGTGCACTGCGAGGTGAGGAAACCACTTTGTTGATTGGCTTTTCCTGCAAAGTTTCCTCAGAATCTCAGGCTCCAGGGCTCTAAGAGGTTTGAAGACCTCCGCTGTTGGTGATGGGGGACCCTGACAGGATGGGCTAACCCTGTGGGATGTGGGACTGGTGTGCCTGGCCACCGGATGGAAAGGACTCAAAGGAGATGGACCTCATAGAACTGGGTGCTGGCTGGCAGGTGGCTGCTGTTGCTGAGGAAGTGGGGGGGGGGGCGGGCAGAAGGTTGGGTGGAGTGTGGAGGAGCCTACCTGACCAGAGGGGACGGGGCGGGGGGGTGGTGGTGGTTAAGAACATGTTTATGTCCCAGAGAAATACATCGTCGGGTGGAGGGACTTTAGGGAGAGTCCAGGTGGAGGCTTGGTGGGAGTTGAGGCACTAAGACACCTGTTGGTGCCCTGGGGTGGCGTTACTCTGGATGAGTGGAGAGTTGGCACCAGGAAGGGCTTGTTCCAGGGCGGAGGAGCCCCACAGACCTGAGAGAGGACAGAGAGGAGACCTAAGAGTGACCAGGGCGGCACTGGTGGCTGTGGCAATAGCGGTTTGGCCGGAAGGGGGACCTGCTGACTTCACTTACAAATAACCCTGCGGAGTCCTAAGTGCAGTGTGGGTGTAGGTCTGAGTGAGTGGGCGGGTACGTGAGTCTGTGGAGTGTGGGACTATGTGTAGATGCGTATGATTGAGCATGGGGGTGGGTGGGGGGAGCATTGGTGCAATTAACATCTTTTCAGCTGGGATAGGGACCAGAAGGAGTCCTAGGATGGGGCTGGGGGGGAGGCCTGATCCCAAGTTGAAGAGGGACCCACTGTGCCTTGGAGGCCAAGCTTCCTCCCCCTCTCTCCTCAGAAAGGGCTGGCAGACTCTAAGAGAGGGACAGAGGTCACTGCAGAGACTCAAGGGCCTGCGACCAGGTCCAGGCTGGAAGCGGCCAGCCGTGGTGGGTGTGGCAGTGGGCGCTTAGGGGTTCCTCCCAGAGGACTGTGGGACGTGAAGGGACGGGAGTGCAGGGCAGTGAAGGTGTTGGTCATAGAGATCGCCACCAGTGGGATCCTGGCTGCGGAGGGTGACTGGTGTGGATGGTGGGGAAGGTACGCGACCCCTGCCTCCCTCCCTCCCCAACCGGGCAGGGGCTAGGAAAGGGGCGTCCTCTGGGGGCGGATGTGGACAGGCCTGACTCCGGGAAGGACCAGGCACCCCCCGGCCCGGCTGTGACGTCACGGCCCCGACGTTCCCTGGTGGCCTCTGGGGGGCGCTCCAGGCTGGCGGGACGGCGCCGGAGTCCCGCGATTATTTGCATAACACTTCTTTACAAGAAACTCATTTGCATGTTCCTCTCCACGGCCGGAAGGGAGGTGGGGGGCACGCGGGTGGTCTGAGGAGTTGCCACCAATTCCCGGGAGGGTGGACCCATCTTGCCCCCTCCACCCTCCGCGTTGGGCGCAGCCCGCTCCCCACCTGAGCGTGTACCTGGGGACCCTTCCCCCACATGCGCGCGCCAGGGCGGGGCCAGCACAGGCACACGCGCCCGTAGCGTAGAGTGGGGGCCTGCGTGCGGGCCTGAGCCCCGCGGCGTGCGCTCAGAACGATCCTCCAGTCCTCCGCCGCGCCCTCGGCCGCTTACGCACGCGGTACGGCCCAGCGCAGCCGGGTGGGCGCGGAAGGGGACCCGCCCCGCCCCTGACCCCGCCCCACACCTTCTGGTTCCGCCCACCCGGTTCCGAGCCGGGCCCCCACCCCCCCAACCCCGGCCCCGCCCCGGCACCTGCCTCCTCTCCCCCCACCCCTGTTCCTTCCCGGCCCCCGCCCCGGCTCCCACCTCACCCCCCCCCCCACCCCACCCCACACCCCAGCGCCCCCGCCTGCCCCTGCTGCTGCCCCCGCCCGCCCTCCCGTCCTCTTCCGCGCGGTCCTCTGCGCCGTGAGCCACGACTCCCCACGGACACCGGGGTCCCCGGAGGCGGCTTCCTTTGTCTCTGCTCCCCGCCCTCCCTCCGCGGCGCCCCTCGCCCCTCACTCACCGCCCCAGCCCCGGCGAGGGCGACGGAGCCGAGGCGCGGCCCTCCGCGCACCCGCTCTTTATTCTCTGCCTCCCGCTCGCTGCCTGCGCCGCTCCCGCCTCTGCTGGGGACCCGAGACCCTCCGCGCCCGGCCGCCCGCGCCTCCCCACGGGGTCCCCGGGCGAGGGCCCGCTCGCCGCCAGTGCCCCTCGGGCCGGCCCTTCCGGGGTCGCCCGGCGGGCGGGACCGGGGGCTCCCGGGGGCTCCGGGAAGATTGAGCACGCCGGAGAGCTGCGGGCACCTACGACTACCGGGCTGTGGATACAGGGGGTGGCCGCTGGCGGGCCCTCAGTTTCTCCTCCGCCTCCCTCTGAGCCCACATTTGGGGTGCTACTCCGGGAGAATTTTGCACATCTCCCATTATGAGCCTCAAAGGCTGCGGAGGGGTCCTGGCTCTCTGGGCTGTGACCGGCGTTGAACTTTGAGAACAGAGCTGCTGTCCGCTGCCCCAGGGGACCCAGCATGGGAGGAGTTGCCCCGAAGAGGCCCAAGGGCGCCCCTTGAGCGACCCGCTCACCCTGAGAGTGGGGGCTGAGGAGCCCAGGGCCATGCCTCCACTACCTCTGGAGAGGGACCCGCGGCAGCAGCGCGGGGTCTCCCTGCTGGTGCGGTATTTCATGATCCCCTGCAACGTCTGCCTGATCCTGCTGGCCACCTCTACGCTGGGCTTCGCCGTGCTGCTTTTCCTCAACAACTGTACGTGGCTGCGGGCATGGCCACCCCCACCCCTCCCCCCCCCCCCCGGGGCAGGCTCGTGTGACCCTCCTTCTGCTGGCTGAGTTCCCCTGCCTCAGCCACCAAAGACTGGGGGAGAGGCAGGGTCAAATAGAGGCGACCAGCTGAGAGGTGGCGCCGATGGGCCATCTGCATCTTTTGGGGATCAGGATCAGGATGAGTCATTCTCTGGACCCCTGGGCCTGTCAAAGCTTGTCCTTGCGTTCATGGGGAGCTGACCCTCACCCTGAGCTGCAGAGACAACTCGTTCTGGGAGCGGGGGAGGAAGGGAGTGGCTGAATACACTGCAAGTGGGGGCTTTGGCAGGGCCTGGGGCTGGGCCCCTATGGGAATAAGAGGCTGCCCACACCCCTGCTGTTGGAGCCCCCTGTCAGGTGTCCAGCCACACAGCTGAAGAGGCAGAGAAAAGCAAGGGCCTCTGCCTTTGTCTGCCCACAGGCTTTGGCCAACCCTCAGGGCTCAGAATGGGGCCAGGGGTGGGGGTGGGCACGGGCATAGAGGGCAGGTGTGGGTGTGCAGGGGCGGCCCCTCCAGACTGGGCAAAGGGACAGCTATGGCAAAGCCTACTCAGTGAGGCCTAACTCAGACATTTGTTTTTTTCCAGACAAACCTGGGACCCATTTCACACCAGCACCTCCAGTGCCTCCGGACGGTGAGTGAGTGGGGGGCCTCCGATGGGACCGGCTGCACTTGGGAGACTGTGTCTGGAGGGACGGTGGCACTCTTGGGGATCAGGAGCCATTCTTAGGGTGTGCACACCAGACATATCAGGTGTATCTGGAACAGATGAGGCTGGATGAGGGAGCCTGGGTCCTTCCTGGGATATCACAGTGGTGGACGGGCAGAGGGCGTGTCGGGTCTGGAGTCCTTGGGCCTGGCCCTGTCCTGGCCAAGGGCCATCGCACACAAGCATGTCTCCAACTTCTGTGGGCCTTGCACTTCTTGGCCGAAAAATTGGGAATAAGTCCTGGGGCCTGCAGGTTGTAAGATGGGTCAGACGACATGTGCAGAGCAGGGGGTGGGTGTGAAGGACCGGTGACTGAGGAGGGATTGGAGGGCCTGTCCCTGAGACTGAACAGCCTGGGCTTGGCCTTCCTGACCCACTTTATGGGCTGGCCTCCCTGAGAGGTCTGCTAGTCTGTAGGCCACTGTGATTTAGCTAATATGGGAAGGGGAGGGGAGGAAGCTGTTGATGCCACCAGAAAGGGCAGCTTGGGGTCCTCTCCTTGGGTGGGGACGTGGAGAGCTACCAGGTTTGCTGTCAGTACCGGGCGCCCTGCTGGGCAGGTGCCTGGCCCCGTCCACAGAAGTCACACGTAGGAGGATATCCTTATATGGGATGGGCTGTGGGAGAGGGTCCTGGAGCTGTCTGGATTTAAAGGCGGGGCTTGGGTCGGGAGGCACCTTCCCCTCTGCCGGTGTCCCCAGTCTCCTCTCCTAAAGCGTAAGAGCTGCGTCTCTGCTTTACGCACACCCCGGTCTTCCCTGCAGCTGCACACGTGGGCCCCCACACCCACACTCTGGTCCTACTGCACCCTTGGGGACGGCTACGTGCCACGGCCGTCATCATCCCTCCGAGGCACACACACTGTGTACTTGTGGCCATGGGCAGGGCTTGGGGTATCCAGTCCATCCCCCACCCGAGACCAGGGGAGGAGTTGAATATACTCACTCCAACCGGTGGTTATAAAAAGCCACTGCCGCCTCCAGCATGGCACGCGTGAGGGAGCCCTTGGGCGTGCAGGGAGCAAGACTGCGCAGGGAAGCTGAGTGGCCGAGGAAAGGCTCCTGTAGGAGTCTAGCCTGGGGTGAATGCGGCAGGACACGTGGCTCGTGGGTATATGGGTGCCCTGCCTGCATTTATGAGGGGCAGTTTATGGGGTGATTAAGGGCTAATATGGGCGTGGCTCGAGTGGTGCCTGCCACACGCAGGGCACGGCTGTTGTGATGAGCTTGCCAGCAAACACGTGTGCACGTGTGTGTGCTTGTGCGTGTTTTACGTCCAATCAAGAAACTTGTCTTGAGCCTCTGTGATTCCCTAGACCCGGGGGGGGTGTGGAGAGCAGACATGGGGACGGGCAGCTGTGGAGCTGTATCAGGGCTACGCGCGGGAGCAGCCCTCGCCTAGCCTGACGGCCTGAGCACGGGTCTGGGGAGGGAAACCATTTCAGCCTGGACAGGGTGAGCGCCGTGAACTCAGGCTTCTGCTCTGCCCACGTCACATCACCAAGGGCTGTAACTGTGCTGGGAGCCACGAGATCTACCCCCACTTTGCAGCCAGGAGATGGCCCCGGGCGAACCACCACTCTGACAGCGGCGTGGGCTCCACAAAGTGGTGGCAGGTGGGAGCGCTGGGGCTGGACCCGCCTGTGTGACTTGGGAGTCAGTGCGGGAGCCTGAGCTTGATGGCCCCCAGAGGCACCCTGGCCTCTCCTCTGCCCTCAGCCACCGTCAGTCCGACAGCTAGTTCCAAGGACCCTGTCCCCGAGACGGCTCTGGTCTCTGCCCCCAGCCCCCTCACCTTGCAGTCCATCATCCTCCCTCCGCCTGACCCAGTGCCCCAGCCTTGCTTGTCACAGGTTAGCTGTCAACACCGCCATCGCCCACTAGTAGCTATCTTGGGGGGACAAAGCAGAACCCTGGGCTGTGGAGGGAGGGTGCAGGTCTTGGTGGGCAAGGAACGTGCTGGTCATCCAGGCGTAGATGTCTTTGTCCAAGGGGTGGGAGCCTTGGAGCGGTCTGGCTGGACCGAGGGTGATCAGACGGAGAGAGGTCTCAAACCAAGGGCACAGGCACACGGCAGGCAGCCCAGGAACCAGAGGTGTAATGAGGTGACGACCAAGTCTTTGCCACGGGGTCCAGTACTCTGGAAGAGACCTCGGTCGGTAGGTCCAGTTGAAGCCAAACAAAACGGGGCCACTGGATATCAGCAAGTGCCTGTGGATTCTGCCCGGGGGGTCCCGGGGGCCTCGGGCAAGGAAGATGAGAGGAAGGTGCTAGGGGAGAGTAGATGGAGTTGGAGGGAGACAGAGAGTAAAGAGGGCTTGCGGGTAGACAGGATTTGAGTTTGGTTTGAGGCGGGACAGAGCGGGGTGCTGATGTAACGACAGTTCTTGTTACGGTCCGCATAGAGCTACGTGCTGGGCGCCCTCCAAGCCGCTGCAGATATTGGCCCCACGGTAACCCTGGGAGGCAGGTCCCACTGTCCCCACTCACAGAAGGAGATACTGAAGCATGGCAAGGTGATAACTTGCCCACAGTCGCCGGGCGGGCGGGTGAGTGCAGAGTTGGAGGCAGCCTGGCTCTGGGCTCTGCAGGAGCAGGGGCTCAGGTGAGGTGGGGAGGAGGAAGACAGGAGTGTCAGTGGGAGGGGAGTACAGGTGGCTGCAGGGACTCCAAGCTGGGGTGTCCCTACTGGCCCCGCCCTTGCCTCAGGCCTCGGTCCACTCGGCCTGTGTGGGGTGGGGGTAGGGATGCCCAGTCAGGCCCGGAGGAGCCTGGGGTGGGCTGTTGCCGTGGCAACGGCTGGCTGCAGCTCCCTTTGGGGCCCTGCCCCCCCCCCCCCCCGGAATGGAGGTGCTTCCCCCTCCTGCCCCACTTTCTGAGCCTGCTGGGAGGTGATGGGGGGAGCCACCCCACCCTCTGCACCATAACTTATTAATGATAATTACAAGCGATTAAACATTCATCAGGTCTAAACGGCTGCAGCCTATATCGGGCCTGCACTCGTGTGGGCGTGCAGTCCTGGTGGGGGTCCTGGTGGGGGTCCCAAGCAGTCAGCCTACCTGGGTCTTCTCAGGAGGACCTGTCTCTGACGGCTCTGGGTTTAAATGTCCGAGAGCCTTCATTCCTCCGGTCCAAGGGACTGTGGTCCCTCACCGGTGGGGTCAGGAGCAATACTTCCTGGGGCTGCTGTAGAGAGTAGAGGTTCAGCCACAGGGTGTGTGCTGGGCACACAACAGTTTTTAACTACAGGGTTAGGCACTGAAGTGTTTAAAGAGGAGGGTAACAGATCTGCAGAGCCCCTGTGCTCAGCCTCCCAGAGGAGGTCACGGTGGAGAGTATGGGGGGGGGGTGGGCAGCAGGACTGGGGAGGAGGGGGAGGACATTTACTGAGATGGAGGCCGCAGAGGACAGACGGGGGAGAGGGAGGTGTGTGAGCACCCGAGGGACCTCAGAGAGAGACCCCGTCAGCTTTCAGCGGGGGAGGCCGGGAGGGTGGGAGGGCCAGGAACCCTGGAGAAGGCCCTATTGAGAACGCCATAGCTGAGGGACCGAGAGAGATGTGGAAGGTTCGCAGGGTGGGCCGAGAAAAGCCCGAGAGGCAGAGCTTACGTGGAAAAGATGTGGGGAGAAAGGAAACCTGAGGGGAAGGCCTGGGGCCGGGGCCAAGGAGGGACCCAGAGCCAGAAGGTGGAATGTGTGGCCTGACCCCGGATGCTTCCCCCACACCTGCCTTAAAACCAGGTGACTCAGGCCAGAGGTGGCAGGGGTCGGGCCACTTTGGGACCCTGGAGCAGCCGCCCCCAGGAAGGGGCCGGGACCGGGGCTCTGAGGGGCGGGTCACGGGTCAGATGAGGGGCTTTGATTCTGATGTGGAGGCAGGGTGGGTTCCTGAGCAAACCCGGAGCCAGTTCCCTGTGATGTTGTCCTGGGGGTTGTAGGTGTGTGGCTCTGTGTGTAGGGTCCCCACGGCGGTGGGTCAGGAACAGGTGGACTCGATTCCCTGGTGCTGGTGTGAGATCTGGGGGATGCCCCCCTGCACAGCTGTGGGGTTTGGGGGAGGGGGCAGAGAAGGTTCTACCATGAGGAAAGGCCCTGGGGCTGGTGGCGGGGGGTGGGGGGGGGGGGACTGTGGTGGGTGGGGCTGGAGAGGGAGAGGGAACAGGTCCTGTCAGCGCGCACGGGTGCGTGTGTGCATGGCCGCGATGGACACACATAGGTACGTCTCCGCGCGTGCCAGCGTGGACGTGTGTGGACGTGTCCGTGGGGCTAACGAACGAACACACCGAGTGCATCGTGAGTGCAGATGCGTGGACGTTGGAAGTGTGCACCGGGGCCCGGGGGGCGGCAGAGGCTGGGCCCTGACCTTCCCTTCTCCCGTCCTACGCCCAGCATGCCGAGGAATGTTGTGTGGCTTTGGCGCCGTGTGTGAGCCCAGCGCGGAAGGTTCCGGCAGAGCCTCCTGTGTGTGCAAGAAGAGTGCCTGTCCGGCTGTGGTGGCGCCTGTGTGTGGCTCCGACGCCTCCACGTACAGCAACGAGTGTGAGCTCCAGCGGGCGCAGTGCAGCCAGCAGCGACGCATCCGCCTCCTCAGCCGCGGGCCCTGCGGTGAGTGCGGGCTCTGGGCGCTGCCCCAAGGGCAGAGGGGACGGCTTTGTGACCCCACCCCCCACCCCCACAGGCTCCCGGGACCCCTGCTCCAATGTGACGTGCAGCTTCGGCAGCACCTGTGTGCGCTCAGCAGACGGGCAGACGGCCACGTGCCTGTGCCCGGCCACCTGCCGGGGGCCCCCTGACGGCCCCGTGTGTGGCAGCGACGGGGCCGACTACCCCAGCGAGTGCCAGCTCCTGCGCCACGCGTGCGCGCGCCAAGAGAACATCTTCAAGAAGTTCGACGGCCCTTGTGGTGAGCCCTGCCCCTGTGCGCGTAGCGTGACCTCTGCGCGCGCGTGCACGGCACAGCACCCTGACCTCCGCCCTCCTGCCCTCTAGACCCTTGCCAGAGCGCCCGCAGTGACCTAAGTCGTATCTGCCGTGTGAACCCACGCACGCGGCGCCCTGAGATGCTGCTGCGGCCAGAGAGCTGCCCTCCTCGGCAGGCACCCGTGTGCGGGGACGACGGGGTCACCTACGACAACGACTGTACGATGGGCCGCACGGGAGCTGCCCGTGGCCTCCTCCTCCAGAAAGTGCGCTCCGGCCAGTGCCAGCCTCAAGGTGGGTGGCCGCGGGCGGGCCCGGCCTTGCCGCTCTGTGTGACCTACATCCCTGCCGGTCCCCACACTCTCCTGCGCTCCTCCCTGGTGCCCACTCACCACCTCCTGTACGAGTCCCAAGGCGGCACTCCGGCCGGTCTGATCTCCTTGCTCTGCCCTCCCAGACCAGTGCCCAGATGTGTGCAGGTTCAACGCCGTGTGCCTGATCCGCCGGGGTCGCCCCCGCTGCTCCTGTGACCGCGTCATCTGCGACGGGGCCTACAGACCTGTGTGCGCCCACGACGGGCACACCTACGACAGTGACTGCTGGCGCCAGCAGGCTGAGTGTCAACAGCAGCGCGCCATCCCTGCCAAGCACCAGGGCCCGTGTGGTGAGCACCAGTGGGTGGGGCCCACGCTGCAAGCGGGCTGGTCCTGCATGGGTCCCTGCCGGCTGTCATCACACACCATCCGCATCCTGAGTCACACTCCCGCTGGGGTCCTGGGCGAGAGCCGGTGACGGGGGAGGCCCGGCCGGGCTGCTGTCTGTCGATAGGCTCTGGGGCGGTGGCTTCTGTTCGGAGGGTGCCGGGAGTACCCAGCGGGGAGTGGGCAGAGCCGGGTGCCCGGCTCCCTGGTGCCTGCGTGGGGCCGTTCCGCCCTCCAGTCCCCTGGGCCCTGTGCGGGCAAAGTCTCAGTCAGGCTCGGGCTGCGTGGGGGCGGGCCGTGGAGGGTGGAGACAGCATATACTGCTGTGGCTCTGCCAACCCCCAGCCCGTGTCCTGTCAGTCGGTCTGTCCGTCTTTCCGCTCTCTCTCTCTCTCTCTCTCTCTCTCTCTCTCTCTCTCTCTCTCTCTCTGCGTCTGTCTTCTCTCCTCTGTCCTTCCTTCCCTCTTGGCTCCGCCTCTTGTGTCTTCCAGCCTGACCTGGCAGGATGAGGTACCGCGCCTGCCGCCAGGAGCCCACAGCCCGAGGTCTGCCCCCGGCACAGCAGGGAGGGGGGGTGGCTCGCTGCTGCCTGGCCTTGTGGTCCTCAGAGCAAGTGGACAGACACCTCCTCCCCCTTGTGGCCCTGGGTGTGACTGTGGGCTGCAGACTCCTCCCCCCCCATGGGGAGAGAGCCCCCCTACCTGTGTGGGTGTCCCAGGGCTGTTGGTGGCCAGGGGTCAGTGACCCGGATGGCTGCATAAGCCTGGCCTTCCCTCAACCCACGGCAGGGGGGGCAGTCAGGAAGTTCCTGCGTCTTGGGGGCGGCCCCTCCCTCCACTCACGCAGGGGGCCGAGGCTGTTTGGGTCTGTGTCCCTGTCCGCGTCTGTCGTGTGTCTGTCCCTTTCTCTGCTGTGTCCTGAGCATTTCGGCCCTTCTCCCGGTCCGCCTCCCCTCTGCTGTCCCCACCCTGGGAGAGGGTCTGCTGCGTGGAGCTGGGGGCTTTGTGCATAAGCCCGGGGGAGCAGGTGGAGCTCACTGGGTGCCTGTGTCCTCCCCAGACCAGCCCCTGTCCCCGTGCCTTGGGGTGCAGTGCCCGTTTGGGGCAGCGTGTGCCGTGAAGAACGGGGAAGCCGAGTGTGTGTGCCAGCAGGCGTGTTCGGGCATCTATGATCCCGTGTGTGGCAGTGATGGCGTCACGTACGGCAGCACGTGTGAGCTGGAAGCCACGGCCTGCACCCTTGGACGGGAGATCCGGGTGGCTCGCAGAGGACCCTGTGGTCAGTGGTGGGCGAGTGGGTCTTGCCAGTGGGTCGTGGGTCCTGGTCGCCGTGGTGACGGAGCCCCTTCCCTAGACCGCTGTGGGCAGTGCCGCTTCGGAGCTCTGTGTGAGGCCGAGACCGGGCGCTGCGTGTGCCCCTCCGAGTGCGTGGCCCTGGCCCAGCCTGTGTGCGGCTCTGATGGGCACACGTATGCCAGCGAGTGTGAGCTGCACGTCCACGCCTGCACACATCAGATCAGCCTGCGTGTGGTCTCGGCTGGACGCTGCCGTGAGTGGGGCCGTGGGGGCCGGCAGGCTGTGGTCCTGGGTCTCCCCCGCTCGGCTGGCGTCCCCTGACCGCCGCCTGGCTTCGCCCTCCACAGAGACCTGCGGAGACACGGTGTGTGCCTTTGGCGCGGTGTGCTCGGCTGGACGGTGCGTGTGTCCCCGGTGTGAGCGCCCCCCGCCCGGCCCCGTGTGTGGCAGCGACGGTGTCACCTACCACAGCGCCTGTGAGCTCCGGGAGGCTGCCTGCCAGCAGCAGACACGGATCGAGGAGGCCCGGGCAGGGCCCTGTGAGCAGGGTAGGCTCGGGGATGACCGGCAGGGGCTGCCGTGCACCCGCCTCAGACAGGACCCCACGGGTGACCCGGCCCCCTCCCCGCAGCCGAGTGCGGCTCCGGAGGCTCTGGCTCTGGAGAGGACGGCGAGTGTGAGCGGGAGCTGTGCCGGCAGCATGGCGGCGTCTGGGACGAGGACTCGGAAGACGGGCCCTGCGTCTGTGACTTCAGCTGCCAGAGCGCCCCGCGGAGCCCGGTGAGCAACCCCCCCCGCCCCCCCCCAAGCTCCCCCGGCTCCGGGCGGGCCGCGGGGAAGCGGCTGTGGCCACCCACGCTGACCCCGCCCTTCAGGTGTGTGGCTCCGACGGGGTCACCTACGGCACCGAGTGCGAGCTGAAGAAGGCCCGGTGTGAGCTGCAGCGGGAACTGTACGTCGCGGCTCAGGGAACCTGCCGTGGTGAGTGGGCACGCGGGCTCCGTCTGGGTGTGTGTGGCCTGTGCCCTGTGTGTGAATGTGCCTTGGCGTGTGTGCACACACGTGTGAGGCATGTGGGCAGGCACGTCCCCGTGAGCGCCGCGCGCGTGCCGTGTGGGGCGTGCGCACACGTAAGCGTTTTAAATGTGCGGCGGTGGCGAGCATTCGTGTTTGTGTAGTTGCACACGTGGCCGTAGGGTGCCCATCGGTCAGCGGGTGCGCTGAGCACCCACCGTGCGCCAGACTGGGCTTTGGTGCAGGGAGGCCGCGTGTTAGGGAGGCCCACGCTCTGGACACTTTGTTTTGGGGGAAGACTGACGGTGATCCGGTGGATACGTCACGTTTAGGTACTTCTACGTGTGCACGAGTGCTCGCGGGCGTATGCGCGTGGACTTCTGCACGCGTGTGCACATGCATGTCTGCGGGGTGTTTGAATGCGCGCGGTTTTGGAGGAACGTTGGCAAAGGTGCACACGTGCGTGTGTTTGTGTGTGTGTGTGCCAGTCTGTGAAAACGTGCTACCCTAAGCGTGTTTGGTTCCGGTTGTGTGTGTACATACGTGACCTTGGGTGTTCTGCATGCTCTTGGTCCCATGCGTCCGGACGTGTTTTATAAGTGGTGTGGTCCGAGCCCCAGGTACCCAGGTCCTGGTGGGAGTTGCCATCAGGGGAGGTTGAGGCGGAGTGGCCAGGCCCAAAGTGGGCATCAGGCAATGCGTGACATCTGAACCCTCTGCCCCCTTCCTGCAGGCCCCACCCTGGCCCCGCTGCCACCTGCAGTTCCCCCGCACTGCACCCAGACCCCCTACGGCTGCTGCCAGGACAACATCACTGCTGCCCGCGGTGTGGGCCTGGCTGGCTGCCCCAGTGAGTATTTGACCCCAACACCGACCCCCAGCCGGGTGGAGCCATGTAGCCGCAGTGACCTTATCCTGCCCTGGCCTTGCAGGCTCCTGCCACTGCAACCCACATGGCTCCTACAGTGGCACCTGTGACCCAGCCACAGGCCAGTGCTCCTGCCGCCCAGGGGTCGGGGGCCTCAAGTGTGATCGCTGTGAGCCCGGCTTCTGGAACTTCCGTGGCATTGTCACCGACGGCCGGAGCGGCTGCACTCGTGAGTGACAGGGGCGACGGTCAGTTCCCAGGTGGGCACTCCCACCTGTCCACCTTGTCACTGTGTTCCTCGTCTCACCTGCTCAGACCCTGGCCTGATCCGCACCAGGCAGGAGCTGGGCTGGGCTCTGGAGCCAGTGGGGAAACCAGGCGTGGACCTCAGGTTCTTCCCCCTGCCCCCCAGCCTGCAGCTGTGACCCCCGGGGTGCTGTGCGGGACGACTGTGAGCAGATGGCAGGGCTGTGCTCGTGTAAGCCTGGGGTGGCCGGACCCAAGTGCGGGCAGTGTCCGGACGGCCACACCCTGGGCCCTGCTGGCTGTGAGACAGGTGAGGGCCGTGCCTGGCACCGACCTTGGCTCCCTTTGCTGGGGGTGGGGCCGTCATAGGGGCCAGGCCTCCTCAGCCAGCAGGGCCCCCCGTGTCTGCCCCAGACTCCTTGGCGCCCGAGACCTGTGCTGAGATGCGCTGCGAGTTTGGGGCATCCTGCGTGGAGGAAGCTGGCTCCGCACACTGCGTGTGCCCAACACCCACCTGTCCAGAGGCCAGTGCCACCAAGGTGAGGGGTGGGGCATGTGGAGGGCGGTAGGAGAGGCGAGGGGCCTTCCGCCAGCATCCTTGCCCTGTGCCCCAGGTCTGTGGGTCGGACGGAGTCACCTACGGCAACGAGTGCCAACTGAGGACCATCGCCTGCCGCCAGGGCTTGGACATCTCTGTCCAGAGCCTTGGCCCATGCCAGGGTGAGGCCCAACCCACCGCCCCAGAACTGACCGCGAAGGCCCGACACTGGGCTGACCACCCGACCCAGCCCTCCACTCAGACTCTCTTTTTCTTGCAGAGGCTATTGCTTCTGGTGCCCGCCCAACATCTCCTGCACCCGTGGCCACCTTGGGGCTCAACGTGAGCAGGGCGCTGCCGCCCCCACCCAGCGCCCTCCCCCTGACTCCCGGCAGTACCCCTCACAGCCGGCCCACTCCTCGACCCTCACCGGGGCCTCGGACCACTGCCCGCATCCCCAGGACAACCACGAGGCCCGTGCTGACCATGCCTCCCACGGCCCCTGCCACAGCCCCCAATCTCGCCACATCTGCCTTTGGCGAATCTGGCAGTGCTGATGGGAGCGGCGATGAGGAACTGAGTGGTGACCTGGAAGCCAGTGGGACGGGCTCAGGGGGTGAGCATGGGCCCAGGGATGTGGGGGACAGCGCCCAGGAGGGCCACCCCTGGGGCTAGGCTTAGACTGTCCTTTCCCAGGACTCGAGCCCCCTGAAGGTGGCAGCGCTGTGACCCCTGGGCCACCCCTAGAGAGGGCTTCTTGCTACAACTCACCTTTGGGCTGCTGCTCGGATGGCAAGACGCCCTCGCTGGACACAGAAGGTTCCAACTGTCCTGGTGAGTGGGTAGCCGGGGGCTGGGGTGGAACGTGAATGGTGGCCTGGACACAGCCAGGAATGCTGTCTCCCCCCACCGCAGACAGGAGGCCTGTCCAGCAGGTGGGCCCTCAGGGTTTATAGTCTTCTGGTCTTGGCACACACACGTGCGTGGTCTCGGGGATTCGGTGTAGGCATGCACACGTGTGGCCTCGGCCCTCACGCACGTGTGGGTGCCTAGGACCCTGTGGCTAACTTCTTTCCTATTGCAAGCCGGCCTCGGGCACTGCTCCAAGAAGTCTGCCTGGTAACTGATGCCAGCCCTGCCCTGGGTCCCCACTAACCTCATGATCATCTGACTAACCACCACCTGCCCTGCACCCCGTGTGGCTTGCTGCTGGGGCCTGTGCCCGTGGCCAGCTCAGAGGCCAGGCAGGGCCTCACTGCCCCCTCCTCCACAGCCACCAAGGCGTTCCAGGGTGTGCTGGAGCTTGAGGGAGTCGAGGGGCAAGAGCTGTTCTATACACCGGAGATGGCTGACCCCAAGTCAGAGCTTTTTGGGGAGACCGCTAGGAGTATCGAGAGCACAGTACGTATGGGGCCCACAGAGCAGGGCTGCACTTCCCTCCCGGGACAGACCCAGAGACGGGCTGCAGCGAGAGGGCCTGACAACCCGGCCTGGGCAGCTCCCCGGAGCCTTCACCCGCTCCGCACCCACAGCTGGATGACCTCTTCCGGAACTCAGACGTTAAGAAGGACTTCCGAAGTGTCCGCCTGCGGGACCTGGGGCCTGGCAGCTCAGTCCGAGCCATTGTGGACGTGCACTTTGATCCTGGTGAGTTCCCTACCCTGGGCCCTCCCAGGAGACAATAGGGGCACTGTGTGGGGCTCCACCGTGCTCAGTGTCCCCTCCTTCTCAGCCACGACCTTTAGGGCGCCCGACGTGGGCCAGGCCCTGCTCCGGCAGATACAGGCCTCTAGGCGCCGGTCCCTGGGGGTCAGGCGGCCACTGCAGGAGCACGTGCGCTTCATGGACTTTGGTGAGTGCCCAGTCTGGCCAAGTGCTGTGGCTTGCCTGTCCTGTCATCCCCTGCGACCCCGAGGACCCTTGTCCCTGCTGGCCCTCCCTGTGCTCTGCCTTCTGGGTATCCTGACAGTCTCCGTAACCCTCAGACTGGTTTCCTGCGTTCTTCACGGGAGCCACCACGGGAGCTACACCTGCCGCCGCCACGGCCAGGGCCACCACCGTGGCCCACCTGCCTTCTGCTGTGACCCAGAGGGCCCTCTACCCCAGTCACACAAGCCGGCCTGTTGGCAGGACCACAGCCCTGCCCACGACACGCCAGCTCCCCACCACTGCCCCCCGTCATGTGCCTGGACGCCGGCCCTTGCCCCCAGGCACCCAGCCGCCACCAAGGCCCTGTGACTCCCAGCCCTGCCTCCACGGAGGGACCTGCCAGGACCAAGACTCAGGTGGAGGCTTCACCTGTAGCTGCCCAGTGGGCAGGAGGGGAGACACCTGCGAGAAGGGTAAGGGTCATTCACACTGGAGAGAGGCAAGGGGCAAGGGTCGGGGCTGCACCAAGCCACCGTCAGGAGTTGGGGGCTAGGCACCCCTGAGCCGGGGACAGGGCTGGGGATCTCCAGTTGGAGGAACACGCAGGGTGGGGCCAGGGTCTCCTGCACCCTGCAGCCGGTCCCTCCCCGTCCCCCTGCAGCACTGCAGCCCTCACTGCCAGCCTTCGGAGGCCACTCCTTCCTGGCCTTCCCCACCCTCCGTGCCTACCACACACTGCGCCTGGCGCTCGAGTTCCGGACGTGGGAGCCACAGGGGCTGCTGCTCTACAATGGCAACGCCCGGGGCAAGGACTTCCTGTCACTGACGTTGCTGGGGGGCCGCGTGCAGCTCAGGTGAGCACGCAGGGCTGCCTAGGCCGGGGTGGGATCAGGGCCAGGGCATACTGGGGCGGGGGTGGTCAGGACTGGAGGTGAGGCGGCTCAGGGTTAGGGCGGGAGGCTGAGGTTGAGCAGTGGACCTGACTCCTTTTCGCTGTGCTGACCGCCTGCTCCCATCCCCCAGGTTCGACACAGGTTCGGGGCCCGCGGTACTGACCAGCTCAGTGCCTGTAGAGCCTGGCCGCTGGCATCGCTTGGAGCTGTCTCGGCACTGGCGCCGGGGTACCCTCTCAGTGGATGGTGAGACCCCTGTTGTGGGCCACAGCCCCAGTGGTACGGATGGTCTCAACCTGGACACAGACCTCTTTGTGGGCGGCGTCCCAGCGGACCAGGCTTCCGTGTGAGCATCAAGGAGGGTGGGGTGCCCCTGATCCTGGAGCCCTGACCTTGGTCCTGACCCTTGACTCTTGTGGGTGGAAGGGTGAGCGTGGATGATGGCAATGACCCTGATTTGATCCTGATCCTGATTCTGTCACCCCTGGGGTGGCATCCCTGACGACCAGGGATGGTCCTGCTGGCTGCTGTGTTACCACTAAGGAGGGGCTAGGCTGGCCCTGACCTTCTTCCTTGAGCCTTGACCCTCAACCCACTTCTTGGTTCTGTCCTCTTTGTGGGACTAGCCATCTTGTGAACATCAAAGGGGCTGGGGCTGGGGATCCTGGCTGACTGGGGGGCGGGGGGCAGTGTCACAGGGGGCTGTGAGGGAGGATGCCTTTGGTCTCTGGCCTCTGACGCCTGACCCTCATCCTGGCGGCAGGGTGCTCGAAAGGACCTCCGTCAGCGTTGGCCTCAAGGGCTGTATCCGCCTGCTGGACATCAACAATCAGCGGTTGGAACTCAGCAGCTGGCAGGGGACAGTAACCCGAAGCTCTGGTGTGGGTGAGTGCAGGGACCACCCCTGCCTCCGTAGGGCCCTGTGCCAGGGACTGCAGGCTGGTGTGTTCCCTTGTCAGTGCCCACCCGGCCGCTGTGGTGAGGGTGGAGCCTGGGCCGGGTGCTGGGGCAGGGGGCACAGCTGTGTGTCTGTGGGCAAGGGTTCAAGTCTCCTGGGACCCCTTCCTGTCTCCTTCCAGGTGCAACCTGTAGTGATGGCGAGAACCCCTGTGAGCCGAACCCTTGCCACGGGGCAGCCCCTTGCCGTGTGCTGCCTGGGGGCGAGGCCCAGTGCGAATGCCCCCAGGGACGAGGGGGCGCCCTCTGTCAGACAGGTGGGAGCACTGGGCTGTCAGGGCTGGGAGGAGGGTGAGGAGGAGGGGTTTTGGATTGAGCATTAGGGTGTGGGTTCGGTTTGGGGTTAGGATCGGAGGTCAGGCTAGCGCTAGGGCTTGAGTTAGGCCTGGGGCGCATAGATCAGTGGGGTTCCAGGGAACCCCGGGGGTCAGGGCCCAGCCCCCTGTGTGACTGCTCTCTTGTCTTGCACAGTCTCCAAGCAGGATTATCCCCGGCCCTTCCTGGCTGACTTCAGCGGCTTCTCCTACCTGGAGCTGGAAGGCCTGCATACGTTTGCGCGAGATCTAGGGTCAGTAGGGACGGAAGGGGTGGACGAGGGGGAAGCGTCCCGCCAACCCCGTCCAGCCATTGAGACGCCCCCACCTGACCCTGCGTGACCCCAGGGAGAAGATGGCGCTGGACGTGGTGTTCCTGGCCCGTGGCCCCAGTGGCTTGCTCCTCTACAATGGGCAGAAGACGGATGGCAAGGGGGACTTTGTGTCACTGGCGTTGCATGATCGATTCCTGGAGTTCCGCTATGACCTGGGCAAGGGGGCAGCGGTCATCAGGTGCATCCTCTTGGGTGGGCGTGGGGGTGAGACTGGGGACACTCGGCAGTGTCACTCAGGCTCCTGAGTGGGCGGGCTGGCAGGGCCCAGAGCCCGCTCACGGTACCCCCTCCTCACCAGGAGCAAGGAGCCAGTGGCCCTGGACACCTGGACCAGGGTCTCACTGGAGCGCAGTGGCCGCAAGGGCGCCATGCGTGTCAGTGACGGGCCCCGAGTGCTGGGGGAGTCCCCGGTGAGTGTCCCCGGGGCCACGGACCTCCCACCACCAACACCCCTGCCTCCTTCTTCCTCCTCCTCCTGGGAGGCATGGCAGCCCCCACCCCACAGCTGGCTCTCACTGAACTGTTTTCTCCCCCGTCTGTCCTGTGCCTCTGTCTGTCTGTCTTCTTTCTGCCCTCACTGCTCTCTGGCCCTTGCTCTGCAACCCCCACCCTGCTCTTCGGACACCAGAAGTCCCGCAAGGTACTGGTCTCTGCTCTCATCCTGCTCATTCACCTTCTAGAGTAGCCCCTACCCCCACTAAGTCCCCACATCGGCCGCGTTTGTGTGATTAACTGCCTCCTAGGTGGGCTGGCGGGCGAGGGGGGGCGGATCACTGCGGGCCGGCGGGGCTGCTGATCTGGGGCTTAGCGTCCCTGTCTCTGCCCAGTGAGCTCCCTCAGCCAGCACCTCCCCTCAGGTGCCACACACAGTCCTCAACCTGAAGGAGCCGCTCTATGTCGGAGGGGCTCCTGATTTCAGCAAGCTGGCCCGGGCAGCTGCAGTGTCCTCCGGCTTTGACGGCGTCATCCAGCTGGTGCGTGGGGCAGGGGCAGGGGTGGTGGCGTCGTGAGGAAGGGCCCACCCATCCCAGAGTTGCCTCTGTCCCGGGGCAGGGGCTGCCATGGTAGGGAGGACACCCGGCAGGACGGAGGTTCTCCGCCTCTTATCTCCCTAGGTCTCCCTGAAAGGCCACCAGCTGCTGACCCAGGAGCACGTGCTGCGGGCAGTGGACGTCTCGTCTTTCACACACCACCCTTGTACCCAGGCCTCGGGCCACCCCTGCCTCAATGGGGCCTCCTGCCTCCCTCGGGAGGCCTCCTATGAGTGCCTGTGTCCCGGGGGCTTCTCGGGGCTTCACTGCGAGAAGGGTGAGCGCTGCTTGGCGCTTAGCTGAGGCTGGGTGGGGTGGAGCCCCGCCCGAGGTGACCCTCACCCCGACTATCTCTCAGGGCTGATTGAGAAGTCGGCAGGGGATCTGGATGCCCTAGCCTTCGACGGACAAACCTACGTTGAATATCTCAATGCCGTGACCGAGAGGTAACGTGCCGCCCGGGAGCTGGGCACCTCCTCTGCCCTCTGTTGTGTGTCAGGTCCTATCTGTGCGTGCGGTGCTGGGTAAGATGCCCAGACCCTCCACAGTCACCCTCAGCTTTGTGGCCAAGAGGGGAAGGCCCAGCGGCGCCTCCACCTCCCCCCCGTCGACTCGGCCACCCACCACCTTCCTCCACCCTCCTTTCTCACCACCTCTGTCTCTTTGTTTCCAAGCGAGCTGACCAATGAGATCCCAGCGTAAGTAGCACCTTGGCCCCCATCCCCGCCTTCACTCTCACCCATTCTCAGTTCCTCATCCATTGGCAGCATGCCCCTTGCCCCACCCCCACTGAGGGCAAGCGCGAAACTTTCCACCCTGGTGGAGGAGAGTGGGGTTGGGCTGCCGTTCGTGCCATGGAAGGGTTAGTTCCCTAGCTTGGCAGTGGGAAGATCCCCATTCCCGGGACCTGTGCTGAAGCCCAGTCACCACGTCCACCCCAGCAGCCACTGCCCTTGACAGAGGGCCCCAGCAGAGTGTGCACGTGTGTGTGCGCATCAGAATACCTGTGTGTCTGAGTATGTGGATGCACACGGGTCCGTGTGTGGCGTGTGTATGTCACGTGTGTTTGGACAAAGGCCTCTCCCAGGCGGGTGAGCCCTCGGTCTTCATTCCACGCCACCCCATGCCTCACCCGTCGATCTTTGGCCTGGGTCATGCCCGCCAGCCCCACGTGTACCCACATGTCACTGCCCCGGCTCTGTGGTGGGAGAGCCGATTCCCTGGGGTCCCGTGTATCTTCCGCGCGTGCGGGCTCTCTCACTCTCCATTGCTGGGAAGGGGACGTGGGGCGGGGCTTCCAGGTCGCCCCACACAACCCCCCCCCCCCCCCCCCCCGCCGACCCTGCGCTACAACCTGTCTGTCCCTTGCTCACCTGCTTCCCCTCTCTTCTGGCTTCTAAGTCCTGAAGCTCCGGATTCCGGGGCCCTCCCCAGGTGAGCAGTGACATCCCAACCCCCGCTGTCTGTCCACCTTGCTCCTCTGTTTGTGTGTCTGCCTGTCCGGCCACATCCCCTACCATCCGTCTCTCGGCCTGTCTGTTCCGTGTGGTTGCCCGCCTGCCTGCCCGTCCGGTCTCCCCGGTCTCATCACAGCTGCTGTCATGGCCCTTGCCCTCCCGCCTCCCCCGTCCCACCCCAGGATGCCCTCCCGGAGGCGCTGACCAGCCTTCTGCCCCGCAGTGAGAAGGCAGTGCGCAGCAACCACTTTGAGCTGAGCCTACGCACAGAGGCCACACAGGGGCTGGTGCTGTGGAGCGGGAAGGCCACAGAGCGGGCTGACTACGTCGCTCTGGCCATCGTGGATGGGCGCCTGCAGCTGACCTACGACTTGGGCTCCCAGCCCGTGGTGCTGCGTTCCACCGTGCCGGTCAACACCAACCGCTGGTTGCGGGTCAGGGCACACAGGTCAGTGAGAAGCCCGGGGCGCGCCAGGAATAGTGGCGGGCGCTGCCTGGACTTGCCCGGCCAGGGCGCACCCAGTCGCTTGTAGCCAGGGCACAGGCTTGAGGTGGGGGCAGGGCTAACTCACCCGAGGTCACTGCCAGTGATGGGGGGAGGGACCGGAACACACGGGAGAGGCAGTTATGGCCAGGGAACCCCTGATCTGAAAAGAGAGTCCCTGCTCTACCCAGACGCTGTTTGGAGACCTGTCCATACAGCCTGAGCCTGGCCGTCCCTTTAGCAAAGTTTAACCCACAGGAGGCTCCCCTGCGCTAGCCACAGGGTGCGCTCCTGGGGATCGGTGCCACCCATTCTGGCCCCCAGGGGTGACGGCAGCGGGCCCGGGGCAGGGCTTCTGGCGAGAGGGATTTGGGGGCTCAGGATCTAGGGGTGGCAGGGTGTGCCCTCTGGAACCACCTGAGGGCCTCACCCCACCACACCCCCAGGGAACAGAGGGAAGGATCCCTCCAGGTGGGCAATGAGGCCCCTGTGACTGGCTCTTCCCCGCTGGGTGCCACACAGCTAGACACAGACGGAGCCCTGTGGCTGGGTGAGTGTTTTGGGGGAGGCCAGGGAAGGGGTACCCAGGGGTCTCAGAATCTGAGGGAAGACCTCATCCCTTGGGGCTGGCAACTCAGTGCCATCTGAGTCACCCATCCAGGACAGCCGACCCACTGGCTGGGATAGTCCTGTCCCCTCTTGTCTTAGGCCCTGGGCGGTTATGGGGCCAGGAGAAATGCTCCAGCCTCCTGGCCACGTGGCCCCCCAGGGCACTGACAGGCCTCAGGTAGCTCACCTGTCCTTTTCAGTACCCGTGGGTCTGTCTGCTGGCTAGCGTCCCAGATTGCCCATCCCCGTGTCACAGTCGGGTGGCCTTCCCTCTGTCTTCTTGCAGGTGGCCTGGAGAAGCCGCCCATGGGCCAGGCCCTGCCCAAAGCCTACAGCACAGGCTTTGTGGGCTGCCTCCGGGATGTAGTGGTGGGCCAGCGCCCGCTGCACCTGCTGGAAGATGCTGTCACCAAGCCGGGGCTTCGGGCCTGTGCCGCCCCGTGAAACATACGCCACAGCCCACCAGCCGCCCTGCTGTCATTATTTTCTATTTTTGTAAACTCATTGCTTTTTTGATATGGTTTTCTTGCCTGTATGTTGGCCAGAGGGACTGCTGGACCGGCCTCCCTCCCATCCAGACAGACAAGCTACAGAGGCAAACTCCGTGTCAAGGGACTTGCAGGGGGAGGTGGTGCAGGCAGCGTGGAGGGCTTGACTCCAGCGCTAGTCTCAGGACGTGCCTCTCCACCTCGGGCCACCGTGTCCCGGCCCCTCGTGCTGTGCCTCCCCTGTGTGTCCACCTGGGCCGGGCCTGTGTCCCCAGAGCAGGAAGGCGCTGCTGGGGCTTGAGGGGGCCGTTCCTCCTTGCAAGCCCTCAGGGGCCTCCTCGGTTCCCACTTGAGCTGCTCCTGCCCTTGGCGTGTGCGGTAGGCCGGGGCTAGCCTCGAGCGCAGACCGGCCCCTCCCAGGCCTCCTGTGCCAATACTGTGACTTAGAAGCAATGTTACTGTTGGGGCTGTATATTGTACCCTTCCTTCCAGCCGTGTCCGCCAGTCCCAGAGTGCTGGAGAGCAGAGGCCAAGCCCAGGCCTGGTCAGGGCACCTTGGCCCTTAGTTGGCCTGCCTGTCCATCCGGCCACCCTGGACATAGCTGTGTCCCCTCCCTGATACCCCAGGTCCCATGAGGAGTCCTGAGAGGGAGCAGGACCGCTGTGTGATGTGGTTGATGTCCACTGCCTGCTCGTTTGGGCAGCCGGCATCCCCCTCTCAAGGATGGATGTTCGGGCCTGACCACCAACCTTTATGCATTGATTTTATTTGACACTTGGAGTGACAGGGCCATCGTTCTTCCTGTCCTGGCCCAAGGGCGGCTGAGGACTCCACACAGCAAACTCCCTCTCAGGTTCTGGCGTGAGGGTAGTTGTCATTGTCCAAGAATGACCGGGGGTCGGCCGAATGTCTGACCAAGGCCAAGGGGCGGGTGTAGAGGCAGCAGAAAAAACTGCAACGTTACGCCACGTCCTGCCTGTCCCCCCCACCCTCCCCTCCGTGGGGGTAGCAGCCCCAACACCCCCACATCTGGGACTGTGTCATGTTACTAACTCCAGTCTGTGTCTGTGTCTGTGTCAATCACCGTGAATTAAAGTCTGAACACTTTAAAAGAATTGCTGGCATCTGTCCACACCAGACACTGTCCTGAGCCCTGCCTGGCCTGGTGATGACCCGCCTGGCTGGCTTCCGTCCCATGGCTTCTCATTCAACTGTATGGTATAGCACAGGCTGCAAGTTCTCTTAGGAGGCTCTGGATGAAGGGGGGTGCCATGCACTGGGGATCAGGGCTGGTTTTCACAGAGTGCTGGTTATGGTGGGGGTAGGGGCATGGAGGCCAGCCTTGGATGGGACACCTTGCGGGCAGCAACCCCCGTGTGTGCGCGTGTGTGTGCATATTTGCACATGTCATCTACGTGCATGCGTCTGTGAGCACAGGATGGGAAGGAGGACTGTGAGGAGAGGGGCAACGGGGTGGAGGGGCAGGGTAGGTGGGGAGGGAAGGAGGGGGGCCTGGGGGTCAGCCAGGATGGGTGGGTGGGGCAAGCTGCCCTTTCCACTGGCTCAGGAGGGAGGGCAGCCGTTGGAAAAATACCCATACACACAGGACCCGGGTGACCTATTAGCCCTTGGGCATTCACATTTTCATCCGTTATTCTTTCGCTGTTTTGTTCAGGAGATGTGTATGGAGTAGATGCTGTGTTCCCATCACCTGGTCACCTGTCAGGTACTGGGGATGGAGGGGAGGGAAGCCCTAAACCCCCAGTGCTAGGGAGGGATTGGCAGGTGAGATGGAGGAAAGGAGGGCGGGACTAACCTGGGGCTCCGTGAAAGTTCCAGGAGGCCTGGTGCTCAGACCCTGGCCTGAGGATGAGCAAGTTGCTGGAGCAAGGGTGTAAAGGCCTGAGGTGGAAAGAGAAAGTGCAGGGCCAGCCCAGATAGCTGGAGGCCACACATGCAGGACCGTGAGGCCAACAGCCAAGCTGGTAGGAACAGGCGAAGATGGACAGGACAGATCTTGGGGGGGTTTGAGCCGGAGTTGCTCGGACTTCATGAGAAGGGCTCCTGATGTGTGAGAGAGTGCTGGGTCCCAAGTACTAATAAAAAGAAGAGGGGTGAGGCACCTGGGTAGCTCAGTTGGTTGAGTATCTGACTCTTTTTAACTTTTTTTGAGAGAGAGAGAGAGAGAGAGAGAGGGAGGGAGGGGCAGAGAGAGGGAGACAGAGAGAGAATCTCAAGCAGGCTCCACACTGTCCTGCTGGAGCCCGCCGAGGGGCTCGAACTCACAAACCGTGAGATCATGACCTGAGCCATAAACAAGAGTTGGACGCTTAACTAACTGAGCCACACAGGTGCCCCCAAGCATCTGACTCTTGATTTCAGCTCAGGTCATGATCCCAGGGTCATGGGATCGAGTCCCACATTGGGCTCTGTCCTGACAGCACGGAGCCTGCTTGAAATTCTTTCTTTCTTCCGCTGTCCTTCCCCCACACACGCACGCATGCTCTCGCTCTCGCACTCTCTCTAAAAAAGAGAAGAGAGGGATTTGGGAGAAGAGTGGATAGGCCTGGGCTGGGCTGGGCAGGGGACACTGATGGAGGCCCTAGGGCGCCTGGGTGGACACCACCCTGATTTCATGTGGAGGGGCCGGGCTTGAGGAGCTGAGAGCCACCTGAATGGAGCCCAGGAAGCCATGTAGTACCAGGTGGGAGGGGTGCTGAACTGAAGTCCAGCACATAAGGGAGCAGGTGGACTGCTCTGGGCGTCGAGTGAGGGGAGAAGGTGGGCCGGTGAGGCCGGGAAGACCAAGAGTGTCTGGGAGCTGATGCTTCCAGAAGGAGGGGGCTCTCAGGGTAACTGCTGCTGAGGGTCAGGACCCGCAGGTGGCCAGGTGAGGGGGCCTGGGTGAGTGGGAGAGGAAGCTCGGTAGCCAGAGCTGACCTGCTCTCCACATTGGTGCGTAGGGATCTAGGATCAGGGGTTGGAAGCTGCAGAAGTTTCCATGCCTTGGTGTACCACTCCTGAAAAGGTGGCAGAGGGGAGTTGAACAGGAGAGGGCCCCAAAATTCCGAAGGAGGGAATCTCAAGGTTGAGAGCCCAGGTAAATTAGGGTGGTGCTCCCCCGCGAGAGGCTTATGAAAGGTGGTTTGGCCAGTGGGGGCAAGAAACAAGCAGACAGGGGGCAGCTGTAGCAGAAGCAAAGGCTCTGAGGTGAAGGGGGTGTCAGCATCACTTAGGACGTGCGGAGACTGCCTGGTGCGAGTGGCAGAGGTGGAGGGGGGCGAGGGAAGCCCCGTTTCGTAGGAGGGGTTAGAGGAAGATGCGGTTATCACAGTGGATCCGGTAACCCATCCTCCACCTCAACACTTCAGGGGTCTCCTCCTCTGGCTCCGAGTCCCCTCCCCCCACTCCCCATGAGGGGAGCACATCCCCCCCCCCCCCCCCCCCATTAAGGAGGCAAGGCAGGAAAGGTCTGCGGGTTCTGGGACACGCGGGGGCCGGGACTGATCCGCTGTCGCAGAGCGGCGGAGACGGCTGGCCAGGCTGGGGGCCACTCGGACCCCTGCCGCCCGGCTCCCTCGCCCTCCGAGCCCGGGACTCCCGCGTGAATCCCCTGGTGCTGAAGTTGGGCGCCCTCGAAAACTTTTGCTTTTATCCCAACTTCTCCCAAGCGCGAGAGACGTGTGGGCGTGGCGCCTTTAAGGAAGCTCAGGGACTGGGCTCCGAGTGGGCGGGGCTCCTGGGGGCGGGGCCTTCTTGAAGCGGCCCGAGGGCGCGGCCGCCTAGACCCGCCAAGCGCCCAGCGTGGAGCAGACATGACCTCGCGCAGGTGAGCCAGGGCCGCTAGGTGGCTTGACGCCGCGACCCCTGGAGATGTGCTTTGGGTCCGACGGGCACCGACGGGTTAGCGGTGATATGTCCCCAGGCCTGACCTCCTGGCGCAGCCTCTCTCCACTGCCAGGCCCTTGAGGCTGGGCCTCACCCAGGCAAATGAAAGGACTCTTTCTTAATGGGAGGTGAGGGGCTGGGCCTGGGTGAAGGTCAGAGGTACCCTAACTCTAGGGAACAGAGCATGCCCTGCAGGTGGTGGGTAACAGTGGTTGGAGCCTAGAATGGGCGGCAGGTGTAGACTCTGCCCAGCTCCTGGCTCTGTTTGGGCCATCGGAGCTGTTTTCTGCCAGGTGGGGGCTACCTCTTCCTTCCCCAGGCCTGAAACCCAGGGCAGTAGCACTGAGGGGTCCTGCAGGGTCTAGTTTCCCCTGCTCTAGACTCGGTCCCTTGACCCTGCCTAACTGTAAGGACCAGCTCCCCCTGGAGAGGCTCGTCTTTGCTCTAGACCCTCCTGGGGCCGGGTTTAGGGGGCAAGCTTCGCAGAAGGGATTCGAGAGCCTAAGCGGCCGCAGGTCAAGCCAGCTTCCTGCCTCCGTGGAGAGGGAAAATGGGAAATGTGACAGGAACTGGGCACTTCCTGCCCTTTCTGCTGGATCCCTGCTATCTGGGTGTGTGCACACACGCATGTGAGCTCAGACTCTAGCGTGCATGTGGATGTGAGTGGGGGGTCATACAGGTGTGAAACACATATCACTAGGGGCTGGGTGAGGCCAGAGGTCACAAGAGGGGTCGTGCTAGGACCCTGCGTGACTCCCTAGATCAATGAGGGGCTGGACAAGGTCTGGGCTTCAGGGTCCAAGGGTATCTCTCTGCCTGAGCAAGATCCTTGGCCCAAGGCGGACGCCACTGCCTCCCCACAGCTCCCACCAGCAGTGCCTCAGTGATGAGGGTCCCGGGATCCCTATGAGGGATGTGGTTAGGAAGCAGCCAGGCACAGAGGCCTCCATCAAGGTCATAGGCTCAGGAGTAGTGGAAATCGGAACTTGTCAGCTCCAAAGCTCTGTGATAATAGCCCAAATTGAGGGAGGAGGAGGTTTTGAGGTCTGGTTGGAATGACCTCTCAGACTCACCTCAGCCTCACTCTTAATTGTTCTCCAGACAAGTTCTGGTGCTCAGAGAAGGCCCAGTCTGTGTCACAGGCTCCAGCCTGGGAAAGCCCCGAGTAGGGCTCTGCCCGCCCTTGCCAACCCCTGTCTGCCCCACCCTGTGGCGACCATCTGGATTGTCACTCCTCTGGCCCCTGGGCCCCTTGCACACCCCTGTCAGGCCTGGGCAGATCTGACTAAAACCCAAGTAAGATCTATCCCCCCGTGCCCAACTCCACCTCGTGTCCCCTTCCAGTCACCCTCTGGCTTGTGAGCCAATGGGCACCTCTGTCAGCTCTGCTCACTCAGGGGCTTCTAGTGCTGTGGGGCAGAACTGGGTGCAGGTACATTGGTACTGATGCCTGGGAGGGGGCCGGATCCTACAGTGGGGTGGGGGCCTGCTACACCCCTCAGGCTTACCCTCTGTTCTAGGAGTTGGAGAAGAAGGTGCATCTCTGGTTAATTTAGTTCTATATAGACAGGGTGGACCTTGGTTCAGTTTCCTCTTGGACCAGAAGGGTCAGGGTCTGAGGATGGGGCGCTGGGAGCAGGGAGAAGGAGAAGGATTATTGCCCGTGCTCTGGGGTCCTGAGGCCTGCAATTCTAACCCAGAATCCTCCACTGGCCTGTGTATTCCCCACCATCGCAACAGCATCTGCCCTGCAGGAGTGTCCAGCCGCTGTATCGTGTGTGTAGGCGTGTTGACAGGCTGTTCGTGTGCCTTCCAGGGTTCCAAGGTTGGAGGAAGGCCACACGGGGAGGCAGACCAGCCAGTGCCCTGTCTGGGTTCAGGCTGATCCGTTGGGTGACACGGGCTTCCCTGGGCTCCAGAGCACTGACGGGGCTCGGCTGGGCCTTGAGGAGTCCGAGCCATTAGACCTGTTGGGAGCCCAGTATGCCTTGCTCACCCTGCTTGCCCCCCTTCCCTGGGCCTGCAAGGACATGTCACCAGGGCAGAGCTGAGTCACTGACCCATCACAGAGCAGGGAGCGCTTTGGCACAGAGGTGACCCTGGGCCCTGGCACAGAGAGGGTATGGGACTCGGAGATGGGGACCTGTAGCCTCCCCACCTCCTCCCTCCCCCTCAGCCGGGGCCAGCAAGCCTCCTGGCCTCCTGGGTGTCAGCTCCACCTCGAGGCTTGGTTGGGGGATGTGAGGCCCTGCCTCAGCCTGGGATTCTGGAGGGCCGTGGTGTGAGTGGCTGCAACCTCTCAGGACGCCCCGCCCCTGGAGATTTCCACCTGATATGCCCAGCGGCAGTTTGTGGGGAAGAGAGGGCAGTGGAAAGTATGACTGAGAGTCCCTGAAAGGACAACAAGGTACCCTGCACCCCTCTCTGTGGCTTTGACTCTGGGCCTCCACCCTCCGCCCCTGTCCCCACACTCTGGGCACTGCCCATCTTGGACTGGAATCTGAGGCTCCTGTGGCCAGGGGCAGCGGGCATCTGGGCACAGGATGTGGTTCAGCAGAGTAGGTGGTCCAGGGTGGAGGGGTGGTTGGAAGCTTTCTTCTGGGCTCGGGTCCCCCCCGCCTCCACAGTATCTCATCACGGGTCCGGCGACAGCACAAAGCCATTGCCCTCTTCCCGGTGGCCTTGCCCACTCTCCTGTGATGGGCTCTGGAGGTCACCATGTGGCATCTCCTCTTCTAGGAAGCCTTCCCTGGCAGCCTCACCTGCTGGACCACTTGACCAAAAATTGCCCCCAGGTCTGGCTCCCCTACAAACCCATGTCAGGGAGAACTCAAAACGCTATGCTCAGAATGTGCTCAGGAAGTGCCTGGACAGCGGTAACCCCCATTCCCCAGGGAGAGTGAAAACAGGAGTGTTGCTCAGGCTGGGTGGCCCCAGGCAGGCCACCTGAGCTCCCGGGCCTCTCTGAACCAACACATGGACCCTGGGGAGCCATCAAGGTCAGAACTGAGCCTGCCCTCAGTGAAGACAAGGCTGACACAAAAGTGTAGAGGTGCCCATGGGCTGTTAACAGATGTCCTGTGTAGAAGGTAGGACAGTGGTGGGGGCTGCAGTAAAATGCAGAGACGGTGAGCCGTGCCCAGCAGGGGTGGTTGGTTCTGGGAGCGTTTGGGAGGTAGGACAAGAGGGCTCTGGGGAAGAGAGCACGGAGGGGCTGCGGGTTGGTGACCTGAGCTGTGAGGGGTGGCGGCTCCCTTCACTGAGTGAGCACCACGTAAAAGAACAGGGGCTTGTGGGCATGGCCAGGAGTTTTCAGTTTTGCAAATGTTAAGATAGAAATGTGGCTACGCTTCCAAGTAGAGATGCCGAGGGGAGAAGTACCTATGAGCCCGCGTGGGGCTGGAGGTGTAGAAGGCGCACGGATGCGTAGGCACACGCAGGGCACAGGTGGGGAGCTCTGACATCGACGGGTCAGAAAGAGGAGGGCCCAGCAAAGGGTCCTGGCCAGGTGAGGCAGAAAACGAGGGGGGAGCGGAGAACACGTTTCTAGAAGGAGGCAGGGTGCCCGTGTCAGTCAAATGCTGCTGAGGACTGAGGCCCGACCACAGGTCCCCGAGCCCGATGGGCACCCTCGATGCTGAGGTCTCAGTAGGGCTGGAGGGCAAACTCAGGCAAGGGCGGACGGTGGAGAGCAGCACAGAGCAAGGGAAGTCTCTCCTACCGCTGTCAATGGTCTCCGAAGCCACACGTGGCCCTGAGCAGTGAAATGTGGCCGTGTGACTGAGGAACCGGGTCTTGACTTTGCTGAATTTTCATCCATTTACATTCACATTTCAGCGTGCTGTAGGCTGCTGTGCTGGGCACGCCCGTGCAAACTGTGCACACAGACAGCTCCTTGGAGGCGTCAGGACGGGCCCCGAAGGCAGGAGTGAAAGGAAGCCTGATGGACGAGAAGAGCCCAGAGGAGAAGGGTCCTGCAGCTTTAGACGCGTGGTCTGATTTCCATTGTAGAAAAGCCTCCACAGGGCAGGACCATCGTTGCTCCTATTGTTGGGTCAGATCTAAACCTGGGCCCGAAATTCCTGCCGTAACAGGGAAGCAAAAGCTACGAGGGCAAAGAACACAGCAGTTCTGACCCTGGACACGGGCTTATGCACAGCCCTGAGTGAGGGCCCTCCTGGCCTGTCCCCCACTTCATGGCAGAGGCTGTGAAGGAGGACAGTCCCGGGAGGCAGGGCGGGGGGCAGAGGCGGGGTCCCTCTCAGCCTACACTCCCCCTCACCTCTAGTCCTTTACCAACACCTGCCTCCGTCTGTATCGGGCCCCACGGTTGGCAGAAGGAAGACAGCTCCTGACCTGACCTGCAGCTGCCCAGGCCCTTCTCTCGAGTGAAGCCCATCCATCCACCCACGCCCCCACCATCCGTTTACGTATTCATTCACTTCTTTTTTTTAAATTTTTTAAAATGTTTGTTTATTTTTGAGAGACCGAGCACGAGTGGGGGAGGGGCAGAGAGAGGGAGACACAGAATCCGAAACAGCCTCCAGGTTCTGAGCTGTCGGCACAGAGCCCGACGCAGGGCTCGAACTCATGAACCGAACCGTGAGATCGTGACTTGAGCCGAAGTCAGACGCTCAACCGACTGAGCCACCCAGGCGCCCCACGTATTCATTCACTTCTTAATTCAAGTACAGTCACTAATACCCAGGCACTGTTTACGCCCCTGGGATACAGCACTGCACAGAACAGTTTCTGCCCTTTGGAGCTTAAATCCTTAAGTGGGAGATAGACAGTAAACCAATAAATATATCATGTGTCAGAAGGTGACAAAAACTATGAAGAAAGATAAAGCAAAATAAAATAAAGGATGAGAAATGAGAGGAGTCCTCAGCCATATGGATGTGGGCCAAGGGAGCAGAGAACAGCTAGTATAAAGGCCCTGTGGTCAATGACCTCACGTGAGTGAGGAGCTAGGGCTGGGGAGAGGGGTCAGGGTGGAAGGTAGACCTGAGCCTGTAGGCTGTGCTTTTGTTCTGGGGCGGGGGACAAGGGTGGTCGGGAGGGCTGACTAAGCGACTAACACATTACGGCGCGGTTCCTGGGGCTGCGGCCGGTGCCCCTTGGGAGGTGGTAGCCAACACCACACCGGAAGGAGTGGAGCGAACAGGGTCTGTTGATGGGCTGTGAGGGCAGGAAGGAAGCCCTGGGTGACACTGGAGCACCCCAAGTGCCTCTGGCCTAGCTGGGATGCCCTGGCAAGGCCGGAGGGACCAGACACAGAGTTTGAGGCGAGGTTCCTAATGGTAGCTGTGTGCAGGTGCTGGAGGGTGTCTGTCCCACCCCACCCCAGCTGCAGGGGTCTGCCCATTTGTGTCCCTAGGACCCCATAGCCCCACCTCCTTCCACACAGGCCTCAGGCCCTGTGGTCATTACCCATGCGGGTTTCGAGCAGGGGGGCCAAAACAGGCACCGTGGGTGGAGGTTGGATGTGGGCCGGGATTTTGGGGGACGGGGGGGGGGGCGGCCGGAATGTTAGTGTCACCCCAGCTCTCTGGGATCACCAACTTGTGGTCCTCGTGCCAGGTGGTTTCACCCCAACATCAGTGGAGTTGAAGCAGAGAGGCTGCTCCTGTCCAGGGGCCAGCACGGGAGCTTCCTGGCAAGACCCAGCAAGAGCTGCCCAGGGGCCTTCACACTGTCTGTCAGGTGGGTGAAGGTGGGTGGGTGCTACGGCCAGGTGTGAATGGGCCTGAGGCTCCAGGAGCCTCAGCCATCTGAACACCCTCAGCTGGGGGGCAGGTGGGGATCAGTCTCCCTCTCTTCCCAGAGGGGTGTTGGGCATCATCCTGGGCAGTAAGGATCCCTGCTGGGGGCTGGACACCCAAGAATCCGGGTCTTGTCGGGAGGTGGGAGCCAACGGTTTGGCAAGGGGTGGGTGGAAGTCTGGCATTCCTGACCAGATGGCTTCTGAGCAGGAGGGAGTCATTTAGAAGGGCCCGGTGAGGTAGAGAGTTGTCAGGACCTCCCTCCTGCCCTCTGAGGGGTCTGGCATGCTGGACAGGGGCCTCGGTGGCCCTGATTATGATCCCGTGTCCTGGGGATGCTCGCAAATGCTGCCCACAGGGGGTCTGGCTGGAGGCCATGAAAGGGCCACTGCGTAGGGAGGAGGAATGGGAAAGGGCTGCAACCAGCAGAGTGGTGATCAGGGCTGGGGGGGTGGGGGGAGGCTTCCAGAAGGCCTCTAGATCTTCCAGTTTCTCTGCTAAAACTGAGGCAGCAGGCGTCATGATGCCAGCCCTCAGGATGGACTTCCTCCACCTCGGAGAGACTGAGGTTCTCCCTCCAGGGGCTTCCCTGATAGCATCACATGCTGTGACCCTGGGAAAGCCATCTTGAGGGCCCTGTCCCCAGTCAGCTGGAGCCCCTAGGCAGGTGGTCTGGGGTGAGGCAGAGCCCCTTGCGGAGGGCTGTTTTAGCATCTGCCTCCAGGCCAAGGCAGAATCAGGCCTATGGTCTGCAAGGCCAGTCCTGACTGCACGGTGGGGAGGAGGCAGCGGGGGTGGGGTGTCCACCCCCCATGGTGGGGCCCCCACCCTAGCTGGACACGGAGGGGCCTGTCCTTGGCTGTTCCTGATGGAGGAAGAGCACACAGGCAGAGATGTCAGGGCTGGAAAAGCTCAGGGACTGTTCTGGAAACTGAGGGCGGTGATGGGAAGAAGGGGGTTGTGGGGACAGACCCCCCCCCCCACAGCAGTGATTGGTGCGCCCACCCTTCCAGGCGCCATGATGAGGTGACACACATCAAGATCCAAAACACGGGGGACTACTATGGCCTCTACGGAGGGGAGAAGTTTGCGACGCTGGCCGAGCTGGTGCAGCACCACACAGGCCAGCACGGGGGGCTGCTCCGCGAGCGTAGCGGGGCCCCCGTCGAGCTCCGGCACCCACTGGGCTGCCGGGACCCCACATCTGAGCGGTGAGCGGCAGGCATCTGCATGTTTGTGAACGTGTGCGTGTCCGAGGGGCGCGGGGTGTGCTGGGCATGGCCCCCGGGCGTCCTCTGCCCTCCACGGCTCAGGCTCAGGCTTGGGCACAGCTGCAGCAAAGTTGAGGGAGTGTCCCCTGGGGTTCTGGGCACTCGCTGCAGGGGTGGGAGTGGACAGCAGGAGCCCTGTTGCCAGTCTTGTACCTTCCCTCTGGCTGGTGACTCACGTGGGCAGTTTTCTCCAGCCTCAGTTTCCCTGCCTGCCCTGCTGAGGCCTGAAGAGGCTGCATCTGCCAGGGAGGGGGCATGGAGCGGGTCTGGGAAGGTGGCCCTGCCCCTCCTTGCTGGGGACCAGGCTGCCACCTGGTGGCCACCCTGGGCCCCGCAGAGCCCACCTGTCTTGACTCCTGCCTTCTCCCGGGTAGGGTGAGGTGTACTGGTAGGGTGAGGTGAGCTGGGCAGGGCAGGTGTCCTGCCGGGGCCCTTGAAGTCTGAGTGGGTCTGTCTGTCTGTCCCTGTGTCTGTGTTCTGGCTCGGAGCCTTCTGGCTGCAGGTGGGTCCGTGTCCCCTCACCTGGCCAGGCCATGGCCTCCAGTCTCACCTGCACTCCTTCCCACCTCCACCTGGCCAGGTGGTACCATGGGCACCTGTCTGGACAGGAGGCCGAGCAGCTGCTGATGGAAAAAGGACGTCCAGGCACCTTCCTGGTGCGGGAGAGTCGGAGCAAACCCGGGGACTTCGTGCTGTCGGTGCTCACGCAGCCGCTGGACAAGGCAGACCGCCGGCCGCGGGTCACACACATCATGATCCGCTTCCAGGTGGGAGGTGGCAGCAGGGGTGAGGTAGGGGTGTGACTCGGGAGGCGGGCAGCGGCCGGGCCCCTCATTGCTGCCCCTACAGCCAGACGGCACGTATGACGTGGGAGGTGGGGAACGGTTCGACACTCTCAGGGACCTGGTGGAGTGCCACAAGAAGAACCCCATGGTGGAGAAGTCGGGGGTCGTGGTGCACCTCAAGCAGGTACGCCCCAAGGCACATGACCCTTAGGATCCGGAGCGAGCTGCACCCCTGGGGTGGGAGGGCCCCAGGGGCAGCGGTGCCCAGGAGAAAGGATGCTAGCCAGTGCCGAGGGCAGGGTGGCCGATCTGGGGCCAGAGCAGCCGCCCCTGGGGGGCGCTGTGGGGTCTGCTGGACCCTGCGAAGCCTGGACGCAGGCCTCTCCGTGCCAGCCCCTCAAGGCCACGAGGATCAATGCCGCAAGCATCGAGAGCCGAGTACAGGAGCTCACCGGGGCCACTGACGCCGGCGAGAAGGCCAAGCAGGGCTTCTGGGAGGAGTTTGAGGTGCCCGCCCCTCTCCCCACCGCCCACTCTCCCACGGACTCCCGTCCTTTGGTGCTGGGGTGAGGGCCAGCAGAGGGGAGGTAGGTCAGTCACTGAAGGCTCTGGGGAGGGTGGGGCAGCAGGCTGAAGCTTCTGCCCCCCCCCCCCCACCCAGATGCTGCAGCAGCAGGAATGCCAGCTCCTGTATCCCCGGAAGGAGGGACAGCGGCTGGAGAACAAAGCCAAGAATCGCTACAAGAACATCCTTCCATGTGAGGGCCAGGGGCGGGGGCTTCGTTCGGGGCCAGAGCTCCATCCACTCCATGTGGGGCCCATCCGGCAAGGAGGGGCCCTGGGGAGGTTGAGGCCGGATGTCACTTCCCACCACCGGTGTGACTTTTTCCCTCTTGCACATTCAGGGCTCCTTCCTCCCTCCTCCTGCTCACCATGCGGTCAGCAGGCAAGGAGGCAGGTGGGTCCATCCCCCCCCCCCCCCGGAGACCCGAGCAGTATCTTCCCCTTCCCAGTTGATACCACCCGTGTCACCCTGCATGACGTGGACGACAGCGTGCCTGGAGCCAACTACATCAACGCCAACTACATCAGGGTGGGTGTGCGAGAGACAGGTGTGTGTGGCCGGCTGTGTGCGTAGTCTTGCATGGATCCGACAGACATCCTGAGCCATGTGTGGACACACCAGTCACCCCATCCCCCTATTATGAACCTGGAGCTCTTTCTGGCGGGCCCAGGAACGATCCATGGACCCTGACGGGACAGTAGACATTGTTGGAGAGGGACTGTGGTGGTTTCCAAGGAGTCCTCGGAGTGGGCCGGACTAAATATTGGTCCTGAGCTCCTCCCTCACCTAGGGCAGGAGGGGCTGTGTGTGAGCCACCTGCGGCTACTTTGCACATCGTTTGCATAGACTTGCATCGTCCTCTGGCACTTTAAATCCTGGAAACTGCAGACACCTGGCCCCCATCCCCTTACAGAGTGATCCAGAAGAGAAGCCAGGCCATGGACAGGGCAAGGTATACATCGCTACCCAGGGCTGTCTGCAGACCACAGTGGCGGCCTTCTGGGCGATGGTGCACCAGGAGAACACACGTGTCATTGTCATGGCCACAAGGGAGGTGGAGCGAGGCCGGGTATGAGCTTGGGTTTGACAGCCCTGTCCCCACCATGTGTTCGTGTGGTGGCTGGCCCAGCCTCTCTTCTCCTGCAGCCTTTGGGAAGCTGGGGGGAGTGGCGGACCACTCTGGAAAGACCCTGCGGATGCATGTGCATGCATGAGTCCCCACAGGGCACAGGGGCAAGGGCGCAGGTGGCCTTCCAGCACAGCCGATGCAATGCACCCTCCCTCCCAGAACAAATGTTTCCGATACTGGCCAGAGCTGCATGGCCGCCAAGAACATGGCCGTGTGTGTGTCTGCAACTTGGCTGAGCACCAGGCCCAGGGCTACTGTGTGCGGGAACTGCAGGTGTGGCGGCCAGATCAGGTGAGCCTAGAGGGCCACAAGATATGCGGGGCCAGGGTCACAGTGGTCAGGAAGTCCCCAGGTCTGCGCTGGGGGTGAGCCCTGTGCTGGGAGAGAAAACCCACCCACCCATGTGGCTCCATCCAAGCCCATCGGCCTTGGGGGTATTCATATCCCTCAACCCAGTGGGCACAGTCCTGGCCCGGGCTCTACTGGGCAGTGTTCACAGGCAGGCCACAATCTCAACCTTAGGCCGCTGGTCCCAGGTGCCCGGCTCCAGGGTGGCCTCACACCCACACCGCCTCGCCCTCCCCAGTCTTTCCCTGCGCCAACTGAGCAGGTTCAGTGCCCTTCATATGCCAGTGGTACCTATTTTCGTGTCAGGCACAGATCCCTTCCCATGCCCCACCCCGTCCCTTATGTCTAACCATCCCTTTGGTTCTTCCCAAATGGAGGTCGTTGTCCCTGAAACTTGCTCCCTCACCCCATCACACCCCCTTCCTTCCCCTAGGGGCCTGAGCCACCTGGGGCCATCTGAGGGCCCCCACGCCCTGAATTCCCTATTTCCCTCCCAACCCTTTCTGCTCAGCCTTGACCCTGCTGGTCACTCCTTATGGCAATCCCCGCCTCCTCCCAGCTCGTGCCCTGGGGGGTGCGGAGGTCACGGCAGTGCCACTCTGACCCTGTGGCCCGGCCCCGCCTGGGAACTGCTCATTCTGGCCTGGCTGGCACTCACCAGCCCGCCCTGCCCAGGGGGAGCCACCGCGCACAGTGAAGCACTACCAGTACTTCAGTTGGCCAGACCACGGGGTCCCGGCCGAGCCGGCCGGCGTCCTCGACTTCCTGGACCAAGTGAACAGGGCACAGAACAGCATGCCAGGGGCCGGACCCATGGTGGTGCATTGCAGGTGCGATCGGGGATGGGGTGGGCGGGCAACGCAGGTGCCACCCGAGGCGGGGCCGCGGCCTTCTCCCCTAACCTCTTCCCAGGCCTCCTGGTCCGTCCCCACAGCGCCGGCATCGGACGCACTGGCACCATCATCGTGATTGACATCCTGGTGGACATCATCCGCAGGCAGGGTGAGCCGCGCGGCCCCCTCCCGCAGGCCAGCCCCTCCTATCTAGGCCCTCTCCTCCCGGCTACCCCGCCTCCCCGGCGCCGGCCCCCCCCCCCCCCCCCCCCCCCCCCGTCTACCCCGCCGCCCCCCCCCCCGCCCCGCCCCGCCCCGTTCCGCCCTGAGCGCGCGCGCTCGTGCCCAGGTCTGGACTGCGACATCGATGTGCCCAAGACGATCCAGCTGGTGCGACGGCAGCGCTCGGGGATGGTGCAGACCGAGGCGCAGTACAAGTTCGTGTACCTGGCGCTGCAGCGGTACATCCAGGACGAGCAGCTGCGTCTGCGCGAGCAGGTGGGGGCGGGGCCGGGCTGGGGCGGGGCCTGCGCCGACCGCACCCTGGTGACCGGCGGGTGTCCCCCCACCCCACCCTCACCCCGACCCCCCCCCCTCCCGCGCCAGCCGCCAGAAGAGCACGAGCATCTGAACGCGGGCCTCGCGTCGGCAGACCCGGGCCGCAGCCCTGGGCCCGCGTCGTCCCGGGCACCGGCGGCGTGAGTGGGGCCGTCAGGGCGCGGGCCCGGGTCCCGGGGTGGGGGCGGGACGGCGTCGTCTCCGGGAGTGGGCAGGCCGTGGGGGGGACGGGATCCCGCGCGCCTGCGCCGGCCGAACCCTCTCTCCGCCCGCAGGACCCCAGAGGGCCCCGGCGGCGTGTAGAGAACCTGCGGGGCCTCGGGCGGTGACGGTCTTCGCGTGCGCCGCCCGCCCCCCCCGCCCCCCCCGCCCCCCAGGGCCTGGAGCCGCGGCTGGAGGCGGGAGCCAGCAAGAGGCACTCCTCAAGAGACTGTGTTCAGCACTGTACAGCCCGGAGCTTGTCCCTGAGTGCTGGGGGAGGGGTCCCGGAACCCTCAGACCCTCACTGGCCTGGGCCTGGATGCCTAGAAATGGGGAGGGGCAGTCGGGAGCCCCGAGTGCCCCTGCCCTTTCTGGGGCTCCCAGGTGAGGGAAGAGGGGGAAGCAGGGCTTCAGGGCGGTGGTTTGTCGCTCACCGGGGGGCCACCAGTCGCCACCCGCACAGCACAGTGACCAGTGCGACCCCACGTGTGCCACGTTTGAGTGTCGGCCTGTATGTGTGACGCGAGTCACCGACGAGCAAGTGGCCAGTCTGTGCTTGACGGGACTGTAGCCGTTGGTGTTGTGCCTAGCTCCCCTGTACCCCAACCACCCCCCTTCAGAGCTGGTCTTCAGCCCCACCCACAGCACAGGTTACATGTGGAAAATGCTTCATCAGGGAATGTGCGAGATGCCCATGTGAGTGCGTGTGCGACGTCACGTGCCTGGCGTGGGTCTCACGTGTGGACTGGTGTGTGTGACGGGTGTGATGTCGCCCGCATGTAGTCTGTGGCCACACCCTCCCATCTCGGAAGGCCCTGTGGCTTTGTGGGATCCTCAATAAAATGCCTCGTTCTCAGTTCCGCGTCTTCGTTGGGGTCTGGGGCCCAGCTTCTCGAGGGTCTCCCTGAGCACCCTCCCTATCCCAGGCCGGCCAGAAACCCCGCTGGTTGGAACAGGAAGTCCCGGGCTTTGGGGCGAGGGGCGAGGAGTCTGAGGCCTGGCGAGCCAGAACCAGCCTGGCCTCTCTTCACCGTGCTAACTGGCGGTGTGGGATTCCTGGGGCCGACAGCAGGAGCGGATCCGGGCGGCCTGCCGCCCACCCGTCCAGCCACCGCACCTCGCGGCTTCACCAGCCAGGCCGGGCCCAGGGAGGATCCGTGAGAGATCTTCAGGGACACACTGGTGGTCACTTCTGCTTCTGTACACCCTTAGGCCTTGGTTCCCAGGAGCTCAGTCCTGGGGTTCTACGACTTCTTGGGGTGCCACCTGCTGCGTCCATAGTGGGGGGCTCTGAACCATGCCAGGGCCCCGCCCCACTCCGGCCCAGCTGCTCCAGCCCCTCCCCATCTTCCTGGGGGAGCCTCAAAGTTCTAGGGGAAGGGCAGGACTGCTCCAACCCATCCACAGCCCAGGGAACAGGAGTTGGACACCCTAGAACCTGGGGTCTGTCTGCCCTGGGGGCTGCTGGGAGTTCAATCCGGTGGCGGTGTCCTCTTGGCTTAAAGCTCTCCGAGGCAGGGGCAGACCTGGCTCTTCTGGGAGGGAGAGGCTCGGTGGTGCAGGGAGGAGGGCTTACAGGGTGAGGACCCCTTACCAAATGTGGATACAAAATAATTTATTTAAAAATGTACAGTTTAGGAGAGGGGGGTGGGTACCGGGGGACCCGGCCTCTTGCTGCTGCCCCCTGTCCCCCTGGTCGCCACCCCCCCCCGCCCTCCCCACTTCCCGCACAATGGAAGGGGCCAGCCCTGCCTGGGGAAGGGGCCATGGGTGAAATGTGAAAATAAAGATGGCGAGTCCCCTCCCTCCTCAGCCGAGGGCTCCCACTGCAGGCGGTTCGCAGCGTAGAGGGAGGGACCTGACCAAGGCCGTCTCTCCTGGGCCCGGGTCTCCATCTGCACCCTGGGAAAGAGGAAGGTGGGCTCTGGGATCCGTGGGAGCCTGTGATTCTTGGAGGCTTCAGGGACCCTTTTATTCATGCCGTCGGGACCCAGCACCACAGAGTGCAAGGAAGGTGAGTCGAATGGGAAATGGGGTCCTCAGAGATGCTGGGGCTCCTCCAGGGGACCAACTCCCAAGAGCTGCTGCTCCTGTGACCCAGCGGGGGGCAAGGGACCCACGCGGGCAGCTGGGGCAGGGATGGCTGACCCTAGTTGTCAGCCAGGGGCCCAGAAGAGAAAGCGGTGGCCGTGGCCGTGGCCGTGGCCGTGGCCGCGGAGGGCTGAGGAAGGCAGTGCAAGTTCCCAGTCTTGAGCGCGCACTGCACGGGCCAGAGCACCACACAGGAGAGCACCAGCAGCAGGGCTGTGACCAGCGCCACCCGCCTCCAGTTCCTGCAGCGGGCCCAGCAGCGGGCCAGGCGGCCCCGGTGGCGCGCGGGGTCTGGAGTGGGCGTGGGTGCGGCGGGCTGGGCAGGCTTGCTCAGGCCCACGTCCACACACACGAAGCCAGGCTCGGGAAGGCCCGGCGCGGAGGGCGGTGGGCGGCAGCACAGCTTCGTGCCCTCCAGCCACACGGGCTCCTCCCGCCGCAGGTGCGCCGGCATCCTGGCCTGCAGCTGGCGGCTGGTGCGCAGCGCGGGGGCCCCGGCGGCAGGCACAGCCGTAGGCTGCCGGCAGAACGGGCAGGGCACGGCCTCGCTGCCGGGCTGGCCGGTTGGCTGGGCGGCCGCCAGCCGTGCCAGGCACTCCAGGCAGAAGACGTGTGTGCAGGAGAGCTCCTTCGGCGTCTTGAAGAGGTTGTCGTAGCCCGAGAAGCAGATGGAGCATTCCAGCGGGGAGGCCGCCTTCTCTGAGCTCGGGGTGCTGGGGGACCTGGGGCTGCTGGCTGAGCTGGGGGACCCGGGCACCGTGGCTGCAGGGCTGGTCCGACCAGGGGCCAGCATGGCCGTATGCCACGCCTGCTGGCCTGACGACATGCCTCCGAGCTGCGGGACGAACGGAGTGCGCTGTGAGTGACCACAGGCTGCCCCTTCCCTGCACGGTCTGCTGCTTTTCACCCTGTGTCTCTCTCACCCACACCGGCCCCAGAGATCTCTGCTAGGCTAACTCTAGAAAGGCCCCATACCCAAGTCAAGGTCTTTCTGTTCAAGTTGTAACCCTGCCCTCCCCCACTCGCCGAGTCAGGGGCGAGCATCTGCGGGTGGGGGTGCTCCAGGTCTGACCGGCCCACGGATGGCCTGGCCACGGAGTCCGTGCGCGCAAGGGCATCATGCTGACTGCTTAGCGGACGCCACCTACGGGGCCTGTCCTACCTGGCTGTGCCATCTGGGCAGAGATAAAGTTGATGACGATGGCCCGCAATCGTTACTATTGACATCTGGGCTCTGCCACACTGGGCCCAGGTCACGTGACACACAAGAGCCACGGTCTAAAAAAGGCACCTTAGAGGGTGGAGTGACTCAGCCAGGGTCACCTGGCCAAGAGGTCGGCAGGGCCTGGGCTCTCACTGGAAGAGTGTGACTCTGGGTCAGACGAAATGCATTTGAACGTGGATCCCAACACGGGGATCTGATTTGTCGGTACACATCCAGTTTTCGGGCAGGTGCTTGAGGGCAGGGTGCCAGGCCCAACTGGGTGAGAGTCCGGACTCGGTCTAGGGTCAGGATGAGCTGGTAGGCTGTGGGAAGTCAAGCAGGGCCGGCCCGCACAGGGGTGGGGGCCGCGTCCTAAGGATGGTTCGTCTCCCAGCCTTGCCCGAACCGGTAGGGCCAGCATGTCCGGCTGGTGACGAGGGCTTTCTGCTGGCCCTCGGGGCCTGGAGATGCACCTCAGCCCAGGAGCCAGAGGTGGAGGAGCCCCAGCCATCCTCCAGGATAACCCGGCCCCCTGCAGGGTCCCGTAGGCACACAGCCGCCACCCTCCTGACCCTCCTGACTCCCGTTTCCACAGCAGACCGGGCCTCTGTTCACCGGGGAGGACTCAGGTGACCTGCCTGCTGCCCAGGGCCCTGCCTGGAGGAGGAAAGGCAAGGAGGACAGTGGACAGACCCCATGGAGCTCAGAAGGAATCCCCCCCCCGCCGCCCCCAGACGTGACCCCTGACCCTGACTTGCTGGTTAATCCAGGTGGACCAGCGGAACGACTCTGTGGTGATGTGTCCTGAAGGTTTGGGTGTTGCTGCATGATGACCGTGACCACCGTGAATCATGGTGAGGTCACCGTGATGTCACGAGTGCTCCCAGCATTGCAACATGAAATGTCACCACATTTTGGGGACGGCAGCAGCCTCGGCATGGTCTGGGGGGGGGGACCGCGGGCTAACCTCTTCCAGGCCAGCGTGCCCCCGCATGATCAGTTCCTTGGCACTGAGGTCCCGGCCCTCCTCAGAGGCACCCCACCCTGAGCCCGTACCGGTGAGGGGTGAGTGCTGGCCGAGCGGGCCTTACCTGGTGGCCGGGGTTCAGCAAGGGCTGGGCATGATCCTCTCGGCTGGGCCACGGCCAGGCCCTGAGCCCTCCCGCCCAGCAGGGCCGGTCCGTGCTCCACCTGGCAGGCGTCCCCCTGCAGCAGAGGCTGCCAGCAGCTGTCCTGGTGGCACCGGTCTGGCAAGCGTGCCCTCTCCTCTATCCCAGGCAGGTGGGGCTCGGGGGAGCGTGTGTGCTCTTCTAGATGCAGAGCACCGTCTGAGCAGGCGTGAGTTCTCTGGGTGTGCACTCCTGGCAGGTGCATTTATACACTCGAGGTCATGCAGGCCAGGGGCGTGGCCTGGGGCCTCCGGGATTGGCTGGCCTCCTGTCCTCACCCTGGCGGGCTGGGCAGCGGCGGGCAGGAAGTCAGAGGTGAGAGATCAGAGGCTGGGGTGAGGCTGGGGGTCGGCGTAGGTCTCCACGGTCGGGCCGGATGCCTGGGTAAAACCTCCCCCCGCAGCAGCCCTGGGATACTGGAGGAGCCGGTCCAGAGACCGATCCACTCACTAACCCTGTTTAAGGCCCTGGTGCACCGGAGCTACTAGGTGGGCCTCCCAGGAGGGCCTCTCCGAGGAGCCCCCCACCCTCAATCTCAGCCTCGCTTGTCACCCCCCGCCTCATCCACACCGCCCACTCACATGCGTGTGCCACCCCAACGTACACACCCGCGAGGGAACTTCCTGCTCTGGGTCCAGGGAGTGGGGCGAGAGGTCAGGGCTGGGCACCCCCAGGGGTGGAGTCAGGGCGAGGACAAGTGAGGGATCAGACTGGCCATAGGACTTGTTTTGGGTGAGTGTCTGCCGGGGACACCCTCAGTTACACACAAGGGCAGGGATATTGGAGCACAAGGAAGCCCGGACACAGCCAGGAGGCCTGGAGATCTTCCTGGGGGGGAGGGGTAATGGCTTCAGCCAGTGTGGGGTCCTCGCAGACCCCAGGGCCAGCCTATGCAAAGGCCTGGGGCTAAGGCAGGGGGGGCTGAATGGAGGGCCTGGGGGCCTGGGGGCCTGGGTGGAGGACGTGGGGGGCTGAGGCCCAGCCAGTGGTACGGCTTGTGCCCCTCACAGCCATGTCGCAGCTGCTCTGACAGTGGGAAACCAGAGACCCCGCTGGTTCACAGAGGTGTGCTGGCTGGCCAGGGGAGGGGGAGCTCAGCCAGGGGGAAGGGACCCAGAGAGGGGGCGGAAATTCAGACGGCTGGGGGCTCAATGTGGGGAGCTACTGTGTGGGCCTGGCCCAGTGTCTGCGTGACAGGGTGCTGGTTCCCAAGGGGACCGTGACTCAGGGCCACATGCTGCCTCCAGGAAGTGCCCTCTGTCTCTCTGCTCTGAGAACACCCTCCTGAGGGCTTCTGGGAATATTCAAGCTCTGAGATCACTTGAGCTCCTCAGTGGACAAGTCAGTGCCCAGAGGCAAAGGGAAGACCCGAGGAATGTGCCATCTGGGGCGGTGGCCAGGCCTGACTGCACGGGAGCAGGGTCCAGACCCTGGCACTGGGATCTCGGCAGCTCAGGACCTGGCTGACCCAGCTGGTACCCACACCCCTGCTCATACTCCACCCAGCGATGGGCAGCTGTGCTGCGTGGATGTGGGGCCACACGCGCTCTCTGTGTAAGGGGGTATATGTGTGCCAACAGGCCAACCTGGCTGTGTTTGAGCACAAATGTGTCCCTCGGGTGCAGGTGCACACACACACACACACACACACACACACACCTGTGCAGGGAGCATGGCTTTCAGTGTGTGACCCCACAGGCCTGGGACTCGCTGTGCTGAGGAGAAGACAAGGTCCCTAATGAGCACCTCACCCCTGTCCATCTGTGGCTTTTGAGATGTGGGGTTCCCTAGACACCTAGGAGTTCTGGGCTGGACACAGACGTTGTCCTTGGCCAGATGAGCAGGGAGGACTGTACCCCAAGGGCCACCTCGGCTATGCCCCCCCCCCCCCCAGGACTGGGACAGAACAGGCTTCAAACCCCAAGTGCTGTCAAGGACACACACACAATGGCCGCTGCATGAAGAGGCCCTTCAGGGCTCATCTGGGGCCCAGGTGGCCTGGGGGTGTGAGGGCTGAGCCCCCAACCCTGCCTGCCCAGTGTTGGCTGATCTGTCAACTGCTCTGCTGCCCCATCCCTGCCAGCTAGGGACAGTGATACGGGAGAGACTCTGGGACACATCCGGGCTGCGATTCTGACATGGGCAGAGAACGGGCCCTGGGCTCTGGATGGGCTCAGCACTGCCCTGTGGGCATGAGGAAACCCTGCCAGGATGTCCGGTGGACTCAGCCAGTCCTGTCCCTCTCATGCCCAGCATGGAGAACCGGGTCCCCTAAGGTCAATCGGCCAGCCCTCCCCCATCATGCTGCGGCCAACTCCTTCTGGGGTCTTGTGCCCAGGCTCCTGGCCAGGACCTCTGCACTCACATTACCTCCTTGCGCCCCACTCGGTCCTGCTCTGTGCACCCACCTCCTAATGCTGCTGGAGAGCTTCCTCTTGCTGGCCTCTGACCTCTTCCAGCTTTCAGTGATTCTCCTAGTGCTGAGTGAACGAATGAATGAATGAGCTGCCAGCTATGACCCGGGGACTGTGTCAACTGCTCACCGCCCACACCGTGCTCACCTCCCAGGGTGAGGGGGAGCTGCAAAGCAATTGACATGGTGGGGGGTCAGGAGGTGACAGGTACCCCACCTGCCTTTGGCCTGAGCGATGACCCCATAAATCGGCCTCATTTTGGCTTCTTACACGAGAGCTGGGATCCAGGTAAGGGCTGGCTGCGGCTGGAGCTCAGGATGGACATGGGAGGGGCTGGTCAGGGCCCCACCGGGGATGCCTTGACTCTGCCAGCTAACCCGCCCCCAGCTCAGGTGCCCCCATACCCTATGGCACCCACTCACTCACAAGCTTTCTAGCCTGAATGCCCATTAGGGTCATGGAACTGGTCCAGTGACCACACTCCCCACTGGGGCCTAGAGAACAGTGGCACGCAGGCCCAGGGGTGTCCAGTGGCAGAATCTTGCCTCTGCGGCTCCTGGATCTGTGGTCTCAGGCTTGGGGGCGGGGGCTCAGCTGGCGTGGCTGAGGGCCACAGAGGCCAAGCCACCCAGGCCTTGAATGTCAGGGGAAGGTCATCCTGAGTGTAGGAGCCAGAGGGGTTGCAGGGTGAAATACAGACTTGTCTTTGCTGCCAGGGATGGGGCAAAGCTGGGGCTGGGGGCTGGGGGTGGGGGGAGGACTCGGAGATGTTAGAATGGCCCCAGGTTTCCAGTTTGCAGCTTAGGGTGGAGGAAATAGAGAAGGCCGCCGGAGGTGGGGTCGGGGGCATCTGTGCCCAGCCTGGGCCTTCAGGGCCTGACTGGTGCTACCTGCTATCCTGGTTGAACATGGCTCTTCGTTTCCTGTTTTGTCCCCAGATTAGCAGCAAGGGTTTGGTGCAAATGTGGGAACGGGGACGAGCGAGTGTCTTCGCACGTCTGCCTCCCTCCCCACAAGGACCCACAAGATGGGACGCCCTCCCCCCCCGACCTCGGGGGCCACAGAAACCAAGGGAGTCTGGACGGTCCTGCACGTTCTCCCCTGGCAATCAGCCCCAGCCTCCCAGCCTCCGATCGGCACAGATGGGCAGTGGAGTGTCACCTCACTTCCCCATGGTCCCTGAAGCTGGGGGGGGGGACCCTGAGCCTGGTCTCCCCACCTCCTTCTGGGTCCCCTTCTCCTCACACCAAGGGGACAGAGGAAAGAACAACAGTGCCCACAGGGACAGGTCACCGTTCCTGGAGAAGTGAAGGAGTCCACGTCAGCCTGGCTGGGGGCCCGCCGTGGGGGACTTGGCTTTCTCAGCACCCCTAGGTCTCCCCCAGAGTGGGGCAGGTGGGGCCAGGCCACGGCGGGGCCTCACCCTTACTGAGGAACAGAGGACCCTTGGCGCAGTGAGGATGGGGAAAGCCCTGAATAGTTTATTGACACTGATTTTGAGCTGCTGCGCCCCGCTCAGTGCTGGGCCCGTCGCGGGTTCAAGTCTTGAACGAGCTCGTACCCATAAACTGTAGACGCGTGGGCCACGTGTCACGGTGCAGAAGGGCACAGCAGCTGAGCACACAGGCCCTGCCTCGGGACCCTGGGATGTGGACCAGGTGCTGAAGGAGCCATCATTCTCGACTGAGAATCTGGGAAAGACAGTCAGTGCCGAGCCCAGTGCGTGGGAGGTAGCCACAATCGCTCCCTTCTCCTCGGGAACCCCTTTCTGTGTGCAAGCAGCCAGGGACAGCACGGCCCTCCACAGGTCCATCCAGACCAGGCTACCCAGGCAGCAGTCACAGGTAAATGTGACCCTGGGCAGACACGTCCCTCAGGGGACCTGGCCTTGGCCTCCAGAGCTTTCAGGCCAGTCCCTGCAACACATGGGCCCCGTGTGGGGAGCAGGTGATGAGCAGGAGACAGGACAACAGGGCCCCTCCGCCTTTGCTGCTTCAAACTGACAGAAGTCAGTAGCCAACCAAGAAACTCGCCTCTGCAGCTCCTGGAAATCTGTGGTTTGGGGTGAGGGGTGAGGGGGCGGGGCCCTTGGCTACAGGATGGCCCTGTAGGCGCCTCAGCCTTGGAGGGGCCAGTTCTCATGTCCCACCTCCCCTGGTCCGGACACCGTCCGGGCGGGGAGGCCAGGAGGCCGACTGGCCTGGTGGTGCGGGGGATGTCTGCCCGCTGTGGGCTCTGATAGGCAGGGTGGCTGAGCTCCCAGCTTTGCCAAGCACGGAGAAGCCCAGCAGTCCTTGTCTCTCCTGAGGGGCCCAGACCCCACATGGCCACGCTCTGGAGCCCGCCTCAGGGGCGCCTCCCCCTCCATTACACCGAGCAGCTGTGGGGTGGGAAGAAGCACCTTCCGGCAGCTGGGCGGGTTCCAACTGAGCATCTGTCGCTGGGAGACGGTCAAGCTGAGCCGGGGGCCGTGTCCAGACCTGCCCTCTGTGTGCTGGGCTCTCTCCGCGGCGGTGTGCAGAGTTGTGGGTGGGTCCCCGGGTCAGACGTTGCTGACCCGGGCCTCCACCGAGGAGATGGCAGTGGGGCCTGTGTCCCTGTCCAAAGGCCGCTCGCGTCTGACATAGCGCGGCTTCCGCACTGAAACAGGGTCGGAAACGGGCAGGGTCAGAGGGGGGCCTGGGACAGGAGGAATGGCCCCCGGTGTCGGCTCTCAGCACAGCTCACAGGAGTGGGGTGTGGCCGCAGCCGAGGGGGAGGGAATCCCACTGAGCTCCAGCTTGTGAGCGGAGTGGCCGCAGCTGAGGGGAGACTCTGTGACGAACGCTCCGCTCATTTGGGACACCCGGTGCCCCTGCACCCCAAGCACCTTGGCCTGGACGAGCACCTTGCTCTCCCGAAACACAGAGGCCAACAGGTCCATGAGACACAATAGGACTGGATGGTGTCCCCCCAAATGTGTCCATGTCCGAAGCCCCGGAACCTGCAGATGTGACCTTACTTGGAAAAAGGGTATTTGCAGATGTGATTGAGGGTCTTGAGATGAGATCCTCCTGGATTATCTGCTGGGCCCTAAATCCGATGGCCAGCACCTCATAAGAGGGAGGCAGAGAGAGGAGACCCAGGAGAAGTCACGTGAAGATGGGGGACAGAGGCCGGAGTGGTGTGGCCACAAGCCCAGGGACGCCTGGAGCCACCAGAGGCCGGAGGAGGCAGGACGGACCCTCCCCTGGAGACTCGGGAAGGAGTGCCCCCACCCCCCACCTTGATTTCTGACCTCTGGCCTCCTGAGCTGGGACGGAGTGCATTTCTGTTGCTTCAAGCCCCCCAGTTGCAGTTCGCGGGCATTTGTTATGACGGCCCCAGGGTGCTAATGCAAGGAACTTACACTCAAGATGCCTGTAGCTGGTACTGCTTTAGAGACGTCACAGACAAGCGTTGTATGGGACAGGGAGGAGCTAGCCTTGACCAAGTAACTTCTTTGTGCCCAAAGAAGAGGGACACCCACCCTGTCCCCACTCCAGACTTGTGCACAGAGGTAAGAACAAGACCGGGAAGGCCAGGAGACTTGCTGCATGGCCTGTGGATATGTGGGATATGTGACCACGGGCCAGTCACTTAACCTCTCTGTGGTCATGGCGTCATCTATAACAGGGTTCGTGTGTGTACCTACTCCCGGAATCATCCAAGGTGGGGCACACCTGACCCAGTAAGACTGAAGTGCCAGCCACCCGGAGGGGCCAGCCTGCTCCCTGCACCTACCGCCCAGCTAGAGCTGGGACTTGGGGAGGGCCGAGCAAAGGCTTCCGGGGATGGCCCCAGACCCTCTGCTGGGTACTCTCCTTGTCTCCCGACAGAGCATGTCAGGAACGAAAGGAAAAGGCATGAGAGCTGCAGTTGACCATAGGGGAACCCGGTGTCCCGTGGCTGACGATGGGGGAACCCGGTGTCCCGTGGTTGACGACGGGGGAACCCAGTGTCCCGTGGCTGACGATGGGAGAACCTGGTGTCCCGAGAACTACAGGGCCAGGTGCCTGCAGAGCCCAGTCCTGCAGTGGTCCCTGAAGGGCGGCTGATCCCAAGGGAGGGACAATTTTGAAATCTTTCACCCTGAGATGAGGACTGACGTACCTGAGGACTGTGGCGGGGGAATCATAGCAGCCTTGAAAAGGAGAAAAGGCACAGTGAGAAGTGCAGGCGGCCCCCAGCACAGAGGCCCACGACACGGGGGCACTCAGCCCATCCTTCTGGTTACTTACAGCTTCGCCAGGCTGCAGGGCAGGGGCTGCGGGCAAACACAGGCGTCACCTGGAGGCCACATAGTTGCCTCGCCCGGGGCGGGGGTCCCTCGCCTAGGGAGGGGGTCCCCAGGGCCTGCAGCGGCTCTTCCCCCGCTCCAGGCTCAGCCCAGCCCCACCTCCACACACCTGCCCAGCAACGCCCTCAGCCTAGCAGTGGTCTGTCCGGCCACACTTCCCAGATGCACTTGGGGTGACGGGCCCCCAAGCACCCCAGGGAGAGCCGCCCTCCCAGGCCCTCTTGGCGGAGCCACAAGCCAGCCCTCAGCAGGCACATTCCTCTTGGTCTCCAGCACCGTCAGGAAGGCAGAGAAGGCTCTACCCTTGCCTGCATTTCCAGGTGAGGCCCAGAGCTGGGGGCCCGCCTCAGGAGACCACCACAGTGCCCACTTCTCACCTCCGTTGGGTAGGCCGCTATGCACCCCTGCGCTCTCGGTGGGCACCTAGGCTGCCCGGGAGCGGCTCTGGGGGCGGTAGGGAGGAGGCTCGGAGTGGGGGTGCCCCGGCCACTGCACTGACACACCAGGACCTCCGTGGCCACTGCAGCGGAGCAGCCTCCCACGGCGGACTCGGAGTGCCCATCCTGACTGGCGTGGGGGCCCGGCCCCTGACTCTCAGGACCTTCGAGCTACAACAGCCCCTCGGAGGCCCCCAGCATTGGCCATCGGTGGGTGGACAGGGTGTCACTGAGGCCAGGTAAGGAAGCTCTAGCTAATCACCCCCAGCACTGTCCACTGTAGGATCAGATCCGTCGGCCAGACCATCTGCCCGGCACACCCGAGGGCACGGCGGGAGTGACACCCATATCTTCGGGAGGGAGGCGGGTCTGCAATCCAGTCCAGGGTAAGCTGGAGTGGCATGGGGCCCCACTGTCCCTGCACCAGCCTGCCTGTCCCCCCCAGTCCCGGGGAGGCAGGACGGGGAGAGGAGACAGCTGGCTGGAGGAGCTGCAGGCAGGCGGCCCCTCGACCAGGGATGTCACCCCCTCCCCGCACCCCTCCCACCCCGCATCGGCGACCCCGCTGTGATGCCCTGAGGTGGAGTCTCGCCAACACCTCCACCCTGAGAGTCCCACAGAATCCACACGGGAGCCTCCCTAGGAAGTGGCTGTCCCTCTTACTCTGAGACACAAGAACCACGTGACAAGCCAGTCCCCTTCCTGTCGTTCTGTGAGGAGTCTTCATTGCTGGGCACCCTGGATCTCGCCACCCTGGCCCCCACTTCCCCGTGCCCCCCAGGCAGTACCCGTGGCTCCGTGCGGGTGTGTGCACTGGGCAGGACCCGCTGGCTCAGCAGGGTGTTGCCACGGTGGCAGGAGGAAATACCTTTGTTTCTTCCGTAGAAGACCTTGGGGAGTTTACTGGTTCGCTTCAGATAGAAGAACCCAGCCACGGAGAGGATGAGGCCAGAGCTGATGAAGAATGTCCCCAGGAAGAGAGAGGCTGCCACTTGAGGGCCCCCTGTGAGCAGAGTGAGTGGCAGCCAGTGGCAAGCCTGGACAGGCCTCAGGGGACCCCCCAGACCCCCGTTCCCTGAACACACCTGGGCTGTGGGGCTGAGGTGCTCAGCCTCCCTCGGCCTCAGGCTTCCCACAGGGGGGTGGGATATGGAGGGGGCCGAGGATTCCAGCCCCCGAGAACAGCAGGCCCCGGGGTCCCCGTCTCCTTCCCAAAGGCTCGGCACGGACTGTGGGCTCCCGTACCCCTGGCACTCCAGGTCCAAGCCCTCGACTCGGGCAGCGGTTCCCACTACGTCCTCCCCTCCTGGGGGCCGGTCAGCAGAGGGGACCCTGGGCCCACGATGCCTGCCCGTCTTTACCTACACGGGTCAGCAGGACAGGCTGGCTGGGCCCGTGGGTGGGGGCTCTGGGTGGCAACTGTGGGGAAAGTGCTCTCAGACTGCCCGTGGACGGGCATGAGGCGCGGCCACGGCTACACCGGGGCCTAGAAGTGGGGATGAATTCCAGCTCATTTGGCAAGGGTGTCCTGCCCCAAACTTGCTGCAGTGAAAATGGGCCCGACAGCCAGACTCGCGGCCTTCCGCCATCAGCACCCCCACTGCCAGACCCGGCGCGGTATCACAGGAGGCTGGGGCCGTCTGTGCTGACCCCACCCTAAAACTCCTCCTCTGGTGGCTGACCTTGGTGGTCAGCACAAAGCCACCTGCTTCTGGTCCTGAAACTTGTGCAGAAGGCCAGAGCCCTCTCAGTCCACGTACAACGTGTCCTCTGCTGAAGGCCCAGCGTCTGCAGGTCACAAGACCCCGTCACCACCTGGTCACCTCAGAAGAGGTGACCACTCCTGGGGCCGGTCCTGCTCCCCGACTGCAGTGGCCCCAGTGGCTGGGGTGCCACACCTCCATGGCAGGACCATGCCGTATCTCGGACGGGATGGGACGCCCAGTGATCAGGAGCAGGCTGAGGACAGAGTGTGCAGGAGGGGGGCCTGTGTCTGGCCCCGAGGACCGGGTGGTGTGATGGGCTCTTCTGCCTGGCATGCAGTGTTTGCAGGCCAGACCCCACATCCCCAGAAGAGCCACAGCGGAGGGAGGCAAGGGGACCTCCGGGCACCCTCCAGTCTCCAGAGAACCGCACACCCAGAGTTTCTGTGGACTGAGGGGCTGGGTGGGCCAGGACTGAGGCCACGGGTGAGGTGGCCTTCCACTAACTAGAACCTCGGGGGCACGTGTGAGTGCTGTGGCAAAGGCCTCCCGCCTGTGCCCACTGACGCCAGCCCCGCTCTGTGATCAGGCAGGGTTCTCGCACATAGATCCCTCGGCCGGGCTGCAGTTCGACCTTGGCCGTAGCCGTGGCCCTGCCGAGGCCGGCATAAGTGGTCACGGGCACTAGGAATGCCCCCTTTTCCACCGAGACCTGGCAGAAGCCCTGCTCTGGGCCGGTGAGCCGGAGACTTACCGAAATCAGGCCGCCCCGGTGTCCCTGTGCTCCTGTTCACCGGGAAGTGCGTGCCCCAGCCAGTGGCTGTGGGGAAGCAGACGTGTCAGCGTGCCGGCTCCCGGGCAGCCCAGACCCACAGGCAGGTCTGGACCACGCACGGGGACCCAGCTGAGGACACCCAGGGGACCAGAGACACAGCTCAGCGGGGAATCACGGGCCAGAAACCAGAAAGGGAGGTGGCCATGGGGACACAGCTGCCCTCGCCCCATGGCCGTCCTGCAGGGACAAGGATTTGGGCACAGAGGGGACCCGAGCGAGGGTGTTCACTCGACGGCTGGTGGTCCCGGGTGAGGTGGGCCACCCGCTGCTGTGGGAACAAGAAAGGCAACTCCCACCCGTTCCTCCAGAACTTGGAGATGAGGCCCCTCGGCGGGAAGCAGGCCAGGCGGGCCCGGTGGGGGGTGCCGCGGGGCGGCCGGGCAGCGACGTGCGGCCTCTGCATTCGGAGCCGTGGTAGGTGCCATTTCTGCATCGGACGCAGCTGATACTGCCGTCTTCGTTCCGGTGCCTGTAGCAGCCTGCGCAAGAGACAGTGACTCAGCTGCGAGTGACCCACGCCAGCTGTCTTCAGGGGGCTTTTCTGTATTCTGACTTTGTGAAATGAGAGTTCGTCCAAGAATGTGCATTCTGCAGGTCTGGATGGGAACGGCATACCTGCTCTCAGAAAAAGAAACAAACTCGACGGGAGCCACGGCGAGCTCGCTCACCCAGGGGCTCCTGTGGGCTCCTTTACCGGACATCTCGTAAAATTCTGCAGGCAGGCGCCACGCACGGCCGTGGGAGGACCACGATGGCCTGACCGCCGGCCCTCACCCTGCCCCGTCAGTGGCACTGCCTCCAGCCCAGGGGTGACCCTTGCCCCCTTGTTGTCCCCGCCCTCCACACCCTTCCCTGGGGAGGTCCCAGACTGATGTGCCGGCCAGCAGCCTCCCCCTCCCCCGGTGCTGGGAGCAGCCCAGCTCTCACCGGCCAGCGGTTCATGGACAGTCTGTTTTGCCAAGTAGCCAGGGCACCCCTTAAGGGCAAGAATTGTGTCTTGTACCTTTATTTTTTCTTAACATCCCCAACATTTAGCACAGAGGCTAAGCAAACACATGCTCGATTGCAGGTACTGACCTGGGCCTAAATGCTAGCGCTGGCCGCGGGGGCAGTGTCCAGGGACAAGCCCCAGACTCAGGTGCGATGTTTAATCTACACAATGTGTCACTGTGAGATGACGCTAAGTGGATGGCAGGCCTGAAGACTGACCAGCGGTTACTCCTGTGGTACCGCGGGCAGACAGGCCCAGCACCACACCAGGAGGGCTGGGAGCGTGGGGTCCCGGAACAGACCTGGTGCCGGCGAGGCCATTCTTCTGGGAAGCACCCCTCCAACCGGCTGCAGGGTAACCGGGCAAAGCGGTGCAGGGCTGCCGGCCCCAAGGAGGCCCAGGGCTGGGCTGCTTTGTGCAGGGACAAGGCACAGTTAGAGAGCCAGGACTGGTGACCAGACAAAGGAGCTAAGGTTGACTTTACGAAGCCAATGAAGCCGCTTTTGAAAAACCACAGGAGGGGTGCCTGGCAGACTCGGTCAGTGGAGCGTGTGACTCTTGATCTCAGGGTCATGGGTTCAAGCCCCACGATGGGTGTAGAGATTACTTAAAAAAAAAAATCCATAAGGGAAGGGAAGGGGAGATAAGAGGCGAAGGGAAAAGAGGGACGGGAAGGGGAGGGGAGGGGAGGAGAGGGGAAGGAAGGAGGGAAGGAGGGAAGGAGGAAGGGAGGGAGGGAAGGAGGGAGGGAGGGAGGAAGGAAGGAAGGAAGGAAGGAAGGAAGGAAGGAAGGAAAACCACCTGATACTTCCCAGCCTCACTTACAGGTGAGTAAGGAAGCTCACTTCCTGGCAAATCCAGGAAACTTAAGGGTATTTTGACCTTGAGAAGAGGGGAATTCAGGGCGCCTGGGGGGCTCCATAGGTGAAGCATCCAACTTCTGCTCAGGTCATGATCTCACGGTTTGTGAATTCGAGCCCCGCGTCGGGCAGTGCACTCTCAGAGCCTGCTTCAGATCCTTTGTCTCCCTCTCTCCCTGTCCCTCCCTTGCTCGTACATACTCTCTCTCTCTCTCTCTTCTCTCTCTCTAAAATACATAAACATAAAAAAAAGGAGAGAGGAATTCACCGATATCTATAGGTACTGCAGGTAAGGTCTGATGGCGAGTCCTTGGCTTGGCTTCCCAGCCTCGAGAGTGCAACCTAAGATTCCTTGTGAAAAGGTCCAGCAAGGCAGACTTAAAAGTCTAAATGGTTAATCACTATTCTTGCTGCACTTAGCTAGGTAATCGGGCCAAGTTTAGTGAGGCTAGACTTATTTTAAAAACAAATTCAATTCGGGGCGCCTGGGTGGCTCAGTTGGTTGAGCATCCAACTCTTGATTTCAGCTCAGGCCATGATCTCACGGTTCGTGGGATCAAGCCCCACGATGGGCTCCGTGCTGAATGTTTATTAAGTATTTATTTGGAGAGAGAGAGAGAGCACACATGCACGAGTAGGGGGAGGGGCAGACAGAGGGGGAGAGAGAGAGAGAATTCCAAGCAGGCACAGAGGCTGACGCAGGGCTCAGTCCCACGAACCGTGAGATCGTGACCTGAGCCGAAATCAAGACTCGGATGCTTCACTGACTGAGCCGCCCAGGTGGGCAATAAACAAACATTTAAAAAAAAAAAAGAACTAAACTGCCGTCTCCCCAAAGCCCTGCAAGCTGAGGCCGGACGTCTTGACACGAGCCTTGCAGAAGTCACCTCGACACCTCACGTGTCGACAACCTCGTGCCTACTGCTGTGTGGGCCACTCGGGAAGCTCACAAGAAGCCCCACGACCTCACCAGAGACGCTCGCCGCAGTGCAACCCGGGAAATCCGTCAGACTGCCTCTTGCTGTCCTCACCCCCCAAACAGGCTTTGAGTGCAGCATCCAGAAAGGTACTTAGAGACTGCCCTCTAGACTGAAAAACCAGGTTTGTAACTCGCTACCACCATTCACGTCTGTTTTCTTTTGTTTCCCCAGAAATGCCTCTGCCTACACACCTGCCCGCTCACGCCAGGCCTCGTGCCGGTGGAGGCCCGGCCTGAGCATCGGTCTCACTGGACACCGAGCCCGAGGCGTGCCACCAAGGGCTCAGACCCGCTCTTTCCTGCCCGCTCCACCTACGCTCTTTCTCCCACTGCCCGTCCCTTATCTCACAACTTCCAAGCAAATCTCCCTCAACTACCAGCTTGGCTTTTAATGTGTGAAACGTTCTGAGGATGAAGTTTCACGTGGGGGCTGAGGGAACCCGAACGTCACCCCAAAATATGCCTCTTTCACACAAAAATTATTTTGAGCTGAAGACCCTCAAAACACAGGAGCAAGAAGGGCTCTGGCGTCCCTTTCTCTCCCCGAGAAGCAGGGACAAAGGCCCCACGTGGAGGACGCCCACGCAGCAGGGGGAAAGGAACGCGCGCATCGCCAGGGACCCGAGCCCGGCGGACCTCGTTAAGGTCGCCCTCGCCTGCCTCCACCCCACAGGCAGCCTACTTTCCCGCAGTCACCTCTCCCTGCTCAGCCTGGCGCGTGAGCGCTCCCGTCCTGGCTTCTTTATGAGGCTCCCGTGTCGCATAAAGCTTATGTGACTCGGGCTGTGGGCTTGTCCCCGTGAATCGTCCGGCCGGACACCCTAGGAGTTGAGGTAGAGTCTCGCTTCTCCCACACCTCCCACTGCCCGGAGCCAGTCTCCTCACGGGGTCCCGCCCCTTCTGCCCAAGAAGAGGCAGCCAGGCTGCTGGCCAGGAGGGAGGCTCAGACGCGGTCCTGTCCCCTTCCTGCGGCTTCTGTCCGCTCTCCCAGCCCCTGGCCCAGCTCCCAGGCCTCTCCAGCGACCTTCCTGAGGGGCCGTGTGCCCTCCTGCTCACACCAGGTGCGGTGAGCTCAGCAGAGTTCACATGAGCGCTGTCCTCGTCACCACGCTGGTGATGGCCGGTCAGGGTTGGCTCATGCCAAAGCAGCTTACCTGGGCCACACGGGCTTGTGCTCTGGCAGGTGGTGTTGACATCCACCAAGTCCACACAACATTCAGGCTGCTGGCCCTAGAGGGGAGATGGTGGTGAGCTGCCAGACCCCACAGCCGGACGCTCGGGCAGGACAAGCAGGCCGGGCTGGGAACGGCCCTGGCCTGGGGCAGCGAGGAGGGGCAGGGAGCGGTCCTGGGAACACTTCCGGGACCCAGGTTTATGGAGTCGCTTCCCTCCACTGCCTGCCCGGCTGACCACCCAAGGCCTCGCCTGGGAGGTGGTGGGGGCCGTGGCCCTTTCTCCAGGTGGGTCTCGGGTCTGGGGCGGAGCTGCTGCCGATCGCCCCGCGGACCACGGGCGGATACGCGGTGGGGCACTTCAGTCCAAGAAATGATTGACAGGCTTTACTCAGAGGTACTGCGGATTCAGTTCCAGACCACAATAAAGCGCGTCAAGTGAATTTTCTGGTTTCAGGTATGTGTACAAGTTACGTTTACACTATAGTCCATTAGGCGTGCAGTCGCGTCGTGTCTAAAACACAATGTACGTGCCTTGATTAAAACTGCTTTACTGCTGCAAAATGCTGGCCGTCACCCGAACTTTCAGCGGGTCATAATCACTGATCACAAGTCACCGTAACAAATGTGATAGTAATGAAAGAGTCGACATATTGTGTGGGAATCACCAAAATGTGGCACAGAGACCTGTTGTGAGCAGATGCTGGTGGAAACGTGGCACCCACAGACTCGCTCAACGCAGGGTGGCCGCGAACCTTCAATCTGGAAAAATGCAGTATCTGCACAGCGCAATAAAATGCGGTGTGCCTGGCTATTCGCCACCTGCCAGACGACAGAGGTGCCAAACCCTACCGCAGGGCCACATGTGGACTCCTTCATGAAAAAAGGACACACGCGTTTTTCTAGGCTATAATAAGATATGAAGATAAACCCAGGCGGCCCTGGCCTCCCTGGTGAGGTGTGTCTGCCCCTCACTCCCAACAAAATAGTCACCCCCTGGGTCCTGGTTGGTCCACCGATGTTCTCAGAAATGCTACGGATGCCTTCCACCGGGGGTTTTCAGCTTGACCCTCGAAGAGGAAGTGCCCAGACCAGGGCAGGCTGTGGGGTATGACCTCACACCCGCTGGGTGAGCACGCAGGAGTGCACCACGCGGGGGACAGACATGCCAAGCGCTGGCGTTTACGGGACCGGACTTGAGGGGTTTCCAAGGGGAGCTCGGCGCAGTGTGTTTATCGTAGCTGAGCTTTTGTTTCTTGCGACAAGACCACAGTGAACAGTAAGGTGTCTAAGGAATGGCACGGAGTACCCACACCACCACAGGAAGTGTCGAAGGCCGGTTCACAGCTGAGGCCCAGCCCACGAGGGACACCCCAGCCATCCCATTCCACCCAACCCTAGCAGAGGCAGAGTGGTGGAAGGCCCCACCCGGCCTGGATGACGTGTGGCTTGGGAGAGCCAGGGCACCTGGTCACAGGAAGCCTGGGGCAGATCCTGCCTTATGCCACTGCTTGCCTGGAGTAAGCAGTCTCCAACCACCCTGCTGTCGGGCAGAGAGCCCGCAGGCTCCATTCAGGGCCAGTGGGGGGCAGCTGTGTAGAGACCCTATTTCAGCTACAGCAGCAGGTTCAGTCTGGCAGAGACAGAAAGGAGGTTCTAGGGGACATAACAGAACAGGTGACAGTTGGGGGCATGTGTTTGCTGACCTCCACGTGGCACAGGCCTCCCTGACCGCGACAGAGGGCACAGTCAGTGTCTCTGGGGCCAGGGCAAGGGTGACCCCCAAAGGTCGAAGGGTGAGGCCCCTCTGGGCAAACAACTGGGAAGACTGTACTTCCTGGCACCCATGCTGCCCCGTGACGCGTCACCTACCACACTTTCTGAGGATTTGCTAGCAACTTCCACCAGGAGACCCGCCAGAAGGACAGCGCGCTGGAGCTCCATGTCCCAGAGCGCAGGGTCTGCAACAGACAGGGGCACTGTGTGGGTGCAGGCACCTCCTTCTGGGGCACCGTGGGGGCCGAGGTGCAGGACCCTTACCTGGCCTTCTGGGATGGGAGCTGCAGACATCCAGAGCCTGTCGCCCAGTGCTCAGGGGGCAGGGTGGGGTTGCTAAGAAGCCGCAGATCCCTGGTCCCGGGCCTGCAAACCAAGGCACACAGTTGAGGCCCGTTGTTCCCAGGTCGACCGGACTCACCACAAGGAGCCCCCGGAGCTGGGGGACTGGAGGGGCTGTGCTCAGTCCGTCTGGAGCTGGAGCTGGATAGACTCACTGCTTCCTCCAAAGCCTTCAGCCATTCACTGCCTCCTGAAAGGACGAAGCACAAGGGGGTTCTGGACCGGCCGGTCCTACTCATGAGCTCAGATGGATGTTGTCCATCTGCCATCTTGTTCTGTCCTAGGGAAACCCCAACTCAACCATTTTCACCAAGACACAGAACACCTGGGCAGCGAGGTGCCTCTGGGGCCAGCACGGGCCAGTTAGGGACCTGCAGTCTTCTAATTTTCTGCTACTCACCCTGTTCTTGTCATGAAACTGCAGGAAAGATGTCAGCTTGGGTGATAAAAGTGCTACCTAAAACCACAACTGAGGACAACTCCAGAGCAGAGGACTTCTGATGGCTGATGGGGCCCCACGCAGCAGGTAAGTTTCCTGACACTAGCAAATTCAAAACTCCACAGCCCGTGAGATGTGCTTACACTGCCACACTTCCAATGTGGTCAGAGAAAACCCACTAACCCGCACAACCCCTGCAGTGAATTGTTTCAGTTTTGAACAAATTTTTGTTAACTTACAAGGTGGTAACCATAATTATAATCTGTCCAAAACACAGCTGGCTAAATATTTGGACATAGAAAAGTCAACTCTAAAAGGGCTTTTTACGGGGTGCCTGGGTGGCTCAGTCGGTTGAGCGTCCGACTTCGGCTCAGGTCATGATCTCACGGTTCGTGGGTTCGAGCCCTGCATCGGGCTCTGTGTTGACAGCTCGGAGCCTAGAGCCTGCTTCGGATTCTGTGTTTCCCTCTCTCTCTGCCCCTCCCCCGCTCATGCTCTGTCTCTCTCTGTCAAAAATAAATAAAACATTAAAAAAAAAAAAGGTTTTTTAAAAAAATAAAAGGACTTTCTACTTGACAGAAAGAGCTGCTTATTCAGGGAACCTGTTCAGGTTCCTGGAGATGAAGCTTCCACAGCGGCAAGGTGGGTCGGCAAGGAACACATTTGGAGCCGGGGAATGAGAAACCACCCCCTCAGCCAGCCGAGGGCCCATCGAGACCAGGCGGTGGGCGAGCTCCTGGCTGGGGGTCCTGGGGAAGAGCCCCACTGCCGAGGATGGTTGACAGGCCCCTTGCACCGTGGGCCCCAGGGTTCCGAGCTCGGCGGGGAGGGAGGGTGAAGGCAGGATGACACATGCAGGAGGGCGGTATAGGAACAAGGGCGGGGCTCCGTCCTGTTAGCCGCTTCATGCTAGAAGCCCTACACAGGCAGAAACAACTATCAGGCCTTGTTAAGAGCCCCCTTGCTGCCCCTCATTCATGCCATCCATCCAAAATGCACGCTTTATTCGAAATGCACCTTCTTTCTAGGACAGCAACTGCTGATGTCACAGACACACTGACCCTCATCTACAGGGTGTGATCACATCTTTTCCATTTTTGCCCATGTAAGGTTGGCTCAGCAGAGGCCATCTATCTCTCCGTGCCTTGTGGAAACCCTAAATGTCATGGGACCTTCAGCTCAATCTGTGGTTAAGAGGCCACCCCAGGGTCATACTAAGTCACAAAACACCCTTTCAATTCAGGAATCAGATCATCTGCTAGTCAGTCAACCTCTTAGGGTATAATTCACACACAATAAACCGCATCCATGCAGAGCACACAACTCGGTGAGTTCGGACACGCTGTGCAGGGCGTCTCTGCCACCCACAGACGACGCCTGAGCCCCTCTGCCGTCCTTCCCTCAACCCTGGCTTCATGCACCCACGGGGCTGGCCTTTGTCACTGCATCGGCCTGCATTTTCTAGAATTCTACGTAAATGAACACAGTGTGTACACTTGTGTGCCTGGCTCCTTCCATTTGAAATAATAATCTTTAGATTCATCTGTACCTCGTTCCTTTTATGGCTGAATGGTACGCAACGTTGCCTTTACCCAACCACCTGCTGATGTTCACCTGGACTGTCTCTGGATTTTAGTGGCTGTGAATAAAGCTACTGTGGACATTTTTATACATATCTTTGCGTGGACATTTGCTTTAATTTCTCGGGTAAGCACTCAGTACTGCAGCAACGGGGTCAAGGGAAGTGTAACCTGCCGATCTGTCTTCCGCGGTACCGCGTGCGCTCCCACCAGCAGGGTATGAGGGCTCTTCGGCTCCACATTCTTGCCAACAGTGGGCATCGTGTCAGTGGCTGTGCCGTGAGCATTTCACTGTTGCTTTAACTTGCATTTCTCTGGTCACTAATGATGGTTCCTCACCCTCATATGTCTTCTTCGATCATTCGTCCATTTTGTTTAACTGGCTGTCCTTCTATCACTGAGTCATAATAGCTCTTCACACGCTCTTTGTCAGATATGTGTATTTCAGATGTAAGTATATTGCAAGTATTTTCTCCCATCTGCGGCTTGACTTTTCATTTTCACATGGGATCTAGAAGAACAAATGTTTTCACTCTGATAAAATCCAATGCATCCATTTTTTCTTTTACATTTCTTGCTTTTTGTGTCCTAAGGTTAATCTCTGCCTTGACCCGAGGGTCATTCCTGTGTTTTATTCTAGAAGTTCTAGAGTTTTAGGTTTTACACTTTGAGTTACTTTTCTGTATGGCTGGAAGCAAAGATCAAGGTTCATTTTTCTCAGATGTGTGTCCAGGGTCTATAGCACTGTTTGATAAAAAGATTATCCTTTGTGGGGGTGGCTGGGTGGCTCAGTTGGTTGAGAATCTGACTCTTGATTTGGGGTCAGGTCATGATCTCAGTTTGTGGGACTGAGCCGCGCACTGGGCTCCACACTGAAGTTTGGAGCATCCTTGGGATTCTCTCTCTCCCTCTCTCTCTGCCCCTCACCCACTCATTCTCTCCCTCCCTCCCTCTCTCTCTCTCTCAAAATAAATTAATTAATTTAAAAAATTTAAATTAAAACAGCCTACCTGTCTCTGGGATTTTTTTTTTTTTAATATTTTCCTTCTTGGGGCACCTGGGTGGCTCAGTCAGTTGAACATTCGACTCTTGATTTCAGCTCAGGTCAGGATCCCAAGGTCGTGGGATTGAGCCCTGCTTAAGATTCTCTCTCTCTGCCCTCTCCCCCACTCATGTGCACTCTCTCTCTAAAATAAAAAAATAAAACTGAACACCTGGGTGGCTCAGTTGGTTGAGCATTCAACTTCAGCTCAGGTTATCATCTCTCAGTTTATGGGTTCAAGCCCTGCATCGGGCTCTGTGCTGACAGCTCAGACCCTGGAGCCTGCTTTGGATTCTCTGTCTCCCTCTTTCTCTCTCTCTCTCTCTCTCTCTGCCCCTCCCCTGCTCACACTCTATTTTTCTCTGTCTCTCTCTCAAAAACATACATTAAAAAAATTTTTTTTAATAAAAAATGTAAAAAGACTTTCCTTCTGGCATCTTCCATCATGGCATCTTTGTTGAAAATCAACTGAGTGTGTATGTATGGGTCTACATCTGGACTCTACTCTGCCCCATGCATCTATGTGTCTGTCCTTCACCAACACCACAGTCTCGATTACTGAAGCTTTCCTGAAAGCTTGTAAACCAGTAGCATAAGCTTTGCTCTGTCAGGTCCAGGTCATATGCATTTCTGTATTTTCGAAATCACCTTGTTAATTTCTGTAAAAGAGCCTGGTGGCATTTTGGCTAGAATAATGGACATTTTAACAATAATGAGTCTTCTGATCTATGAAGGTGCTATCACCCTCCATTTATTTCTTCACATTTTCTTTTAAGCTATCTCGGCAACATTCTGTAGTTTGCAGTGAAGAGGTGGTCCTGGGCATAAGTGGGTTCTGAATAAGCCAGTCCTATACATGAGCTCAGACTACTTAATAAGTGAGCTTGTCAAACTTCTTGCTAAATATTTTATTTTTTGGTATTATTGTAAATAGAATTGAATTTCTAATTTCACTTTTTAATAGTTTGCTGCTAGTACATAAAAATACAATTAAAATCTGTGCATTTGCCTTGCTTTCTGAAATCTTACTAAATTCATTTGATAGTTCTCGCACTTTTTGTAGATTCCTTAGATTATTCTACATAAACAATCATGTCATCTGCAAATAAATACAGCTTTACTTCTTTAGTTTTTTTTTGAAACTTGTTTTAGGGCACAGCAATTGGTCTATGTTAGAGAATATACATTGTGCACTTAGTAGGAATCTGTATCGTGCTTTTGATGAGTATAGCTTTCTACAAATATCAATTAGGTCAAGATGCCTGAGCGTAGTGTTCAGATCCTCTATGTCTTTACTAATTTCTTTTGCTGTTTTATTCTAATAATTGGTGACAGAAAGAGATGTTAAACTCTCTTATTATAATCATGGAATTATCTATTTCTCCTTTTAACTCTGTCAATTTTGCTTCATTTACTGTGAGGCTCTGTTATTAGGCACATTCATAAATTGATAGGTCTTCTTGAAGAAATGACCCTTTTATTATCAGATATTTCCCCTTTATCTTTGGTAATACTCAATATACTGGAATCTATTTTATCTGATATAAATGCAGCCAATACAGTCTGATATTCACTGTTTGCAACATAGATGGATTTTTAGATCTATAGATATATTTTGCATCTATATATCTTATCTTCAACCTGTGTTTTTTAATATTTAAAGTGAATCTCCTATATACAGTATGTAGTAGGTCTTGCTTATGTATCCATTGTGGCAATCTCTATCTTTTTTTTTTTTATGTTTTTATTTATTTTTGAAGGGGAGAGAGAGAGAGAGAGAGAGAGACAGAGAGACAGAGAGACAGAGAGACAGAGCATGAGCAGGGGGGGAACAGAGAGAGATTCGAAGCAGGCTCCAGGCTCTAAGCTGTCAGCACAGAGCCCAACGCGGGGCTAGAACTCACGAACTGTGAGATCATGACCTGAGCTGAAGTCAGACGCTAAACCGACTGAGCCATCCAGGTGCCCCAATCTCTACCTTTTAATTGGAGAGTTCAGTCCATTAACACTTAATGTAATTATCACTATTGTTAGATTTAGGTCTACCATTTTATTGTTTGTTTTCTACTTGTCCCTCTATTTTGTTTTAATATATAAAATATTTTTAGAGCAGTTTTAGGTTCACAGCAAAATTGAGCAGGAAGTAAGCAAGTTCCCATAGTCCCCCACAACAGAAGCAGAACCTCCTCCACTATCAACATCCTGTACATTTGGTATAATCAATGAACCTATACTGATAGGTTTATTTAGTTTGATAGAGAGTGTGTGTGCACGTGTGCACGTGTGAATGGGGGAGGAGCAGAGAGAAGGAGAGAGAATCCCAAGCAGGCTCTGTGCTGTCAGAGCACAGAGCACAAAACCCAACCCGGAGCTCAAACTCACAGACCGTGAGGTCAGGACCCAAGCCAAAATCAAAAGTCAGACGTTCAATCGACTCAACCACCCAAACACCCTTATCGTCACTCTTGATGTATATGTGGGCTTTGAAAAATGTATAAAGACACTATGGCTACCATTTTGTTTTCTTTTGGTCTCTATGGTGTTTTATTCCTCTGTTCTCTCTTTCCTGCTTTCTTTTATATTATTTGAATATTTAAAAAATTCTCTTTCAGTTTATCTTTTGGTTCTTTGGTTATACTTCTTTGCGTATTTTTATAGCTGTTGCTATAGAGACTGCAACATACAATCCTTACTTTTTCACAGCCTAATTAGAATATGGCACCACTTCTACTAAAATGTAGACGCTGCAGGGGTGCCTGGGTGGCTCAGTCAGTTAAGCATCGACTTTGGCTCAGGGCACGATCACACAGTTCATGGGTTCGAGCCCCGCCTCGGGCTCTGTGCCGTCAGCTCGGAGCCCGGAGCCTGCTTCAGATTCTGTGTCTCCTCTCTCTCTGCCCTTCCCCCGCTCGCACTCTGTCTCTCTCTGTCTCTCTCAAAAATAAATAAAACATAAAAAATTTTTTTTTAATGTAGACACTGCAGAGTGCCTAAGGGGCTCAGTCAATTAAGCACAGGACTCTTGATTTTCACTCAGGTCACGATCTCACAGTTCATGAGATTGAGCCCTGCATCAGGCTCTGGGATGACAGCGTGGAACCTGCTTGGGATTCTCTCTCTCCCTGTCTCTCTGCCCCTCCCCTACACTCTCTCTCTTAAAATAAATAAACTTCTTAAACAATCTAGAAACTTTGCAACTCTAAAGGTTCGTGTATCCTTTACTATTCTTTGTGCTACGACTGTCACACCTATGACATCTGCATACACTGCACACACAAGAGATGTTTTAATTTTTCTAAAAATATGCACTCGAGGGGCGCCTGGCTGGCTCAGTTGGCTGAATATCCGACTTTGGCTCAGGTCACGATCTCGAGGTTCGCGAGTTCGAGTCCCACATCGGGCTCGCTGCCATCGGCACGGATCCTGCTTCGGATCCTCTGTCCCCTTCCCTCTGCCCCTCCTCCACTGGCACGCTCTTGCGCTCTCAATAATAAACATTAAAAATAAATCGATTAATTAAAATACGTACTTGAAAGAGAACATTTCCCCCAGATATTTACCATTCCTGATGTTCATCACTCACTCAGAAGATCTGAATTTCACTTTGGTATTTACCTTCAGTCTATAAACACCTCCCCGGCACTTTTAGCAGCACACATTTGGTAGCAACAAATCCTATCAGTTTTCCTTTCTCTGAAAATGCTTTCATTTCACATTCAGTCTCGGAGGGTACAGAATTCTGTGTTGACAGTTCTTTCTTTTTAGTATTTTAGGGTGCAATACCACTTGACCCTGGCCTCCATGTTCCCTGATTCAGTCTTTGCAATGCTATACTATATGTGATATGTTGCTTCTCTCTGCTTTCAAGATTAAAAAAAAAATTGGGGTTAGGGGGTGCCTGGGTGGCTCAGTCGGTTAAGCGTCCGACTTGGGCTCCAGTCATGATCTCACATTTCATGGGTCCGAGCCCCACGTTGGGCTCTGTGCTGACAGCTCGGAGACTGGAGCCTGCTTCGGATTCTGTGTCTCCCTCTCCCACTCGCATGCTCTCTCTCACTCTCTCTCTCTCTCGCTCTCTCAAAAATTAAAAATTTTGACTAATTAAAAAAATTAGTCAACATTTGTTATTTCTGTTTTTTTATAATAGCCATCCTCATGGATGCAAAGTAGCATTTTCCCTGATGATTAGAAATGCTAATCTCTACTTTTTATTTGGAGTATTGAATCCATTTACATTTAATGCAGTTATTAGAGTATTTTAGTTTAAATCTACCACCTTAATGTTTGAATTCTGTATTTCCCCTCTGTTCTCTGTCCTTCCTCCCTTTTTCTGGGGGGGGGGGTGAATCAAGTTTTTTAAAGTCCATTTTATTTCCTCTACTGATTTTTTAATTCTCCCTTTTTATGCTATTTTTTAGTGGTTCCTCTACAGACTAAATATGCATATCAAACTCATCATCGTCTATGTGGTCTAAAAAATACTCTTGGGGGCGCCTGGGTGGCTCGGTCGGTTAAGCGTCCGACTTCAGCTCAGGTCATGATCTCACGGTCTGTGAGTTCGGGCCCCGCGTCGGGCTCTGTGCTGACAGCTCAGAGCCTGGAGCCTGTTTCCGATTCTGTGTCTCCCTCTCTCTCTGCCCCTCCCCTGTTCATGCTCTGTCTCTCTCTGTCTCAAAAATAAATAAACGTTAAAAAAAAAAATACTCTTGTACTTCACGAGCAATGTGAGAACCTTTACAGCAGGCCCCAGACCACCTCCTACCCCTAGAGCTCTTGTTGGCATGTCTTTTACTTCTACATATGTGAGAAAATTCTACAACAGACTGTTATTATTTTTACTTCAGTTAATAGTCTTTAAATAATAGTTAAAGATGTATTACATATATTTTTTAATTTTGGGTACTTTCACTTGTTAAATTGAGAATTTCTGTAGAATTGCATCATACTTGGGCAGATGTGTAAAACATATTATTTGTTCAACGTTGTAAAACAAGCCATATTCATTGGCTCCAGCTGAAAAACTCTCAGATGCTAGTTTAGTATGGTCGGTGAGTAGAGGTTCTAGAGCTAGAGGCCAGGCCCATTCCTTACCCTGCCTGTACTTGCTGTGGGATCTGCTGTAAACCTGTTTTGTCCTCTTTAAAACAGGTTGATAATAGGCACTGTTGAGAGGGTAAAATGAGTTCTTGTATGTAAATCACTCAGAGTGGTGCTTGGCACACAGTCAGTGCTATATAAGCATTGTTCTTGCTGTTGTTAGATAGTGAACAGATTCCTGTCCCTTGGAGAACCAGGATCTACAGCAAAAAGAGACTTTTTTTTAATGTTTATTTATTTTTGAGAGAGACAGAGTGCAAGCAGGGGAGGGGCAGAGAGAGAGGGAGACACAGAATCTGAAGCAGGCTCAAGGCTCTGAGATGTCAGCACAGAGCCGGATGCAGAGCTCGAACTCCTGGACCGTGAGATCATGACCTGAACTGAAGTCAGATGCTTAACCGACTAAGCCACCCAGACACCCCAACAAAAAGAGACTTCTTGATACTTCTCAAACCAATATGGCATGAAAGGCCAGCCCTGGCTTCACATACAGTCTCTAAGGACGTAAAATAACACTTCATAGGAGACTTAATGTCAGAATATTATTTATTAATTTGGTTGTTCTTTCAAGAATGCTCTAAAGATGAAAGGGTCTATTAAAGTAAGGTAAGTGCAACTTATTATCTCAAATTTATCTCTTTGCAATTAGATTCATATTCTTATCCCATAGGAGTGTCTTTTAGCATGCATCCTTAGTTTACTGTCCTGAGGCCCACACGAAGCCTGTCTTTATCTAATTCCTGCCCAGTGAAGATGATATTCTAGGGGCACAGCAGTTCCCTGCAAGTGTTCTGTTGTTGACAGCTGTAGTGCTTAGGAAACGACACCTGTGCCCCCCATTTGGAAACTAAAGTTGCTTTGGTTTCTGAATACAAAAGCCATGCAGTTCTATTTCCAGTATGAAGAATTGGCTTCTAACAAAATGACTCTCCCACTGGTAATTACGCATCCTGGACAAGAACAGCTACCTGAAGGCTCTGAACAAAAACAGGCAGATTTTGAGGGCAGTTTAAACTTAAAGGAAGTAGCCCGAACAGAATGCATTTCCTGTTTTCGTGTCTTTACCCTGAGGGCAGCACAGTCATCACAGTGGTGGTATTAGGTGATGAAAACTCTGACAGAAAGCCCACTATCTTTCTCGTTAGAGGAGAAGGAGCTGGGCAACCAGTGCTGCTTAAGAGTGAGAGGAGAAATCTGAGAAAGAGGGATTGTGTGTATAAACTCTGCTCAGATTTCCAGCCAAGTCTTGAACTGTCTGTGTGCAGTCCGGGCTGAGAAGCCATCTGAATTGAGATCTGAGCCAGAACTTATCACAGGTGTGACAGAATTTGCATTTTGAATCTAATGAAAGTAGTTGCGTGCTTAGGCAAAAACATTAACTCTCTTCAGAGGAATATAATCAAATCCAGAGTCTCCACAACATAACATTTGCAGTATATAGGATACGATCCAAAATTATCAAGCATATGAAGAACCACAATAATATGAGCCATTCTCAAGGGAAAAGACACACAACAGATACTAATTATATTATGACCCCGGTATTGATCAAACACTTTAAAGCAGACTTAATAATTATATCCAATGAGATAAAGGAAAATACACTCAAAATGAATAAAAATATAGAAAATCCCAGCAAAGAAATAGAAGATATATATGTATATGTACACACACACACACACACACTTTTAATGAGCAAAATGGAAATTTTAGAACTGAAAAATATAGCATCTGACATAAAAACTTTACTGAACAGCTTAGTAGAATGGGAGTGACAGGAAGTCCTTGGTAACATCAAAGACTGATAGAAATCATAGTCTGAAGGAAAAAAAGAGAAATGGCTGGGAGAAAACCATGAAGAGCGCCAAGAAGGGTATAGGGGCCAACCCAACTGTATGAAACATCTAACACATGGGTAATTCTACGTTCCAGAAGAAGAGGAGAGACACATAGTGGAGCAGAAGAAATATGTGAAGAAACAATGACTAAAACCTTTCCAAATTTGGTGGAAGACATAGATGGGACAAATATAATAAAGCCACACTTAGACACATCATTTTCAAATTACTGGAAACGAAAGATTAACTTTAAAAATCTTGAAAGGAGGGGCACCTGGGTGGCTCAGTCGGTTAAGGGTCTGACTTCAGCTCAGGTCATGATTTCATGGTTCGTGAGTTCCAGCCCATGTTGGGCTCTGTGCTGACAGCTCAGAGCCTGGAGCCTGCTTCGGATACTGTGTCTTCTCCTCTCTCTCTCTGCCCCTCCCCTGCTCATACTCTCTCTCTCGCTCTCTCTCTGTCTGTCTCAAAAATGAATAAACGTTAAAAAAAAAACTGAGCCACCCAGGTGCCCCAAGAAGATAAGTCGATTTCAAATACGTATGCACTTAATAGAAGGCTTCTAAATACATAAAGAATAAGGTGGCAGAGTGAAAAGGAAAAAGACAAATCTACAACCAGGGTTGAAGACTTTAACATCCCTCTTTGAATAACTGATTAAGTAGAAAACAAAATTAGTAAGGATATAAAAGATTTGGGTAAAATTCTCAACTAACTCAACTCAAAATTGTAGAACATGACTCTCCACAAAAATGGAATACACATTCTTCTTAAGTGCAAACAGAATATTTACTAAGAGATCACATGCTAAACCATAAACAAATACCAATGAATTTCAAAGGATCAAAATCATAGAGCATAGTCTCTGACTACAATGGAATTATATTAAAAATCAATAACAAAAGATATTCAGAAAATCTCCAAATATTTGGAAATTAAACAATAGACTTCTAAGCCAGTCACGGATGAAACAAAGGTAATTTCAAAACATTTCAACAGAAAGGGGGGAGCCTGAGCGGCTCAGTTGGTGAAGCGTCTGACTTTGGCTCAGGTCATGATCTCACGGTTTGTAAGTTCAAGCCCCGCATCAGGTTCTCTGCTGTCAGCGCAGAGCCCGCTTTGGATCCTCTACCCCACCTCTCTGCCCCTCCGCCACTTGTTCTCTCTCAAATAAATAAATAAATAAATAATAAAAACCCATTTTAACAGAAAGATCATGAAGTGTAGCATATCAGATTTTGTGTAAGGAGCTAAAGCTATGCTTAGAGGGAAATTTATACTTTAAATATCTATGTAAGAAAAGAAGGCACATGTAAAATAATTGATCTATGCTTCCATCTTAAGAAGATGAAAAAGATCCAATTAAACCCATGTTAGGTAAGAGAAAGGAAATAATAAAAATAAGAGTAGAAATTAATGAAATAGAAAATGGACAAAAATTAGAAACAAGAAGTAAAATCAAAACTTGGATCTGTGAAAACATCCACATCACTAATTATCAGGAAGTGCAAATCAAAGCCGCCATGAGAGATCGTCCTACATCTGTCAGAACGGCTACAACAGAAAAGACAAGAAATAACAAGTGCTGGTGAGGATACGGAGACAGAGGAACCCTGGCGTACTCCTGGCAGGAACGCGAATTGGTGCGGCAATTGTGGAAAACCGTACGGAGGTTCCTCAAACGACTAAAAGTAGAACGACCATATGACCTAGTAAATCCACTCCGGGTATTTGCCCAAAGAAAACAAAAACACCAATTCAAAAAGGTGCACGCACCCCATGCTTACCGCGGCACTAATCACAAGAATTACAATCGCCGAGGTACGGGAGCAGCGCAAGTGTCTCCACAGGTGAGTGGAGAAGGAAGGGGGGAAACGTGCACAATGGAATATTGCTCAGCCACTCGCAACAACAGGGATGGAGCTTGCGCAAATTACACTCAGTGAAACGATCAGACAGAGAAAGACAAATAGCGTATGATTTCACTCATATGTGGGATGGCAGAGACAAAACAGTGGAAGAGAAAAGAAAAGAGAGACAAATAAACTCAGACTTTTTTTTTAAGCTTTATTGATTTTTGAGATAGACAGAGTGTACGTGGGGGAGGAGCAGAGAGACAGACACAGAATCCGAAGCGGGCTCCGGGCCCCGAGCTGTCCTCACACAGCCCGACGCGGGGCTCGAACTCACGAACCGCGAGATCGTGACCCGAGCCGAAGTCGGACGCTCATCCACCTGAGCCACCCGGGCGCCCCAACTCAGACTTTTGAATATAGAAAACTGGTGGTGGTCAGAGGGAGGCAGGTGGGGGATGGGTAAGATCGATAAAGGGGATTAACTTCCAGTTACAAGGTCAGTAAGTCACCGGTGGGAAGTACAGCACAGGGAATGCAGTCAGTAGGTTGCAGACGTGCCGCGCGGGGACGGACGGGGACCTCGCTGACTGCAGTGAGCGCTGACACAGTAACATAAGAACTGCTGAATCACTACGCTTTGCGCCAGAAACCAATACGACACCGTATGTTAATCACGCTTCTATAAAAATAAATACATAAAACTGACAAACCTCCGGCAAGAATAATCAAGAAAAAATATCAATGCAAATTATCTATATCGGAAATGAAAGGGGAGAAATCACTACAAATCCTACAAACATGGCAGGATAATCAGACAGTATTATAAAGAACTTTAAGTCAATAAATTCAACAATTTAGATAAAATGGCCTCATTTATTTAAAGATAAAAATTACCAAAAATGATACAAGATGAAGCAGAAAATATGAATAGCCTTATAGCCATTAAAGAAACTGAATTCACAGTTTTAAAGCTTCCCCCAGAGAAAACAACCCAGACAGTGTCTCCACTGATGAAGTCTATCAAATATTTAAGGAAGAAGTACCAATATGACACAAAGTCCTTCAGAAAACAAAGAGGGAACAAGTCCCAGCTCACTTATAAGGCCAGCAAGACTCAAAGATGGTCCAACATAACCCGGATGGAAATCAGACAAGGACATTACAAAGAAAAAAGTACAGACTACTATCCTTCATGAACATCAATCCAAAAACTCTGACAAAATATTAGCAAACTGTATACAGTAACACATGAAAAAGGTGATAGAACGTGACCAAATGAGCTCCTTTCGGGACACAAGGCTGGCTTGCCACACAAACACCGGTTATTACAATCCAATGCTTTAACAGATTAAAGAAGAAAAACAATCGTATGACCTTTTCAGTAGCTGCAAAACCAGCTTTTGACACAATTTCAGGATCATTCATAATAAAAACTCTCAGCAAACGAAAAATAAAAGGAAACACCCCCAACCTGATAGAAGATACCTACAAAAAACCTACAGCTAACATATTAACAGTGAAATATAGGACATTCCCCCTAAAGACTGAAGGAATCAAGATATCCAATATCCCTGGTGCTAGTCCGTATAATAAGGAGAGAAAACAAAGAAACTGTCTCTGTGTAGATGGCATGACTATTTATATGGAAAATCCTAAGAAATCTACAGAAAAAAGCTAGTATAAGTGAATTTAGCAATGTTCTAAGAACATACAAATCAATTGTTATTTCTATATACTAGCAACAACTATTTGGAAAACGACAAATAAATATAATTTACAATGGGATTCAAAAACATAGTTTGTGGGAATAAGTTTATTTTAAAATATGTAAGACCAAGGGGCACCTGGGTGGCTCAGTCGGTTGAGCGTCCAACTCTTGATTTCAGCTCAGGTCATGATCTCAGAGTTCACGGGTTCGAGCTGACAGTGCAGAGCCTGCTTGAGATTCTCTCTCTCTCTCTCTCTCTCTCTCTCTCTCAAAATAAATAAATAAACTTATTTTTTTAAAAAATAATAAAATACAGGGGCACCTGGGTGGCTCAGTCGGTTGAGCGTCCAACTTTGGCTCAGGTCATGATCTCGCGGTTCGTGGGTTCAAGCCCCGTGTCGGGCTCTGTGCTGACAGCTCACAGCCTGGGCCTCTTCAGATTCTGTGTCTCCCTCTCTCTACCCCTCCCCCCGCTCATTCTCTGTCTCTCTCTTCTCAAAAGTAAATAAAATCAGGGGCACCTGGGTGGTTCAGTCGGTTAAGCGTCAGACTTGGACTCGGGTCGTGATCTCACGGTTCATGGATTCAAGCCCCACATCGGGCTCTGTGCTGACAGCTCACAGCCTGGAGCCTGCTTCAGATTCTGTGTCTCTCTGCCCCCTCCCCTGCTCATGTCTGTCTGTCTGTCTCTCTCAAAATAATAAATAAGCATTAAAAAAAAAATTGGACCTGTACTCACATAGTATGAAAACTAAGAAATGGATCATGAAGCTAAATGTAAAAACTGAAGCCAGAAAAAGCCTCTAGAAGAAAATATAGGGGAATATCTTGGTGACCTGGTTAGTCAAAGACTTTTAGAAAGGACGCAGAAAGCATGAACCAAAAAGAAAACCGATTCATACGTTAAACTTTATCAATATTAAAAACTTCTGCTCAGCAAAATACACCACCACAGTGGACACAAGACTAGGACTTGTCAAAAGCCATAGGATCATGTATCACAGAGAGTAAAGTTCAATGTACACAAATCAAACGATGTTGGGGATCTCAAGACAGAACACACACTGTGACCAATGGTTCTAACTGGGTCACAAATATATGACAATACACTGAAGGGGATGCAAAACAAGGAGCTGACCTCAGCACCCCTGGAAAACGGTGTTTGACTAAGAAGCTAAAGATCCAAAGAACCACACTTAAGCTACACTCAACTTGGTAAATTTGTTTCTTGTCGGGGTGGAATGTGGGCGAGCAGTTCTGAAACTGCCTCTGTGTGCACCTTGGGGCTAGAGATAAGAAACCGATGGCAGCTGTAGGAGCCAGGTTCTCACAGGAAGGTTACACACACACACAGATCACAGACGCACACACCCAGATCACAGACACACACACACAGATCACAGACGCACACACAGATCACAGACACACACAGATCACACACACACAGATCAGACACACAGACAGATAGACAAACAGTCGCACACGTTATCTAACTTCATCCGCCCCCAAGACCTCAGGCCGTGACAGCTGCAGCAAGGCGCACACCACTGCCCCAGGTCCTGGCTTCTAAACACCGTCCTCCAATAAAAGACACCAGGGCTCCTTGGAGACGTGGTTGCTACGGCTGAGGCGGGCACACGATGAGATGAACCCGGAGCCCCCGGCAGGGCCACAAAGTAAGGCGGTGCCCCCGAAACAAGCAAATGAAAGAGCCCCCAACGGCCAGGGCAAAACAACACAGTGCGGGGCTGGACCCCAAGTACACGACACACATCCACGAGTCCCTACTGGTGGAGGGGACCGCTGATAAACGTGAGCACGTGGGGGAGACAGAACTCCTCCCTCCAGAATTCCAAATACTACAGCGGTTCTTCCCCGCCGCCCCCCGCCCCCACCCCCACCGGTCCCGGGAGGGAGGACAACTTCGTCCCCAGCCCCGCAGGGAGACCGCCTCACTGAGTGGCTGCTGCCCAGGAAGACAGGAGGGATGCCCGGCAGGCACCACCCGAACCAGGTGACCGGCCAACAGGACCCCCTGATAGGATGTGACAAGAGGGCCACCTCACCTCTGGGGTGTCCTTTCCCCAAGCCACAAACCCTTCTGACCATGAGAAAACACAAGAGATAAACCCGAAACGAGGGACATTCGACACAACACCTGTGCGGTCCTCCTCAAAACTGTCAAGGTCGTGACAAAGCAAGAGAAGCTGAGACACACATCCCGGAGGGGACAAAGGAGCTGCGACAACTCAGCGCAGTGTGGGACCTGGACAGGGACGCTGTGGACCTGAGTGACACCTGCTGTCTGGAACGTGAGCACTGCTATTCTCAGTTCTGAAAAATGCACCACAGTCACCTAAATGTCTGTAGTAGGGGAAACCGGCTATCTTTAACACTTTTCTGTAAATCTAAAACTCCTCCAAAATTTTTAAAGTTAATTTTTAAAATGTAACATTCATAGATGAATAAGCAAGCCAAAGAATGAGAGATATTTGCAATATATATCTGACAAACCATGTATCCAGAAAATAGAAAGGACTTTCACAACTTGATAATTTTTTAGAAAGGGCAAAAGACTGGATCAGACATTTCAGAAAAGAGGTGTGACCAGTAATGAGCAGGTGGGAAGGTGCTCAGCATCACTAAGCTCAAGGAAATGCAAATTAAAGCCACCCCGAAACACTGCTTTGCTCAGTAGACCCAACCCAGCAGTGTCACTCCCAGGGATTTTCCCAAGAGAAAGGAAAGCACACCCACAGATGTGCACAATGTCCATAACCTCTTTAGTCACCTAAGCCAAGTGCCACCACAGGACTGATAGGCGCACTGTGGCACATCCCAGGAGTCCTGACACAGCAACACGGAGGGACTGGAGCCAAGACACCAAGATGCCGGAAGATTCCAGAGATTCCGTGTCTGGCTCAGCCTCCTTCCCGTCCTGCAGATGGTAACTTCTTTCGGTGTCACACAGCCTTCCCTGTGCCTGTGACCAGATTTCTCTCTTCTCTCCTAAGGGCACTAATCTCACCATGGGGTCCATTCTCGCGCCCTCATCTAACCCTGACCACCTCCCAAGGGCCCCACCAGCGTCCAAATACCAGAACACTGCGAGTTAGGGCTTCAACATATGGATTTGGGGGACACACCTTTCAGTCCACAACACGAGAGACCTTTCCAGGATGACAGAAATGTTTTCTATCATGATCGGTGTGCAGGTTACACAGTTGGGTGCATCTGTCAATAACTGCATGTGAATTACACCTCACTAACCGACTGAATAGATGTGATTTGTCCTGATCGTATCAGAGCGAAAAGGTTAAGTAACTGGATAAAAATATTTCTACGTGGCAATGAAAAATTTGGTGAGAATTAATTAATTTACTTAAAAAAATGTTTTTAATGTTTATTTTTGAGAGAGAGAGAGCGAGCGAGCAAGCACGAGCGGGGGAAGGGCAGAGAGAGGGAGACACAGAACCCGAAGCAGGCTCCAGGCTCCGAGCTGTCAGCACAGAGCCCAACATGGGGCTCGAATTCGGAACCGGGAGATCGTGACCTGAGCAGAAGTCAGATGCTCAACTGACTGAGCCACCCACGCACCCCAAAACTTGGTGAGAATTTAAATTGTACTGTATGTTCTCTCACAGCTCATTTTTCCTTAGAAGAACTGGTTTCAGTGAAGAAATAAAGCCTCCAGGCCGCTGTGACCCTAGGCAAGTAATGCATCAGGGCTGACTGGGTGGGGTTATCTGTGGTCCCTCCATAAGGAGTTAGGGCTGGGGGGACGACCCTGCAAAAGGCTCTTCAGCCAGAGGGAGCACACAAGTGCTCACTGCAGCTCGGTTCCCCGAGCCTCCAGGCAGCTGTGGCAGGACAGGAGAGTGGGGACAGGGGGTCACCAGCTTCGGGCTCTGAGGCACTGATGAAGCACAACACAGGCCCGTTGCCCACCCCTCCCCGCCAATCAGAGTAGGTACTGCCGATGGTCTTCTCAGCAAGCAAAGGAAGCCAACGTGGAACTCGTCTCTCGGGAAGATAAGAACCGTTGAGAACTTAGGAACGTGCTTCCCGATCTAAAAGTCCCATCTCGCGCTGTGATGGAAAATAAATGCCGTCCACGGTTTGACCGGATAGAAAGGAAACATTCCGGTCTGTTGACACGTGTGGCCGATGCCACGAATGCCACGTGGCACCCACTGCCCACCATTCTGCGGCCTCTGCACACCTGACAGGGGTGTGGACCCCTGCAGCCTCCGCCTGGGGTCTGCATGCGGGAAAACCACTCAAAGGCATCCCTCGCCTTGGAGGTGCAGAACTCTCAGCGCTGTGGTGACTCCTTCATGCTTCTAATGAGTCACATGATAAGTCACAGCTTGTCTTGGAGGACAGAAGTAAGCGAGGGGCTGGGAGGTGCCTTTGGGGTCCTGCGGTGTCCCTGTGGACCAGCCCACTCAGGTGATCACCCACCAATGCATCTGTTTGCTCTGCTCCCGGGAGGACTGTACCAGGGCACCGGCATGTGCTAGGAAAAGAAACTTTTTGGATAATTCAGATTCTATCTCCTTCTAGGAACTTCTGAAAACAATGTGGCCATTAAGATTCTGCCTGAACACAGACTACTTATCCACTGGCTCCTGGCTGGGAGCGGGTGTGGGAGTAATCCAGGCGGGCTCCCTGACCACCCGGTACGGGAACCCGTCCAGGCCTTCCTCAGGTTAAAAACCACGAGAAAGATGAAGACCTAGGTCAGCATCCTCCTTATAATGTAGCAATACTAAGAAAAACACAAAACGAAAAACGGGGCGAAGGTTGACACCTTCGAATCAAACGAAACCGTTAAGAATTGTCAGAAAACAGGTTTTTGGGCGAAGCTGCATTTGCCAAAATGCTACTCCTTCAAACCCTTGAAAGGCCGTATCCGAATGTACCCTAGTGACCTGCTCTTAAGTTACACCGGAACTAACACATCAGTCAAATTGTTACGGTGGCAACACGCTCCTCGAAAACCTGCATAACGACTCAACCTTGACAATTTCGTGGCGATAAACGGACTAATAGATCCCGCAACCTCCAGGGAGAGTGCCGGTGTGAACACGGCTTCCAAGGGCAGCCGACGGCCTCACACTCCCCCCACCCACCCCGGCCTGCGTTCGGTCCTGAGGGCGAGACCTCCTGGGGCTCCGCGGCTTCGGGGGCGGGGGAGGGGGCCTGAGTCCAGCTACCGACGGTCTCTCTCAGATGACGACTCCTGCGGGAGGTTCGGTAGCCCGAGGGGAGCCGGGTCCCCGCGGACCTTTGTCCGGGTTCCTCGCCCCACACCGCGTCGGAGACCATCCGGCCCGGGCGTCCGCGCCCCAAGGCCGCCCCCGGCGCCCCTGCCTCCGCCCCCGGTCCGCCCCCGGTCCGCCCCCGGCCCTGCAGACCGCGCGCCCACCCCCGGCCCATCACTCACCCCGGCGCCCTTCGCGTTCCTCTTTCGTACCCCCCGCCCTCCAGGCGGTCGCGCCTCTCCCCCTGGGACTTGTAGTCTCTCCGCCTTCGTAGTCTCCGCTCAGCCTTGTAGACTCCTCTATAGTCTCTCCTCAGCCTCAAACTACAACTACCGGCGGTCCTCGCGAGAGCTCCCTCTCTCCAGATGGGTTCCGGCACAGGGTTCTCGCGAGGCTGTGGGAGACGCGCGTGGAGCGACCTAGGAAGTGTAGTCCAGGGCGCCTAGGTCCTAATAGCTGAGCCATGGACAGAGTGGAAAGGAGGGGAAGAACTACACTCCCCAGGAGTCCTCGCGCGCCGGCCATCTTTGGCGTTGCCAGGAGACCGGGAAGCCCCGGGATGCAGGCCAGCAGGTGGCGGCGCGCGAAAGGTAATGTGTTCCGCGGCCCCGCGTCAGCAGGGACGGGTGCGGGGAGTCAGCGTCTGCGCGTTACCCTAGAGGAAGTCCTGGATAACTGGAGCTTCGGCCCATGTCCGCTTTAGCGGAGGCTGCCTGGAAATGAAGACCGCCAAGTCCGTCCCCAAGGCGACAACGTTTATCAAATACTGTCGGTTTTAGGCGGGGGATAGAGAGCTCCAACGTGTGGCTGATTCTAGGGCTACCTTTCGGTTTTACGAGAGGAAATGAGAACAGGTGTGACCTTACACACATGACAAGGTTACGTGACAGGAACATCCTCAGAGGACAATGCCATTTTATGATTTGTCTGGAGAGTAAGCCGACTAGCCCACTGAAAAGCAAAAGCTCCTTTGGGAAGCGAAGACGTGTCTCCTAATAAGCCCTCTGTAAAATCTACACTTCCTACCTCAGGTCCGGGGTGCCCCTTCAAGACCTTTCAGACCCCTGTGTCCTGGCTGTCTGGACGAGAGGCCAGCACTTGGCCCCAGTGAAGAGCTGGGGAGAGACTAGGCCTTTGAAATGTTTGCTCTTTGTGGAATTCTTGATGTGAAGCCCTAGAAAGGAATCTTTGTTCTTGGCTTACCTTGCAGACCAGTTTTGCTGCTTTAAAGACCTTGGTCAGCTTTCATGGGTGATGCAGAGCCTTTCTCACAGGGTGGGGTCGGGATTAAATAGGATATCTTAGTGTTTGGTCCACACCAAGGCTGGCCTTTCAACCACCCCCCCCCCCCCCATCCTCCCGCGGGCATGCAGAGCTAGCCCCTGGAGAAAGGGTATGCCAAGGAGCTTCCAGGAGAAAACGGAGTAAGACTGACTGCTCCCCTTTGTATGTCCAGCATGGTTATACCTTCCTGATGGCCCTCCAGAGCACAGCAGACAGGAAAGGACAAGGGGGGGGGGTCATCATGAATAAAGAGTGGCTGCTTTCCCATGGGGCTGAGACTGGTTTTCCTCAAGGGCCTGTAAGTGAACCGGGAGAGCTACGACCTCAGCCTGAACCAGGAAGGACACCCATTGCCCAGCACAGGCACAAGGAGGCACCCAGGCCTCACCTGCACTTGCACCTCGCTGTGGATAGGAATAGATGGAAAAGAAACAGGTGCCAGCCGGTGGGGCCAGTGACTGGTTACTCTTCCCACTAGACTACCCTGCAGCCATAAGGACTCATGGATGGGGAGGGGGCTGTGACTGCTCCCCACAATGAGTTCCAAAGTCCATGGGATCTATGTGTCTAGTGTGCTGGGTTCGCTTTGTGCCAACAGGATGACCCCGTGGCTGGTGGAATTTCCACAAGCGTGGTCTCAGGCTCTGCTTCTGAGCTGCCCCCGGACAAAAAGAACAGTTGTGTGCATCCTGCACACTCACAGCTTTTCAATAGATAGAGTCTCTCGTGTGCTAATAAAAGGGTTTGGAGCCTGTCAGCCTTCCTAGGGGTGTCTGAGTGAGAAGTGAGTGTGGGTCAGGGTTAGGAGTTGCAAGTGTACTGGGGCGTGGGTGCCACAGGACTCTGGCACCCGGGGCTCCCCAGCTCTGGGACATCCATGCGACCTCCTTCCCAGCTGGCCTCTGTGCCTGCGTCCTGGGTGTTCTCTTCCCTTCAGAATGCACCTTAGGACATCCTTCCCAAGTCTGAATGTCCAGACTTTTCAGCGAAAATAGAGTGCTAGCCTTGCAGCATAAGGATATTTCCAAGCAGGAGTATTGAGAACAGGAGGGAGAGTCCTTTTGTGTCTCTTTCTTGGAAGACGGCATTCTCCGAGCCTCTTTAATTGGAGGTGGGAGTGCTGCCCAGGGTGCTCCTCGGGGGCCTCTGTGGCAGTTGACGTGTTACAGGCACGGCTGTCAGGTGTGCAGGCCAGTGTTCCAGGGACAGACTTGCCGTGAGAGTGCCAGGGGCCGACGGAGCTGGCCGGAGAGGCTGCTGTGGGAAGGTGAACGCGGGCTGCTCCTGCTAGGCCCAGTGGTGGGCTTCGGCCTTTCTGAACATTCTGGTCCTGATTGGTTCCAAGCTGGAGGGCAAGGTCAGGCCCACGGCCCCCAGGAAGCTGGTGGAGGTGTAGGGGGAGGGGCCCCATGCAGGAGCTATACCCAGGGTCCACCTAAGGGTTAGGGCTCTGAGGGCAGGAACTGACCACAGGGACCCTGGTGGGGGCTGGGCCATAAGCCAGGCTGACTCCCAGCCAGCCATCTGGTTCCTCACCTGAAGGATTCTCCATCAGCCAGTCCCCCCGCCCCCATCACTGCCGGTTCCCACAGGCTCTCCCTTTGCTCAATGGCAGGACAGAGCTCAGGGCTGACTGTTTCTCTGCCCCACGCCCCTCAACTCATCTAAATTCAGCCCCTGCCAGACCCCACCTCCCTCCCAGCTCAAGCCTCCTCCCCAGGCTTCCTGGGCATCCCTTGGGATGGTCAGGGAACCTGGCCCCTGGGAGGGACCAACTTACTTCTACATCTTGCCTCCTGCCCTCTGTCTGTGGTCCTGGATGACTGTCTCTGGTTCCCCACGTGTCCTTTCGTGGCCTTGCTGTACGAGTATCTCCTGTCCCCTATCTCATTCAGGCACTGAGGGCAGTATTCTCTCCAGCTCGTGTCCTGGCTGCCAAGCAACTGCAGGGTGCGAACCGCCCCCCCCCCAGTGCCCCCCCTCCCCACCCAGTGTCCCTCCTCCCCCCCGGTGCTCCCCCAACCCCTGCCCAGTGGCCCATCCTCAGCCCAGTGCCCCTCCCTCCCGTGGAAGGCAGGCGGGGGTTGCCTGGCACCTCCTAGGGCAGGGGAAGGCCAGCAGGATCTGTGAAGCTGTTGTCAGTGAGGGCACCCAGCGAACACTGAGGAAAAGTCTGCATTAGGTGAAAATTCTGATGGGCGGTGGCCCCCTGTGGCCCAGAAAAGGCCGAGAGAGACATTCTTGGAACATTTTAAGTAACCCCATGAGCTAGACAGTGCCGAGAATATGAAAGAATGTAAGATTTTATTAGGCTAGGTGGATAATACAAGACATCTCCTAAGGAGCCCATAAAGTTCAAGAAAGTTCTCTAGATTAAAACAAGAAATATATTTACTGTCTTAAGGGCCAAAAATGCAAAATCTCATTCAGCAGTCATGTGGGGAATGCTCCCTGCAGGGGACAGGGAGCAACACAACGTGGGACGTGGGTGCCCATAAGAACCCACCACGGTCAGGGGGTGGATCCCGCCAGCATCCTGCAGAGACCTCAGAGTGGGGGCATGGCCTTGGCCCGCTGGGCTGGCTGTGTCCCTGCATGAACACCTTTCCATCCTAGAGAGATTTCAAATTCGGCCTGAGAAAGCCTGGGACGGTCAGTAAGTCGTCATGCACAAATGTGTGTGGCATTGAAACGGAATCAGAACACGTTTTATGTGTGTAATGCCGGAGAGAACTCATCCCATGAGAGAGTCGGCTTTGCCACCAAATCCTGTTCACCAGACGAAACTTCTCAGACTTTGTGTTGTAAGGTGAAATCCTGCTGAACTTATCTCCAGTGTTGAAAAAGTTAAGAGACGCTTTGGAATAACCTGTGTATAAGTTTCATACAATTTAGCTGGATAAGTTTCATACAATTTAGCATTTGCTGGGGGAAAAAATCCAATCCAGGAACGGCATGGATGGCGAGAAGGGGCAGCAGGAGGGGTCTCCGTGGGGCAGAACATTCTGCATCTCGATTGCAGGGAGGTCACAGGAATCCCACGTGGGATAAAATGACAGAATAAACACACTCCCAGGAGGTGATGGTTGGCCAGCCTCCCTGGAGAGATCTGAAACTGTCCCCAAAGCAGAGGGCAGGCGAGACAAAAGAAAGAGGCAGGACGCTGGGTAGGTGGCAGCTTTAATAAACAAGGGAACTTAGGTAGAGGCTAGTCTTGGGCAGCCCCAGGACAAATGCATCCCCCCACTCATGCGCCAAATCTTAAAAGTGTATACAGAGGCCTTCAGTGGCTCTGTCACGCGTGCAGGCGTTGTCCACACCTCACCACCTCCAAAGTGTGTCCCGGAGCAGCTGCTGGGAGTGGGGAGGCCACACTCCGGGGATAGGGGGCAGGAGAGGAGCCTCAGTGGCCAGGTCAGCTCACGGCGCACACGCTTGTCTTCTCAGCCGTGATGTGCCCCATGTCTTTAGGAAGGTCCTACTGCTGGGGGGGCCTGAGTGCCGGGCACCCGGGACTCGCGGGACCTGCTCCTCCGGTACCTGCAGCTGTCTGCTGCTTATCGGCCGTCTCTGGGTCATTGGTTTCCGTTCTGTCTCCTGAAACCCAGTCACCTTCCTTATGCTCAGCTTTTTCCTATAATGTGGCTATTTGGACAAAGGGGGCCTGCGGCTTCTGAAAGACGGGAAGCCCTTGTTGAGCTGCCAACAGAGCCCCGGACTAGCCACACTCTCTTGGGCCAGGATTGTCCCAGAGGAGCCTGAGCAAAACAGCCAGCTTCCCAGGGGTTGCAGGAGCATCTGAGGCCTTTCTGATGTTGCTTCAGGAAGGAGGTTCCTGTGCCAGCCTGAGGGAAGAGACATGCCTGGGCTCATTGCTCCAGGCGGGAAGGGGGGGAGCTCCTGGGCTCCGTTGGGAGAGTGTCCCTGCAGTTCCGGGGAAGGTGCCCTGGCTTCCACACAGCTGTTCAGGGACATGTGCGGAGGTGGGCAGGCTCAGGCCCCTCTGCCTGCCTGGTGACCCCATCCACCTCCTACCTGCACAGTACCAGGAGCAGGCGAAAGTTGGTGGCTCTTCCCAAACAGCCGGGAGCTGGGCGAGGCTCAATTATCAGCTAATTAATTGCCTGCCATTAGAGAGAGGCCTTAATTGCTGTGTTTACAACACCCCCCACCCTGTCCTCCGCAACCAGTCCCATTTCCCTAGGCTGTGGGGTATGTGAGGAGCATGCGTGCAGAGACCAGGGGGGAAGCCGACCTGGACGCCCCAGACTGCCCTACCCTACCCTGTCTTTGCCTTTCGAGGGTGTGAGCGGAGGGGGGGCCTTGCTGGGATGCCTACCACTCGAGGTGTTCAGCGGTGGCCATCAGCAGGCCTGGCACCTACGACAGGAACCCAGCACGCGGCAGTGCTCCCCCAGGAGCCATGGGCTACAAGGACAGTGTGAATACTTGTCCTTGAGTCAGCCACAGGGCTGGGTGGGGACAGGGCCTGGAGAGTGCTGGCCTCTTGGATACTAGGCCTGTCAAGCTGAGCCCCCTGGGCCCCAAGGGCTCCCTACTCACTGAGCCAAAGAGCATTGCAGCCTTGGCTGGAACTTTCTCAGAAATGCAAGAAATCAGCCTTGCAGGGAAGCCAGTATCCTGTTATTAGCAAACCTCTGAAGCTGGAGGACATGCCCCACCTATGACCAAGGTCACGCTGCCTTTAGGGCTCGACCACCCCCTAGCTGGGGCCTGGGCACAGGGATACTGCCCTGGTGACCTCGATCCTTGGTCTGCGGGGCCTCACCTAGCCACCTGCTGCGGGGCTGAAATGGGACCCCATCCTCCCTTTGGTCTGGGGCCATGGGATCTCGTCCCAGCACTGGATTGCCCATCCCCGGGGGCGGCACGTTCTCAAGTCTGCCTGCAGGTGGCGTCCCTGTCCAGTGGGAGTCCAGCCTGGACCCCTGACACCATGCCATTCTGATGCACAGGTGAGAACCTAGGCCCTTTCTCAGGGAAGTGCTCAAATGGGGGTTCTCAGGACCTGAACGCTGGCCCCTCCACAGTGAGGAATGTCAGAGTGCTCCTCAGGTTGGCAGGGAGGAAGGGATCCTGCCTTCAACCTGTAACACCCAGAACCTCCTGTCCCAGGCATCCGAAAGCACCAGATCATGGGTTCCTGCCCCCCTCCCCCAAACCCTCACCAGCACCTCAGAGGAAACCTGGCAAACCCGGGGCCATCACACTCCCCCCGCCCCACACACACACACTCTGAGCACCTCTGCAAGCATGTGAGGACTGCTCCTTCTCCAGGGAGCCTGTCTTCCTGCTTCTGGAAAGCCTGCTGAGGCCCCTCTCATGACCTGAGAAACCCAATCTTTTCTCTGAGTCACAAGGTGACCCTCACCCCCCAGAGTCGCTCACCAGCCCCTGGGCCTGGATGTGAGGCTGATGCACAGGTCTAGAGTGGCTGGCATATCTCTGACCCAGGGGGGCAGCGTGGGCGGGATAGATACGCTGGACCCCTGAGGCGGGCAGGCCCACCCCTCGTCCCTTCTGCTCCATTAGATGAGCAAGATGCAACCCACCGTCAACCACTCACTGGGAAAGTATGTGTCGGGTATGTGTTGGTCAAGGTTCTCTAGAGGAACAGAACCTGTATAAAGATCTACTGTGAAGAATGTGCTCATCAGATTGTGGAGGCTGAGAAGTCCCAAGATGCACTTGGCAAGGCAGAGACCCAGAGAGCTGCTGCTTTAGCTCCAGGCCGAGTGCACAGGCAGGAAAAGACCTATATCCCGTCTTGAAGGTGATCAGGCAGCCGCGATCCCCTCTTAGTGCGGGAGGGTTGGCCTTTTTGTTCTGTTCAGGCTCTCAGTGGATCAGACGAGGCCCACCTTTGCTGGAGAGGACCATCTGCCTTACTCCCTCCACCTCTACAAACATTAATCTCATCCAAAACCACCCTCACAAAAACACCTGAATAATGCTTGACCACGTATCTGGGGCCCCTCGTGGCCCAGCCAAGGTGACACAAAACCAACCCAGATTCTGGCTTGGCTTGGAGACTCAGGTGCTGCAGAGTGACTGAAGTACAGTATAAACGGGTGGAATGACCACACACGGGGCCGTTCTTATGAAATTGCTTAATGCTTGAAAAGACCAGATAAGGACAACGTGTGCCAACATTTCTGTAGAACAAGATGTTGTCAGACAACAGGTAGCAGGGACCTCAGTGTGCATGTGGGTTCCTGGGGTCTCTGGAGAGAAGGCCTGTTCCCAGTTGAATTTAGTTGAAGTGCGTATCTTTTCAAAACTCCTCCCACTTGATACTCAACCAACCAATCACAAACAAGCACACCCATAAATGAGATGAATGGCTTCAAGGAAGAAGCAAAAGGAAACAACAGGGAGTGGGCAGCGATCCTGACCAGTGGCTGTTCTGAATGGAAGCACCCATGGTGGGCAACCTCCAAGCTGCCTCAGGCGTCCCACTGTGAGGTATTTGTCCCCTGTGCCGCCCCTCCCCTCCCTGATTCCGCACTTACCCCAGGTGGACACGATGCAACAAAATTCCGAGGGCAGCACTTTCCAGATTGGTTCTGAGAAGGCTGCAGCCTGTCTCTGGGCTCTCTCTAGGACTGCCCGCCCTGGGGGAGCCTTCCACCGAGCTCTGAGGTGATGCAGCCCCGTCCCATACCACAGTGCAGCCTCGCCTACGGCCACTGTTCTGCTCCCTGAGCCACAGAAAGAAGACAAATGCCTGTCCTTGCACACACAACACGTGGGATCACTTGTCATGCAGTGATAGGTAGTTCATACAGCCACGGGGACTCAGGCTGTTGACGGTCAACATGGAGGCCCCTTTACTACACTCTGTTCACCTGTGGGACCTGCCACCTGCTGGCTGGCCTCTGGCATGGATGATGGCTTCCTGTGCCCCTCACATTCCCCCCCGATTTCCCAGTGCCTCTGTTCTGCTCAGTCCCTTTGCTGGCCTTTGCCTGATGCCGGGTCGGCTGAGGGGTGACCTCCGCCTTCCAGTCTGAAGAGGGGGGCCAGGATGTGGCCTGACAATACATCTGTCATCTCCCATGCTCCCATGGCCGCCCGGGCCCTTATACGGCTGCCACAGGATCCTCTGACTTTAGGCCCATTTAATACTTAACCCTGAGCACCAAGCCCCACCCTGGGCAAATATTTATTTGGCAATTAAGGGCTCACCAGGACGAAGGCCGCAAGAAGCTTCTCAGAGCCATGGCGGCAGAGCATGAGCAGGAAGTTTGTCAGGGTGGGGGCAGCGGGAGGGTGCCGGGGGATGGGAGCAGGAGGCCATGGGGACGGGTGCTCGGACACCTATCCCCTGTGCAGAAGGTGTGGGGCATCATGGTGCTGGGAGGTGGCCAGTGGCCTGTGGGGGACAGGACGTGTCCTGGTGCTGAGTCTCTGTGTGCTGATGATGTGATAGTGGAGGCGAAGGTGATGAAAGGGATCCGTAGCCTTCATTGTAGGAGGGCTGTGGTCTGGAAAGACGCCTGAGGCTGGCCCTCAGTGAAGTATTGCCTCAGGTGCAGCACGGCTGCCCTCACCCCAGAACTGGGGAGCAGTGGGAAGGGGGCCGTACGGTGTGTCCAGTTGGAGCCCCTGGGCACCCTGCAGGCCTCTCCTGGTGGCACCACGTGCTCACCTTGGAAGGGGCTGTCGTGGCTGAGGTGTCTTCTAGGGACCCCGCCACACAGACTCAGCAGCTTCTGACCTCTCCCTAAGCCCGTGGGGATCTCCTGGGGCCTGCCACGTGGTCAAGACCTCGTTCCTCTCTGCTCTCTGTGCACACGGAGGGGACATGGCACGAGGAATCCTGACTCACATTCCTCCAGAGAACTGTGCCGTCCAGGCAGGGAGGAGCCTGGTCCCAGATGAGGGTCACTCTCCTGCTGACAGAACCACCCCCCCCGCAGTTCCCTGGTGCAGACATGAAGCACACAGCTGCCTTCAAGTTGGCAAAAGCCTGGGGCAGACCCCACAGCTGGTCCTGACCCACCGAGGCAGCCATCCTGCTGAGAAAAGGGAAACTGGGCAGGGAGGCAGAGGGCGCAGGTGAGGAGGAGTCGAGGGAGGCCCCACAGCTCTGGCTGAGAGCGGGGACCCTCGGCCACCCCAGAGTGCTGGCCTTGGGCAGGTCTCAGTGACCCCGAGGAAGGCGTGGGGTCTTCCCCTCCATGGGGACCCCAAGACATGGCCAGCCGGGAGAGCTTGGGACCAGGTTCTCAGTCCCTGCCCCCGGCCAGACCTGGGGTGAGCAACTCGGCATCCCCGTGGCTCATCTGTAAGTCGACAGAAACCGGCATACCGGCTGCCCAGGGTGCTGGCCCTTGGAACTTGTCCCCAGAATTCTAACCCGAAATAAGAGATGAGGCGCTCGCCTGACACCCCAGAAACCAACTTGAGCAAACCCTGTTGTGGGCAGATGATATCATGACAGGCAGCTACTCAGCCATGTGTGCTGAGCATGTCATAACAAAAAAGGGAGAAAATCTAGTGCGGTCTCAAATGCGAAAAAGCGTGGTTGGTTTTTAACCCAGTTCTTGCGTCAACGTGTAGAAAAAGTTTATGAGGGAAGGCACCAAAGTGCCGGTGCTGGGGCCTGTTAGGAGTGGATCAGCGCTGGTGTTGACTTTCTTCTTCCGCTTGTGCGTATTTCCCACGTGATCAGGGGACCCCGTGTGCTGGCGCATTTTGTTTGGTGCGCACAGCACACGCCTGCCCGCCGTGAGGCTTCCAGCTTTGTATTCCAGTGGGACCCCAGCGGGTGACCGGTGATCCGGCTCAGGTAAACATGGGAATGGCTGGCCGCTTTCAAGAGCTGGTGCTGTCCGCCTGGGGCCTGCAGATGCCCTCCCGCCAGGGCTGGCCGAGCTCAGCGGTGTGGGCCGAGCGGGCTCTAAGGAGAGCTCACGGCGAGCCTCCCACGTTGTGCCATTTGTGCGGTTCTGGAGGCGGCTAACGGCCGGGAGCAGGCTGTTCTCTTCCGGGCGCCCACAGCCGACCCCCGACCACCTCGCTGACGGCCCCCCAGGAGGTGCCCTGGGGCCAAGGGTGGCCAGCATCGCACTCCCCTGAGTCTCCCAGCACCTGCGTGGGCTGTGGGCGTCAGGTGCCTTCCTCTTTGCTGGGCGCAGATGGGCCTGGCTTGGTGCCGTTCCAACCCGCTGGCTCCTGGAAGCCACACATCATAAGAGGGCAACTTCTCTTCGTTGGCTCCCACACGTCACAGGCATCCCTCCCATCTTGAGGACAATGGACGGCCGTCAGCTGTGAGCCCCCCGCCTTTTGAGGGTGCCCGGCACACCGGGGCCTGGGGTTGGGGGAGGCATTTTCCACCACCAGTCAGAGGCTGCCCCACCAGGGCCTCCGGGCCCTCCTGGCTGCTTTGGTCCCTGCAACTGCCCCGGCCTGTGGATTCTCACGGTTCCGACCTGTGGCCAAGCCCAGGCTCCCTGAACTCCAGACAGCCTGGGACCTGGGCAGGCTTCCCAGCAAACGGCTGGACCTGGTCCTCTGTCACCTCCCTGGCAATGTAGGTGTGGGGGGGACACCACACACACATGCACACACAAACACACACATACTTGCACACACACACCCAGCAGACCCTTTCCAAGGCAGTCCTCCCAGGGCGGTGTTCCCATCACCATACATGCTGGTGGGTGTCGGGAGGTCTCTCCCCCGGTGTCCTGGAACTTCCTAGGGGCTGAAAGAGGCTCACAGCTGGTGCTGCCCTTCTCTCCTCTGGACATGTGAGAGGCCCCTGCTTGTGGGGCACACACAACCTCTCTGGCCCCTCAGCTGCCTGGGGATGTGGTCAGGGTTCCAGAATGACCGCTCTCCGACCCTCTCTGGCTTGGGCCTGCTCGTCGCCCCCATCATCAGACCTGTTCCACGGAAGCACGGTTCCTCCTGGCCTGTTTGCTGTCCCCATTTGTCACTCCTGCCAGGGATTGGGACGTCTCGTCTTGTGTCAACCCTGTACATTCGTGGCTTCCTCACATCCAACCCTTGGCCCCAGCCAATCGGCAAGGTCCGACGCGCTCTGGCCCTGCTCCCACCCCAGCAACACGTGTCACCTGCCGTACCTGCTCCTTGGCCACGCCTGCCTTCCTGGGACATAACTCTCTTCCCAAAGCCTTGCCTGGCCTCCTAAGCCGTACCTGCCTTCTCCCCCACCCCCTCCACTTGCTCACTCAGGCCATTTCCTAAGACCCTCACCCCCTGCCTCCTTTTCATTGCTCAGTCCACATGCTGCCCCCTGACTAAAGCCGCCCCATCTCCCAAGACCTGCTCTCTGTCCTTTACGGACACAGCCTCAGTGCCTGGTACTCACTGCGCCTGGTCAGAGCTTGTGGGTTCCATCCGGGGGTAGTTGGGGTCCCTCTCTGCTCCTCTGTCCCCTGCGTGGTCTTACTGCTGTGACATTGGTGGGCTTTCCTGAGAGGTGGGTGCGAGGGTTCCGATTCGACAGCCGCAAGCAGACACCCCAGGATGCACCCCGTTTGGTGTATACTTTTTACATACACTCACAGCAGTGTTAGTGTTTGAATAAACTTGAACTCATGGTGCCTGATGCTTTTGTGTTTCTCTAACTGCTGGCGCTGGACATTTTCCCAAGTGTGCCTGCCGGTGCTTCTTTTGAAGAGGAGTTCCTGTGAAAGCCTGAGAGTTCTAACTTCTCAGTCCTTTAAATGTCTTATGTGAAGGACACTCGGCTCTTTTTCTGTCATTTTTTCCCTTGGAAAGGGTGAGGTGTGTTCTCTGCATTCTGGAATGTCTCTGTTCCCTTTGTTGGATTCCCTGAGAACCTGCATAAGCATTTAAATGTCACTAAATCCACATCTTACCACACACACACACACACACACACACACAGCACCTGCTGTGGCTACAAGGACGCTACTGATGGTCCCCCAAGTCTCCAGGGGCCTCACGATGCCCCCAGGATGGGAGGGAAGGGACCTCACGCCCAGTGCCCAGCACAGGGAACAGAGGCAGCAGGGAGACAGGCCTCCCCGTGTGCTTCGAAGCCTGGGGTTTGCTTTGAGGTTTCTGGACCCTGCCCCGACCCAAGAGGGGAAAGGCCAAGGGGAGGTCAGGGCAGAGAAAGGTCAAGCAGTGCCCATGGGGATGTGGCCCTGCTGTGCGGGCCTGTGGGGCAGGGATGCAGCCTTTGGCTCTCAAAATGGAAATCCTCTCCGCAACTAATCAAATGAAACAGTGTATTAAAAATAATACATCACGGCGCCTAGGTACCCGGGTGGCTCAATTGGTAGAACATTTGGCTCTTGACACCATGAGTTCAAGCCCCACATTTGGGCACAGAGACCACTTAAATTAAAAAAAAAAAAAAGAAGAAGAAGAAGGTTAATTTTATGTTATGTAAATTTCACTTCATTTTTTAACAATGAAAAAAACCAATAGTATTCTATAAACTAGCATTAACCCATTAGGGAAAACAAAGAACTCACAATAGCAAGGAAAACGATCAAGTATCTGGGAGTCACCTTAAGAATACACACAGCGTCTGTGGAGAGAACAGCAAACCTCAAATAAAGCCTGTGGACGCTGATCTGAACCAGCAAGAGGCTCTCTGTTCTGAGATGGGGGAAGTGAGCGTTATACAAACACAAGATTTCCTCATTAATCTGCAAAGTCCATGCAATCCTATTCCAAATTACAGATGGAGATTTTTCAGGAACTAGATATGAAAAAAAAAAGGATAACCAAGCAAATATCAAAAAAGAGGGAAAGGGGGGCCAGCTCTTCCAGGAGTTAGGGGCACTTGGCAAAGCGACAGCTTCACCAACCAGCTGGTTTGGGCAAAGAGAGACACAGCGGCGGGGGGAGCAGCAGCCGTACCCGGGCAAGTCAGCTGGGCCGGGGCAGGGGAAACAGGGTTACCACGTGGCGCAAGACAGGCCAGAGAACTCGCTGATGCCTGGTGGCCTGGGAGGGACAGAGACAGAGACCCTAAACAAAACTTCAAATGTACAAATGTACAAGACATCATGGCAAAAGTGGATGCATTTGGTTATATCAAGGTCAGGGATTCCTGACCAAGGGACATGACGGGACCTGAGTTCACTGAAATGAGTAAATCCATAGGGACTGCTATCTAAGGTATATAAGGAATTCTGCAATTTAACAGGAAAAGAATAGAAATCCCACCCCAAAAAAGTGAGAAAAGGAGCAAAGGCTATGAGTGTTCCAGAAGAGGGCCCTGAGCCCGGGGCCGTGTGGGGAAGCATGTCCCAGAAGAGGGGGTCCTGAGCCTGGGGCCCCACGTGGGGAAGCATGTCCCAGAAGAGGGGGTCCTGAGCCTGGGGCCCCACGTGGGGAAGCATGTTCCAGAAGAGGGGCCCCTGAGCCCGTGGCTTGACACGGTCAAGCACATTAGCAGTTGGCGACACGCAAAGTGAATCACGAGAATTCACCACCAGACTGTCCAACGTGGAGTGTGTGGGCAGGTGTGGACGAGGCAGCCTGGCTGGGGTGTGGACAGCAGGGCGTGGGCCTCCCTGCCGTGCTGTCAGGGAAGCGGCAGGCGCGTGGGTGGGCAGCCCCAGAGGGCAGCATACAGGGCTGGGAGTCTTTCTGGAAGCTCGAGGGCTAACTGACACATCCTGAACCCGGGGCAGGACAAACACAGGTGGAAGGAGCGTCAGCCAGCTCAGCACACTGGGGGCTGACAGCGCCCACGCTTAAAGCAACCCTGTGGCCCATAGGCAGTGCGGGGAGTGGTGGGGGCACGACCTCTCCCCTCACCCACGGTAAGAAGGATCAGAGCTCTCCTGTCCGAGGAGCCCCAGCCACCTGCAGCCTGAGCCCACACCCCAACAGGTTACCCCTCAACCGTCGGGGATCCTGGCCTGTGGCCTCGCCCGGGTTTGCCGTGTCTCCCATTCCTTACTCACCCCTTGGCATCCAGCGTGCAAGAGGGCGTGTCCTGAGGGGAGCCCCTGCTCCCCATGCATGTTCCTGAGGTTTACTGCCAACACGGGCCGGGATGAGTGTCCGCCCTGCTTGGACATATGGCCTGTAGCTGCCATGATGCACATGCTGGGTCATTGCAAAATGAGCTTTCTGCTGTTCCTGAACAAGCCCAGGGGTGTCCAGGGACCACACGATGTTTTGTGAAGAGGCTGGGGAGCCAAGGTGGGGAAGGGTGGTGGGAGCCAGCCCCTCCTGACCACCTGCCCAGGACCCTTGTATCTGGCCCCACTGCTTGACCCCACCCCCAGAGGCTGGACCTAAGCCCCTTCCAGGCTCAGTCCCTCCAACACCTAGGGTTCCCTGTGGCGACTCCCAGGGAGCTGAGCCTGTGGCCCATGTGGCAGAACAGAGCTGGGCCCCCTGGATCCCCACCCTCTGCAGTGGATGGTGATACCACCTCCTGTGGCAGCCCAGCACCCTCCTGCGTGGATCTGTAGGCCTCTCCCGGGACGTCGAGGGTGTCGGTCACGCCTGTCTTGGAGCTGAAGAAAAACTCGAGGTCTTTGAAGGAAAACTTTGGCCTCAGGCTGTGAGTTTCCCAGCTCCAGCTTGCTGTATGATGGTCACTCTGGGCAGGGCCGGCCAGGCCGTCCCCTCTGCCATCGTCCCCAGGGCCCACTGGAGCTCCAGGCGGCCTCTGTCTCCTGCGGCCACAGGATTACTGGCCCAAGCCCTGGATGAATATACAACTAACGCCAGGAGTATGGAAGTCGGGGTCTGCAGGTGGCAGAAATGGTGCCTGGCCCCAGCACTTCCTGAAATCCGAGGCTGTTGAGAGAAATCAGTCCTGGATGAGGAGTTACGGGGGGGGGAGGGGATGAGGGGTGGGGGAGCGGCCGCCAAGCCGGCTTTGTACCCAGAGTGTGAGGGAGTCAGCGCCCCGGCTTCACCACAGAAGGAGAGGTAAGACCTGGCTGTAGCCCAGCTGAATGGTCCCTAAGCCCCTGTGACTGCTTTCTTTTTCTGTTCTTTTCTCTCTTTTTTTCTCCCAAGGCAGGTTTCCTTGTTATTATTGAGGTATTTACTTTTAAGTGAAAGCCGCTTGGCATTCCTATGTAGACAGACACTATATACAGCCCTGGTTTTTTCTCAGAGCAGAAGTTAAAAATTATTCAACGCAAAATTCCTGGGCTGTGCTGCAGAGGCCGGTTGTACCAGGCAAAGGTTTCCACCACATTCCGCCCAGCCAGGCCACGATAAGGCAGCCCTGGGAGCCGAGCCTGCCGACCTGCCCACCTGCCCTGCCGCCCAGCTGTCCCCACGGGGACCAGGTAGGACCGAGGCTTCTGGGAAAGCGTCAGGGAGAGGTTTGTCTCGTGGGGTCTACAGTGACCTCATCACTTGTAATCGGAGCTGGCCTGAAAGTCCCCACCAACCTGAACTTTTTCTTTCGGAGCTGTGATCCAGCCCACAGTCTCTGGGATGTCCTGGTGCTGCCGATGGCACTGAAACATGAGGGACCATGGGGAGGCCCTAGCCCATGAGCTTTCAAGAGAGAAAGAGTGGGGGCCTTTGGAAGGGGCTGCGTCAGCTGAAGGGGTCTTACAGAAAACTGGTGGTGTTTCTACTATTTGTAGATTTGAAGATGCCCAAGGCCCATCTTTGGGAGTGTTGGAAGATATCTGGGCATGGTGGGGGGGCGGGGGGAGGGGGCACCGGGCCTGTGCTGGCCGGGCAGGCTGCCCGAGATCCCACAGCTCCGTGACCTGTTGGAAATCCAGCCCCATGTGGCTGCATACAAAGGCCATGAGGTGACACACAGTCTCCCCAGCAGAATGGGGGTCTTTGCCCTCTGTGAAGGGTGTGGGTGTTTTCGAGCATCCTCCGGGAAAGAATGATTGTTAAGTCCCTAGAATGTTCACTTATTACCTGGCCATCTCTGAAGATGACAGCCAGGATCCTGGGGGCCCAAGGAGAAAGGGATCAAGACTGAGATCATTCCCGTTTCCTAAACGGGACAATGGCCAGAAAGCGCCGGCAAGGAAACCAAAGTTATTCCATTTCACAAGACACACGTGCACTATGCGTAACTACTCTAAAGGTGCGGAATTCATGACTGGCTGGGGTAGGGCCAGCTTCCTCCATCAAAGCTGAAATTGAACCCTGCTGAGATTCGGAGCCCAGGGTGTCACGGTAACGTGAGGTCATGAAACAAGACGTGGCCTAAAACACAGGACGGTCCACAGTAGGGCTAAGCCTTGAGTGGTCTCACGACAAAAGGGGCAGAACGTGGCGGAGACTATGCCTGCCCAGAACGGTGGACTCAGGGTGGGAGCGCTAGACTCCGTGAGACCCCATCACGGGGAAACGGTCGTTGTCCCAGCTGAATATCAACTATCAAAAGAGGAGTGGAGAGTGTGACAAGGTCACTTATCGTAGGAGAGCAGAGAAGTTTGAGCTTTAATTACACGTCATTCCAACATTACTGAAGTGGTTGCCAGGCCTCACAGGGTGCAAAGTATACCGACTGAATTTTTATTTGTTTAATGTGTATTTATTTTTGAGAGAGAGGGAGAGAGAGAGAGCATGTGGCCGTGAGTGGGGGAGGGGCTGCAGGGGGTGGGTACACAGGATTTGCAGGGGGCTCTGTGCTGGCAGCAGCAAACCGATGCGGGGCTCGAACTCACGAACCAGTAGATCATGACCTGAGCCAAAGTTGGGCGCTCAACCAACTGAGCCACCCAGGCGGCCCTTATTTCATTTTTTATCAAAGTTATACTTGTATGTAGCTTAGGAGTCAGGCATTCCTATGAGGCTTGGACAAACACAGCCTCCCAGTCACCCCCTATGCTGTCCCCAAAGACAACTTCCATATTCCAGATAACTTTTGCGTTATTTACATGCATCTGTGCAACAACATGATTAAACCACAGTTTCCTGGTGTTTCTGTTTTAGGTATTGTCCACTGAATTCATTCTATGGACAATAGCTTTTACTCCTTCCACCTCTCCCCACACTTGTGCCCCCGTTTTCAATGGAGTTATAATTTTAGTTAGCTCTGTCCTCAGGGATTAGATTTGTATTCACACCAGGCCTGTGGCATGCCATGGTTATTGTTCCACCCCACACACGTGTTGTTTTCCCTGGAGTTAATAATCACCTTTCTTTTCTCATGCTTGCTGAGTTTTCTCTGAACTCATTACTAATTCATCCTTAGATTCTTGCCAGTGGCTTAAATTCAAACACACGGAGTATTTCTAAGGAGGTACCTCCGGGAGCTTCTGCCCTGTCCCAGGCCTGGTCAGCTCTCCCTGGGTCCACGGCAGGGCTGGCCCCTCAAGAACTCCTTGATCTGCATCCTGAAGATTCCTTTTGCTGCTCCCCTGGGTTGGATTTTCCTGGATCTGAGGCTTGCTCTTTCTTAATTAGTCCCTGTTCTAGTGAAGCACGTCCTTCAGTAGCTTCCTGAGAAAGGGCACATGGCAGACACATGGCTTTAAAATATCTTTAATCCACTTGTGTGATAGTTTGGTTGGGTATAGAACCATTTTCCCTCCATAATGTGAGAACTGTTTCAGTGTCTCCCAGCTTCTGACGCTGCTGTGGGTAAAGGCGACGTTGTTTAAGTCCTGATCTGTGGTATGGAAACCGCTTGTTTCTTCTTGCTAGAGGTGTTTAGGGGCTTCTTTTTGTCCTGAGTGATCTGACGGTTCATGAAAATGACCTTTGTGTGGATTCATTTCCATCCCTTTTGCTAGATGCCTGGTGGCTCTTTTGGTCTGGGAATTCCTGTCCTTCAGTTCCAAAAAATTTTCTTGAATTACTAATTTTAAATTATTTCTTTTCTTCCCTTTTCTCTGTTTCCTTTTTCTGTGGTAAATATCAGGATCCTGGACCTCTTTGGCAGGCCTCTAATGACCTTTCTGAATTCCTTTTCCCGGTATTGTGGCTTCACTTTCAAGGAAATGCTTTTATTCTGTGTTCCAACTCCTTCATCGAGCTTTTCATTCTTCTGTAATATTAATTTCCAAGAGTACATTTTTGTTCTCTGAATATTTATTTCTACAGCATTCTGATCTTTTACTGTGGTCACACTATTTTCTCTCATCTCATTGAGGATATTAATAATCTCTCCTTTTTAAGTTTTCCTCTCGTACAGACTCTGAATAAACGTGATAAATACACTTCTGCACCTATTTCCTTACAGTCATGCTTGCCATAGCAAAGTTGAATCAGAATTAAGAACTAATAAATTGTCAAGCAAAACACAAGATAGGGACGCCTGGGTGGCTCAGTCAGTTAAGCATCTGACTTCAGCTCAGGTCATGATCTCACAGTTTGTGAGTTTGAGCCCCACATCAGGCTCTGTGCTGACAGTACAGAACCTGGACCCCACTTCAAGTTCTGTGTCTCCCTCTCTCTCTGCCCCTCCCCCGCCCCTGCTCACACTCTGCCTCTCTCTTTTTCAAAAATAAATAAACATTTAAAAAAATTTTTTTAAAAAGTAAAGAAAAACACAAGATATTCTATGGACAGATAGGAGTGGGCCATGGCCCAGTGAGCCAATGATCACATCCATGGGCCATCAGAATTGAGAAAAGTTCAGATTCACTAGTTCTCGGGAAGGCAAAACTCAGACACTGGCTCATTTTCTGGAAGCAGAGCCTGGGGCAGGGGATCCTGTGCAAGAGGAGTACTGTGGGGAGGGGTGCCTCAGAGAACAGAGAAGCAAGACTGGGCAGAGAAGGAGCTTCTGGCCTTGGGGAGCAGGCCAAGCTACCCTGCAGAGTATCAGTCATCATTTTGAGGGTGACAACCCCCAGGAGGGAGCTGAGAACCCTGGGCGGTGGGGACTGTGCACCTGTTGTAAGGGTTCCCGGGTGGGCACCTGGCTTCATTGGAGGTGAAGTGTCGTTTGGGAGGAGTCACACTTGCAAAACCGAACAAGCGAAGCACCAACAGCTACACAGGCGCCTGTGGGGAGAGCAAGCTCTCGCGCTATGGGGGATGCAGGAATCAGGAGCACTCCACTGGGAGCCTGCAAGGAGGCCCGAGGGAAGGTGTCCTACGGCAGCTCACAGCGTGTGATGGGAGGCAGAGAGAGCACTCGCAAGGGCTGGCTGGGCGCGTTGAGTGTGTGCAGTCTGTCCGTGGTGCCCGGGAAGGGGTTCTGGTCTATCTGTAGTGCCCCCGGTGGTGGGCCAGGGTCTCCCGTCTTTGGCTGTTGGTGCGTCCTTCCCAAATGGGGTCATCGCAAGGGTGACGCTCCTGTGTGCACAAATGTCATCGTCTCTACTGCTCAGGGAGGCCATGAGTGAGAGGGGCGGGGAGCTGGAGGCACATGACGCCCTCCCCACTAGCCCAGGGGCTCGGTAGGCCCCAGTGTCAAGCTGGTTGGTCCCTGCGGGGGGGGGGGGGGGCTCCTGCATTAGATTCAGAGTCTCTGCTCCCAGGCAGTGGTGGGAAGGCAGCCAATGGGACAACTGGCCTTGCATTTGAATGTCTCACTCCTTCCCCTGCTTGATTAACCCTGGGTGGGGCTTTAACTGTTTCTGTAGAAACCTGTCCCCCCCACCCCCCACCTCAAGGAACAGAACAATGGCCTTTCCCTCTAATCTGTCAGGTCTGTGCCAGGGTCAGCAGCAGGAACTTTGGGGACACCCACAATGTCTGTCCATGAAATGATTTGACAGGCTAGGCTAGGGGTTCCTGGGTCTGTTTGGACAAGCGTATAGTTTTCTGGAGTTTGACCCAGTGGGTCATTGGTCTTGGGAGAGGGAAGTGTCCTAGAGAGTAGATTCCGCGTTTGGTTTTCCTGAAAGAGAACAGTTTGATTAATTTGCACATCTTCCTCGTAAGTTCCCTTGCTTGGGCCTGTGAAGAGCTAGTGGTCGGGAAGACACGAAAGCTTCTGTCTCTCCTAAGAAACAGAGGCACAACTAAACATCAGCTCACTGGGAAATCCAAGTCCAGGCTTGCCCTCTCCTTGCACAGACCCCTCTCGGGCCTTCTGCCCCCTCCCTTCCTGCCATCCCACTCCGAAAACCACTTCATTTTATGGAGATCAGCCACTTCTCTCCATAAACCCATTCCTCACATCCTGTTAACACCAATAACATCCCAACAACAACATCCGAGAGAGCCATCCCTACCTCCCAGGACATCACTGTGTGGTGGCCTTGAGGGAGGGAAGGTCCCCACACAGGCAGGCCCGTGACCCTGGGGCCCCAGAGCTGTCATCACACCCTGGGCATCTCTGAGAACTTCTCACTGTCTTGGGAAGGACTCTGCAGGACCCCCATGGATCCCCCACAGGATGGGTGCCAACTCTTTCCAGTGTTCTGTGAACAGGTGCCCAGAACGTGGTCACAAAGAGGACCCTAGAGACAGCATCTATGTTGGGGGCCCACATCTGTGTTGGCCCCCAGGAAACAGCTTTCAGAGGTGGAATATGGGATCTGGTGACAGGGCGAAGTCCCACAGAAGGACTGGTCCCATGAGAAGTCCTTGGGGACAGCAGGGTCTTGTTGAGGAGGGGTGGACCGACCACCAAGGCCGGGGAAGAGGACAGATGGAGGCTGGGGCCCAATCTGTGGCCGACACTGACCTTGGCTCAAACCCGAGCCTCGTCAGTGTCCCATTTGTGAGGGGGCATGGCTTTTTTTAAACCAGGGTTCCTCCAGGCCGGAAGAGAGTGGTATGGAGGGGCGGGTGGGCCACCTGACCATAATCACACTCCCCTCCAGCAGTGCCACCAGAGGGCTGCTCCAACTTAGGCCCAGACCAACATGCCTGTGGCTTCCGAGGGTTTAGGGAGAGCCCCTCTCTGCGACCCCACCTCCCAAAGCGGTGTGCCGCCTGCAGCCTCTGACCATCCCCCAGGGCTCTGTGGGAAACCAGGTCCCAAGGCCACTGTCCGCTCCTCCTACCGTCCTGCTGACCAGGCCCAAGGCTGCCCAAGGGCATTTGGGTCATGAGACCAGTGCCCTCACACCCCGTCCACAACTTCCTGGGCAGGGACTAGAAGGTCTTGCCACCTCCCTCTCCAGGGAGTGGGATGTCCCAGGCCGCGGTAAGCTAGTGAATGTTTAACAGCTGGCCCTGGGGGTGGGCACCTGGTTGTGGCATTTGCCCATTTCCACAGTGAAAACACCCACCAGGATCTCAAGCCGCCGGGGTGCAGCCAGTGAACACTGAGGTGGAAGGCGTAATAATCCGCAGGCAGGAGTGTCTCCTAAGCCACTCCCTGTCCTCCTGACGCGCTCCCGTGTGGGATGTGAATCACACAGGAGCACCGGTGTCCCTAGGCCAGAAAGCAGGGCCTCGGGGTCACTGTGGCCCGTGGCCACAGGGGTAACGGTGCGTGCCCAAGCGTGGGCTGAGGGCCTGCCATGGCCCACTCCTCAGCTCCCGGGTGCCCATAGAAGGAACTAAGGGAGGGGGGTCCACATCCGCAGCTTTGTGCCCACACGTATCCTCCGAGGCCAAGAGAGCCACTTACTCCCCAGCTCTCTGTGCCCTGGGGAGGTGGGGCAGGGGCAGCCCGTGGGGTGCAGGCAGAGCTGAGAAACACAGGGGGGGTGCTGGGGGGGTGCAGGAGGCAGCCCTTGGAGGTCTGGGCTGAGCAGAGGCCTGTAGGACACAGTGTCCGGGGGCTGGTGAGTGGAGGACTGCGGGACCGTGGGACCAGGCTCTGGGCACACCAGGTGGACAGGCTGCGTTGGGCTGGCGGGGGGGGGGGGGGGGGGAGGTGCGATTTGCAGCCGTGGCCACCTTGTAGCAGAGTGAGGTGGGTCAGAGGTACCTGCACTGGAGAGGCTGCTGGTGGCCCATGGGATGTCAGCTGTCAAGCCGCAGAGGGAGCCCCGGTCTCTGCTGTGTGTCTGAGGCAACAGTGTTGTGGGTGCCACGAGGGCCTTTACCTTGAGGGACGGCTCCCGTCACTCCCAGACAACAAAGGGGGCACAGAGCGCGGGATGGGGGTCTCAGCTCTTGGGGTGCAGGGCTCCGGGCCTGGACAGCTGCCGGCAGGCGGGCGGGGCGGCACGGTGCTGAGGCTGCACTCCTGCTGGTACAGCCCAAATACAGAACTTCTCTGATGTGCATAGACGCCTGCGTCCCGCCCTCTGGGCCGGAAGGCCGGAAGCTGGTGGGAGCAGGCTCTGGGGCCGAGACGAGTGCCTCTGCCTAGGTGAGGCTGCCAGAGACAGACAGGAGGGCGGATCTCTTTTCTGGGGGACTCATGCAGTCTCACCTTCATTTGTCTGGATTAACTCGGGAGCAGGTGCATTTCTCCTGCAAACAGAGGTGCACCACCCAGGCCAGCTTAACCCTCTCCCCACCGATCTGCTTGGGACCCTGGGGGCAGGGTGGCAAACCTATGGGGGCAAGAGGGTCGGAGGCCTGTCCCAGGCCCAGGAGTTCAATTTGCCCTGAGTACTTGGCCACATGCACCTTTGTGGGGATAGCGGCCTCACTCCTGCTGGTCCGCCGGGTCCAATCGAGACTAGGAGGGGGACCAAGGCAGCCCTCCTCCCACTCCCTCTGCAAACTCACGGGCACCAGGGCCTCTGGAGTCGGACACCTGTCCTCGACCCCTCAGCCCCGCCTCTTCTTTGGTTTTCCAGCTAACAAAGCAAGCAGGGTGCTTTGTGGTGGCCTCACCCTGGGGACTGGGCCCATCCTGGGAGGGTGGGTGGGAAACCCAGCTTTGCATAAGGAAACCCGAGCCCCGCCAGGTGCGGGAGACAAAGGCGGGTGGCCCGCCCCTGCCTGCCTGGCTCTGAGGGGCGGGGATCCTCCAGGCGGGGTGTCCACACCCCCTCCCCTGGTCTGTGCGAGGCAGTGAGGTGGGGGGGGGGGACCCGGCGGGAAGATGTGAGTGTGGGGCTAAGAGGCCCGAGGTTGCCCCAGCCTCCTGCCCCACGTCTGCGTGGGCCCCTCCCCAGCCTCGCAGGCTGCACTGGGGACAGAAGGGGAGCCTGGGGAAGGCAGGCAAGCATGCTTCTCATGGCGCGCCTATGTGTCCCTATCACCCCTTCGGAGCGGGTTTCCTGGAGAAGGGTAGGTGCCTTACAGCCCCAGCCTCCCCAGCCCTCTGCAGTGGGCCTTGTGTGGGTCCTTCTGGGGACTAGGCCACCTGCAGTGTCCCAGGCACCGTCCCCCACCCCAGCCTAAATGCAGGAACATCCCCCTGGGGGCTTTGGGGACTTACAGAGGGAGGGGCTTTCTGGAGAAAGGACCCCTCCAACCCCCAGCTGGCCCGCTTCAGGGCTGTGGCACAGCCTCTGGGCCTGGGTCCAAATCGCTGTGACCTTGAGGAAGGGTTCAGGGTATTCTGTCACAGGAGCTGACGGAAGGGGGAGACACAAGCAGCATTAGTGGGAAGGAGGGCTGGGGTCTCTCTGGCCTCTCAGGCACAGCCCACCCCCAGAGGGTCAGGAGCTTGGACCACCCGCACCCCCTGCTCTTCTGGGCCCCTCCCAGTCCCCTTCCTTGTGCCTCCAACTGCCTTCCTCCTCCGGGCTCCGCATACGGGACCTGCACCCGTATCTCTGGGATTCGGGGACTTGCTCAGGGCCGATGTCCCCAAACCGCTCTTCCCTTTCAGGTTTGTCTCACGCACACGCTAGTCACACATGTGTCCAGTAACACGTACACAAGGTCACCCCCTCCCAACCCCCCATATCCCCCATGTACAGCCGCCGGCGTGCACGCACCCAGAGGAATGTGCATCTGGCAGCCAGGCACCAGCATTGCAGAGTGTCCTCTGGCCCTGTCCTGGGCCATCCACCTCTCACCCCATTCAGTTCATTTCCAGAGGTGGTCCCCCCACCCCCACCGTGGCCTTCAGGCCTCCTGCTCGTCTATGGGGGGTGGGGGGCACCGGGAGGCAGCACACTGACTGTATCAGCCTCACAGAGAACCACAGGCTTTGCTTTCTTGGGTCTCACCAGGACCGGAGCGGTCTTGACCCGCCGCCAATCTCACCGGCTGGCCAGGCCAGGCCCGTCCCACCCACACGGGCTCCACCTGGCTGGAAGCCATGAGCTCCTTCCTGCTTTCCACCTTCTCAGAACAGGGTGTGGCCCTTCCTCTCCCTGGGTCTGACCGCTTCCCTGAGCTTCCATCACAATCTGGAAACTCAGCAACCTCGTTCTCTGGGCAGGCACAGTAGGGGAACCCCTGAGAGACGGGGGCAGGGAGCTCCAAGCCCTGTGGGTTCGTGGAGCAGGAGCCCAGGCACAGGGGGCACGCAGGAGGGCCCCCGGTCAGGGCCGAGACAGGCCCTTCCCAAGCAGGGCCAGCCCTGGCTTTGCTAGTCTATGGAATGCAGTGGATTTTCCAGAAAGCTGAGTTCGAGCGTGTGCAATTTAAAGGAAGCATCTTTCAGCCCAGGATTGCGTCCTCCCCGGTGACGGGTGTTAAAGCCTCGTTTGCTTAGGTGGTAGATGGCAGCCGTCTTGAGTGCCCTTCGTGTCAAACAAATACGTGCTAACCCCCGAAGTCAGGACAGTGGGGCCAGCGCTGCGTTTCTTGAAGGGAGGGACAGAACAGTGGCCAAAAGCTGTGCTCCTGGCCCAAGTGGTAGCCCCTGGAGCACGGAGGACAGAGGGGCCGTCCTCCCCAGGTGTCATGAGCACGCTAGGAGGGCGCACACGCAAGTTGTGTCTTTCCACCAGGTCAGCCTTACCCAGTCGGAAGGCAGAGTTAGTCACAATTATAAAGCAAGTTCAGGATTCCAAACTCGATGACATTTCACCACGTGATTAAACTTGGCTTCTCACACAGCACACAGAGCAAAACACAAGAGCAGCCACACAACAGGCAAGACACAGAGGGGGTGGGGAGCTGGCGAACCAAACTCAGGTGAGTCTGTGAGCACACAGTGGAGACAGGGCCTCGGTGGGCCCGAGTCAGCCCCGGGTGCTCACTGCTTGTTAGGTTCCAGCCGTGCCAGATCTCCGCCTGCCTTCAGAGCTGCCTTTTTAAGTGGGCGGGCACAGAGCGGTCACCTGAGGAGTCTGACAGTTTGCTGCAAGACCCCTCCCCTTTTTATGAGTTTTTAATTTATTTATTTGCTTATTTTAATGTTTATTTCTGAGGAAGGGGGCACGGGGGCAGAGAGAGAGGGAGACTCAGAATCCGAAGCAGGCTCCAGGCTCCGAGCTGTCAGCAGAGATCCCGACGTGGGGCTCTAACCCGTGAAGTGTGAGATCATGACCCGAGCCGAAGTCAGCCGCTTGTCCGACTGAGCCTCCCAGGCGCCCCGATCCTTGCCTTTTTGAAGGGATTTAATCAGTCTAGGGCCCCCGCAGGCCTCCTCTGCTTCCGCCTGTTATCAGTTCTGGGGTGTCGTCAGCCGGTGCTGGTGTCCCTGAGATCTGGTAGCTGCGGTACCCTTAACTACTTGCGTCCTTGCTTGACACAGGCTCTGGCTCGACCTGAGCGAGACACCCCATTCTGCCCTCTCCGCTAGGAGTCTGTGGGCCGGGAGTCCGCTCGCTGCCCGGCCGGGATCACAGCTCTCTCCAGCTTTGGGTCAGCACTGCCCTGAGCGTGGCAGCTGCAGGGGAGGTCACCAGATGGCCCTGCCCTAGCTTCTGGGGATCTGGGTTCTGGAGCTCGGCAGGGCGCCCCGAGCGGTGGCTGCTGGCGTTAGGTTATGGGCAGCGCGTGGAGGAGAACTTGGGGTCTAAGATGGCAGGACCCGCAAAGGAAAATGTAGTTGCTCTGTGTTTAGACAGAGATGTGCTTCGTTTCTATGGGCAGCTTCTTGGCGGCACGAGGCCTTAGCCCGGAAACCAAGGCAGCGTCTCTCCAGCCGCAGTTCCTGGGCTCCTGGAGACATCGGCGCCCTCCTGGGTTCCCGGCGGCTGCGGTCACTCAGAGCTGCTTTTCGCTTCCGCTTCGGGCCCAGAGCTGGGATTTGCTTCGGAAAAGACAAAAGGCAGAGAAGGGGAAGGACAAGGGGGAGAGGTGTCCCCCACAACGGAAGGAGGCTTAGCAAGGAGCGTCGGGTGGCGGCGGGGTGGCCTCGGGACCCCTGGGTCCTGAGCAAAAGCCAGGACGCCCCCAGGCATCTCCAGCGAACGTGCCCAGGGGTGCCCTTGAGGGGGAGGACGGGGTGGGAGGAGGTGGGCAGTCTCCCCTGATCCCGTGAGACTCGTTACAACCCTTCTGCCAGCCTTGTCTTGAAGTTTAAGTTTGCTCAGGTCTCTTTCCTTTCTCAGCGCTTTGTATCTGGGTGTTTTTCCTCTTGTGAGTGCACACACTGCGTTGTATTGTACAATATGCTATGTGGTCGACTTTGTACCCGTCCTCCCTGCAGCGCTGGGCTCTGGGTGTCCTATTTTGTGAATGCTGTCAGGAGGGCTCTACATGCATCTGCGCCCCCCACCCCCAGGGGGTGAATGACCAGCTCCTCCTTTTCCTGCACGAAATCCCACGTCTTGTGGGTCTGCTCCTCTGTCTTTCTGGTCCTGCACCCGTATCTCCCGGAATCGGGGACTTGCTCCTTCCCTACTGGGCACCGGTCAGGGCCGATGTCCCTAGACCGCTCTTCCCTTTCAGCTTTGTTCCCCAGGATGGGGATGGCACTGGGGTGTGAGAGACTTGGGGGAGCAGGCATCTGACCACGGGGGCCTCCCCACAGCTGCCTGGGGTGAGCTGACCTAGGCCCAACTCCCACCGCACCCCCAGCCACCTCCTGGTCCACTCTGGCCCTGCAGAGCCCCCCGCGCCCCCCCCCCCCACACACAGGGAGGCATCTCAGGCCCCTCCCGGCCAGCCCCTGCCCGAGGCCCCTCCCAGCCACCACAGACCCTCCTGCTCAAGGCCCGGGGTCCGAGCTGGTCTCCTCTGGGGTTCCCTAAGGAAAAGAACCCAGAAAGCCTCCCTTGCGAACAGCCAGAAGCACAGAGGCTCCTGCCGGGTGGAACCCCCCCCCCCTGCTCCTCTGAGGGCAGAGCTGCTCCCTCAATGGCCCAATGCCATCCCTCCCTCACTGTTACCACCTGGCATCGGGAAGCGGGGACAGAGTCCTGGGGACGCTGCGTGTGCACGTGTGTGCAGCCCCGCACGTGAACGCCCGTGCCACACGCCTGTCTACCCGCCTACGGATGCTCGCCTGCGTTTCCACACGCGTGCTGCACGCCCGTGTGCGAGCCTCTCCTCGTGAACCCTACCTGCATCCCTATCCTGACCTCAGTACCTGACACGGAGTCTGCTCAGGACCCTGGGACCCCAGACAAGCCCCTCGCAGATGCTCCCGGAGTCCGTCCACAGGACACGCGGGTGTTGACATGTACACACGTGTACTCTCGCCTGACCAGAGCTGGCCTGGGGCCCAGACATGAGGAAGAAGTCGATGCCTCAGGGGGGTCCGGGGATAGCAACCCCGGATGGGAGCCACACCTTCAGAGAGCAGGACAGGTGACCTGGAACCCAAAGGGACGGAGGTGACCCCGTCCATGGATGTTTGATGATAGGGGTGTGGGCCATGTCTAAAGGGGCACTGTGCTTGGCGGGGAGGGAGGACCCCCCCCCCATGTGACCCTGAGGAGGGAGGGCAGCCAGAGTGAGCTGGGCCCAGAGGTGGCAGCCGAGTGGCGGTGGGCTAGGAGCTGCCCCCTCTACTGCCCCACCCTAGACACAGGGCCTGGGGTGCCCCCATGTGATCCCAGTGCTTCTTAACACCCAGGCAGAGTTGGGGGGACACATGAGGGAGTCTCTGGGAGTCCGTAGGGTGAGATCTGAGGGGCGATGCCCCCAGGGAGGCACGGCCAGGTGGGGGAGCTTTTCGGACAAGAGGCCGTGCCCTGGGGTGACGCCCTGGGGTGAGCACGTGACCTCCAGCGTCTCACACCCTGTCCAAGGTGTGCTGCCCGGAGAGCCCAGCCCAGAGGCACACTCCTGAGAGTGATTTGTGCCCCGTGGGGAGCAGGTGGGGCCAGGGCTTGGGGAGCTTCCCAGGATGCTAACCAGGGGTGGGCGTGGGGCAAGGGGTCCCTGTGCATCAGGTGGAGAACTGCCTTCAGGGGTAGGTCTGGTTTCAGCCTAAGAGGCTCAGGCAGCTTCCCTGGGCCCCCTGAGGGCAGCAGAACAGCCAGGGTGATGGGTATGGGGTGCCCTCTGCCTTGCGCCCCCATCTCTGAGGCGGCAGCTTCAGGGCTCAAGTCAGAATGAGGGTGAGAGAACCTGCTGAGCATTCCAGGCATGGGGACCTCCCCTGGGTCCCCTAGTGACTCCTGCTTCACCCCGAGCTCCGGGTCTGCTGGACAGGGCTGCCGTGGGTGCCTTGTGGCCGAGGCAGGTTTGAGGTGTGGAATATCCGCGCGAGGGCACGACATTCCCCTAAGGTTAGTCACTGGACTCGCCCGCGGCGCCCACGTTACCTGTGCCCCCCCCCCGCCCCCCGTCCACTACTCGAGGCTGCTTGTGAGTGACTTCTGTTCGTGTGATCTCCAGCTTTCCTGGTTATCACTACTTGATGCAGACGCATCTGCACTTTGCTTGGATGGTTCCAGAAGCCTCAGTGGCTGAGCGGCCATACTCTGTCTCCAGCACAGGCCATGGGGTGTCTTGCCCAACCCAGCTTTGCAGTCCAGTAGCCCCTGACAGGTTAGTTGGGCATCCAGCCCTCACCCCCACCCCCAGAGACAGAAGCCCTGGAGACGTCTCCTTACATCTGGCTCCGGGAGGAACCTCTGGCCGCCAGGACACCCATCAATCAAGGCCAGTAAACAACCCAATGGGACCGAGGGTCTTCAAGAGGCTCCCACATCCCTGGGACCCTGGCCCAGCCCTCACCCAGTCCTGAGGCAGAAATGAGTGGGGCCCCGGAGGACCATGCACCCCAATGTGATGCAGGGGTCCCCGAGGCACTGCATAGGGTCAGGTCCCAAGCCTCAGCCAGACCAGAGGCCCACAGCATGGGGGAGGAGAGGAGGCCCCACCCATGGTACAGGTGCGGGCACCGGAAAGGGGCCCGTGTTGCCCCCCCAGACTGCACCTAGACCCAGGGTGGGGGCAGGGTCCACTTCCCGCGAGGACTTGAGGGGCTGCCCGGCCCACCTGCTCCATCTGGCTGGACAGGATATTGGCCCATCGCTGTCATCAAAGCAGCCCTGGGCTTCTCCCTCAGACTGTCCCCATCCCCGCTCCTCCAAGGCCCCCAGGTGTCCCGGACTCCAGGTCCAGAGCCGAGCGGAGGCACGTGCCCCTGCCCAGGGCCCCATCGCAGATGACCACGCCCACTTCCTCCACCCTCACCCACACAGCCCTGCTTCTCAAACAGGGCTCACTGTCCCCACTCCTGTCCCCACCGGTCAGGGACGAGGGTCCACCCTCTGTGTAACAGGCCTTCCTACACCCTCCCACTACTTGCTGCCCTCACAGAGGCCTCTCTGCCCCACCCTACAACCCCAGCCTCTATGAACACGCCTGCAGCCCGTGAACCCCCCACCTCGCCCTGGTCAGTGCCCTTCATGGGTCCATCTATGCTGTTCCTCCCTAGCCTTGGGGGTCCCGCCCTGCCCCAGTGTCAGAAGGTGACAGCTCCCTTGGTTCCCTAGGTCTCTAAACAAGACCCTCCTTGGGGCACCTGGGGGCTCAGGCAGCTGAGCATCCGACTCTCGATTTCAGCTCAGGTCATGATCTCACGTTTCATGGGATCGAGCCCCGAGTCTGTGCTGACAGCACAGAGCCTGCTTGGGATTTTTTCTCTCTCTCTGTCCCTCCCCCATTCTCTCTGTCTCTCTCAAAATAAATAAACTTTAAACAAGACCCTGCTTGGCCACAGTGATGTCTCTAGTTCCAGCCTGTTCCTCTGCAACACACAAAAAAACTCCCTGCCTCCTCCCTCAGCACTTCTAGAACTCGTAGCCTGGCTCCTCCCTCCTGCCAAGGTCACAGTGACCTTCTCCCACTGGTCTAGCTCCCTCCATCGCCCTCCCCCCTCACGCTGTCCTCTGATGCGGTTGGGACTCCTCAGGTCCCAGCACCTGTGCACCAGCGGCCACGTCTGCCTCTTCTTCCTCCCACTGACAGGCAGGCCCAGGCCGGTCCCCAGAGCCCTTCTTTCCCAGCCGCTACACCCCAGCCCCTGGCCCATCCAGCTATGCTGGAATCCTGGGACAGAGTTACCGAGTGTCTTGGAAAGGCCAATCCAGACCTAGCAGAGCCACAGGGGCTGTGACAGCAATCTCACCAACAATTCTTTTTTGGTCTGTTTTTACTGTTTATTTTTGAGAGACGGTCAGAGCACGAGCAGGGGAGGGGCAGAGAGAGAGAGGGAGACATAGAACTCGAAGCAGGCTCCAGGTTCTGAGCTGTCAGCCCAGAGCCCAAGGTGGGGGTTGAACCCATGAACCGTGAAATCATGACCTGAGCCAAAGTCAGAAGCTTAACCAACTGAGCCACCCAGATGCCCTCCCCCACCCCCCACCCCCACTGTTCTAAGCAAAGTGTCGAGGCACAGCCGAAGGCTCAGCCGAGCCCTAACCCTTCTCAGGGGTGAACCCTCAGCACCTTGTTACAATAGCTCAGACTCCTTCCCAACCGCTGCCCCTCTCGTGCCCAGCGAGCTTGTCGAAGGGCATAGATTCTCTTCACAAACGATCTCTCGAACCCGAGAGTCCCGTGGGAGCTGGTCCTCGGGCCATTGACGCCCTAGGGGTCCGTCTGGGTGGCCATCACGTCACAGTTTCCCAAAGCTGCAACCTCTGTGCATCCTCCCAACCCTGCCAGCCCTGCCTCGGATTTCCACTGCACCCCGGGCAGCCAGCTTCCCTTGTGCTGCGTCACCCCCTCCCGGTAGCCTCGTCCCCCCCCTCCGGCCCCATCCTGTGGAGCAGTGGCTCCTCCCCCAAACCCCTCCCCCTCAGGGCACCCTGCCGGCTTCTCCCTCTGCTGCCCACAGGTCAGGGCCCAGACTGTGAACAAATCGTCTGTGGATGGATTTCCACGCCTCCTGTTGTCCGACCCGAAGGGTGGGCAAGAGGGTGGGGGGTCTCCTGCTGGCGTCGGTGAGCAGCACAGGGAGGGTGGCGGGACCAATGCCGCCGTGGGGGTCACTGATAGGAGTGTCCAGACCAGCCAGTGCATGGAGACAGAGGCACATTGGTGGCTCCTGGGGCCAGGGGGCTACCCGGTGGGTCTTCCTTCAGGGGGCTAAAATGTTCTGGAACTAGATGCTGACGGTGGTTGTACAACATCGTGCAAGCACTAAATGCCACTGAGTTGTTCACTGTAAAATGGTGAGCTTTATGCTATGTGAATTTCAACTCAATTAAAAAATACTCCCTTGGTAAACACGTCTCCCATCAAACCAAACCCCATCAGAATAGGATCCAGGTGTTGCTTGGGGCCACTGGGCCCTCTCACTCCTGAGGCGGTTGCCCCCCAGTTTCTGTGTGGATGGGCCCTGGAAGGCTCAGCTCAGGAAGGCATCTGTGCCCCTGGAAACAGGGAAGCCAGTCTTCCCTCGTGTGTGTCTGAAAAACAAATCTGCTTGGTGCCGGGTGGGCGGCCCCAGAGCACAATTAGACTCCAACGAGTGGAAAAAGAGGGTGGTAATTTTCCCGAGCCCCATCCCTGGTGGCAGCCTCAGGCATCTCCATGACACTTTTCTGCCTTTGGAGACCAATTACCCAGGTGGAGGGGGATAGCTGGGCCCAGTGGCCTCGTTAGCTTGCTTTCTCCGCTGGAGGGGGACCGGGGAGGGCAGCTGGTCCACGGCCCAGACAACTCGGCCGGGCCCCAAGGACCTGGAGATGCAGAAGGAACCTCACCACGCCAGGGCCCCCAGGTGGGCTCAGGCCTCTGCCAGTGGGAGCCAAGGGCAGGCCCCACCCCCGGGGCCCAGGGGTGCCAGGGGGTGCAGGAGTGCGGAGCTCCCTCCCTGCCGTGGCAACAGCCCAGCTGACGCCTGCCTTTCCTGGTGCTGGGGTTGCATCAGACAAGGGGCCCCTCGGGGGCCCCAGTAGCACCTTAGGCACAGGGTGCGCCCTGCCCTGAAGGCCCAGGCTCCCCGCCCCAGGCCAGAGCTGCCTTGCTCCACGGGGGTGAGGGCGCCTGGCGGTGTGGGTCGGGCTCTGCCCCCCTCGGGATTGCCACAACCACCGCTTGTCCCCTGATGCCGCCTTACCTGATAAATATGGGGTTTCTGGATGATTCTTTCTCTAGGGTCTGTAAGGCAGTCTGCTCAGACTTGATAGGGACAAGGCCAAACCAGAGACTGGTTCCAGAACAATTTCCCAAATAGGCCACCGACTCCCTGAAGCCCTCTGAGTAATCCTGGCTTCCGCCAGGATCCATGACCTTTCCTGACCCCTTGCCCACCCTCCATGGGAGCAAGAGGGGCCCAGGGCCTTCTGCGGGCTCGCTCCCCATCACCCTCTGAGAGGAGGTACCTCTCCCCAAAGCCCACGGAACCTTCTGACCACCTTGAAGCAGAAAACGTGGGGACACAATGTCCTCATTTCTGCTTATCTGCAGATAAGCATCTACGGGAAGAGTTGGCTGTGGCACGAGGATCTTCCCCTTGGCTCAGGGCGTCTGTTGCCAAAGGGCCCCCAGAAAGTTAGGAGGGGCCTCACCCCAGCACCCCTAGTTTCCTTCTTAGAGGTCACCCCCACACCCCTCTAGACAAGCCCTTAGTTGCCTGATCCCTATAGTCATATGTGCATCTAACCTGGGACACAGGCCAAGACCTATACTTCCAGTCCCTCCCCAGCTGGACCCTGAGAAGAAGCCCCATAGGACAGGCCCCTACAGGAAATGGACAGAAACAACCCCCCCCCCCAGGAGCAGGACGGGGCATCCCCAGGTGGGACCCCAGGGAAAGGATGGGGGTGGGGCCCCACAACCCAGAGTGACCTCCTCACTGATCCTGCCTGACCTCACTGACTTCACCTGACCTCCTGGCTGACCCCCTCCTGACCTTCTCACCTCATCAGACCTCGCTGACTTTCTTGCTGACCGCCTGACCTCCCTGAGCTCCCCTAACCTTCTCGCTGAGCCCCCTGACCTTCTTGCTGACTTCACCTGATCTCCTCCCTGATGCCGCCTGACCTTGCTGACCTTTTGCAGACTTCATCTGACTTTCTTGCTGACCCCACTTGACCTTGCTGACCCCACCTGCCATTCTCATTGACCTCATCTGACCTCTTTGCTGACCCCACCTGACTCTCTTGCTGACCTTCTCACTGACCCAACCTGACCTTGTCCCCCTCCTTCCTCTGATCAGGATTTCGTGAGCCCTCACTTCCTGTCAGCACTGGGGACACCTGGAGGCTCATGGGGCCTACAGCCTGCTGAGGGGTGGGGTACCCCAAGTTTCAGAGGCTAACCCCATAAGAGAGAAAGGGAACATTCCAGAAGAGGGGCAGCGTGTCTCCAGCCAGGGAAGCCCCTAGGAAGGCTATGGCTAGGGTGGGAGCCCCTGGAGCTCCTGGGAGCCCCCACCCAGCACTGTCTGGGAGCTGGTGGGCAAGTTTCCCCCACCCTGCAAAAGCCCCTCAACATCACTTTAGCCTGGCTGTGGGGTGGGCTCTGGAGCCCGACCCTCTCTCCTGAATGTGAGAATCTTCACTCAAATTAGATGCTAATGCCTGCTGCAGCTGCCGATTTGGAATGCAAATCTGAACCATCACACAAATGCTTCCGCAGCCCTGTGGCCCCAGGGGGGGGTGGGGGGGCAGAGTGGGTTCTCCCCAAATTGGGTTCCCCAGGACACAAGGTCGCCCCTGTTGGTAGAGCCACTGGGGCGTCTGGCATCTTCCAAGAGCTCTTCCTGCACACGACAGACTTGCCCGTGTGGTCCTGGGCCAAGCCTCAGAAGAGGGCTTGGCCTCCTGCTCCAACTCCTGTGGTGGAGGCCAGCGCCTGGGCAGCCCCTGCCTGCGGGAGAGGAAGGAGGTCAGCACCAGGGTCAGCTCCAAGGCCACTGTTAATAAAGCCAGCCCTGGTTACAAGTTGACCTTGGACACTTTGCTGTCATTTTGTCTCCACGTGGGGAAAGGTCACAGCGACTTCAATGGTGCCTGGTGCCAGCCTGGGAGGGACACAAAAACTGACGCTCTTGGGTCCCGCACCCAAGACCTGACCCTTGTCCTCTGACCCCAAAGTGCGGGCATTCCCCTGCCCGGCGGTGAGTGTCCCTGAAGGGCACCTGGAGATCCAGACAGAGCTGACACTCCAGCAGCGTTCATTCGTCCATTCTGCAAATGCCCGTGGTGCCATCGGTGTGTACTCTCACCTAGTCTCCTGGTCAGCCCTGAACAAAACTGCAGCCTGGTCATGAGACCTACCTCAGTCTGTGCGCGTGGTTGGCACATAAGTGCTGGGTAGAGTGCGGGCCCCGCTGGAAGTTAGCAGATGTCTGGGTCTCACTGAGAGGTAACACGTGAGCAAAGAAGCCAAAAGGGTGAGGGTGCCACAAGGAACCCCCAGGAAGGGGCCGGGAACGTGGCAGGGGTGATGGGGTGGGGTGATGTGGGCCCGGCTGTGGCAAGTTCTGAGTCAGAGGTGGGGGGAGGGGGCTGCCAGGGACCAGGGACAGCGTGTCTCCACGTGCTGTGGGTGAGGCTGAGCCTACAGCCTTTGAGGGCAGTTGCAGGGGCCAGTCAAGATCACAGCACTGACCCAGGAGAGACCGTGGCGGCCAGAGCAGGCAGTGACACAGGTCAGAAGGACCCCCAGGTCTGGGTGCACTAGGAAGGTCCAGCCAGCTCTCCTAGGGGCTGCGGCTGGAGAGGGTGCAAGGAGATGGGAGGGCCCCTAGTAGACATGGGGCAGGTCCAGACCGGTCTGTCATGGCTGTTGGACACGCTGTGGCAGGCGGGTAGTGCGTTTGGGAGCTGTTGGCATGACGACTCTTCGGTCTGGTGACTGGAGAGGGTGTGGGGGAGGGGGACAGAGACATGGACAGACTGGGGCCTGGCCAGATTAAAGGTGGGGACAGGAGCAGGGGTTCCTGGAAGCCAATGAAAGAAATGCTTCCAGATGGAGCTGCTGACCCATGGTGTCAGAAGGTCAAGGGCAGGAGGCTGAGGACAATGGCTGAGAACTCAGTGCTGGAGGCAGGGAGGAGGAGGCAGGAGGAGACCGGCCGGCAGGGCTCACTGCCCGGCGAAAGGCACGCAGGCACTGGGAGAAACACGTGTTAGGGCCGCGCTGAGGCAGCCTGGCAGCATCCCGGCCAGAACAGACCTGGATGACAGTGACAGAGGGTAACCGGTCAATGAATGGGAATGCGTGAGGTGTGGGGGGAGGGCAGGGGACCGCTTTTCCTTTCAGAAGAGCCACGGAGGAGAAAATTGCCAGCCACGACCACCAGTGAGCAAAGCCACAGCCTCTGCTGTGACCACTGCCAGGGGTGCACAGCCTGTCAGACCCCTGCACGGAGGGACTTTGTGCAGAAGGGTGGGCCTGGAGCCTTCAAAGGGGGTCTCAGCAGTCAGGAAAAGGCCGAGGAATGTTCTGGACCAACTGAGACTAGGGGACACCACAGCTCAGTGCGGCATACGGTCCTGGGTCAGATCCTTTGGGAGGACAGCACTGGGACAACCGGTCAACAGGGTCTGAGACCAGCCTGGAGGGCATGGGGCAGGTGACGAGAATTCCCAGGCTCCGTGGCCGTGTGGTGCTTTGGTAGGGGTGGGGGTATCTCTGTTTGTAGGTCAGGGGTGAGGGGCATCCAGCCAGCAACTCACTCTCAAATGTCCTAGAAGAAACTCCCAATACTTGCTATGGAGTGGGGTTCACCCAAATATACTTGCTATGGATTGGGGTGCACCCAAATCCGTGTGTTGAAGCCCTAACCCCTCAATGTGTTGGTATAAGGAGGGGGGTCTTTGGGAGGAGATCGGGTTAGGTGAGGTCATGAGGGTGGGCCCCACGGTGAGATTAGTGTCCTTCTAAACAGAGGGCTCTTCCCTTTCTGCTTGCACACACCAAGAAAAGGCTGTGTGGCCACCATGAGAAGGTGCTGTCTGCGAGCCCGGAAGGGGCCTCACCAGGCACCATATCTCCTGGCACCTTGATATTAGACCTCACAGGCCCAGGAACTGTAGGAAACAAATGTCCATTGTCTAAGCTGCCCAGTTTGTGGTGATGCGTCACAGCAGCCCAAGAGGACTGAGACAGTATTGTACCTGCAACTTTTCTGTAAGTTTGAAATTATTTCAAAATAAAAAGGGAAAAATTGCCACAAAGGAAAGACTTAAGATAAAGCAAAATAAGGTCCCAAACAGGGCTGGGCCCTCCTCAGGCTTTAGTAGGCCCGTGCCAGGAAGGGGGCCTCGGGGAGTGAGGGCAGGAGGGAGGACCCCTGCTCCGGGAGATTCTGGAGGCCTGCGGTGGAGAGGAGCTGGGAACGGGGGTTCAGGGCTGCAGTCACTGATACCATTGAAGAATTAGGACCAGGGGCATTGAAAAGCACAGAGTAAAGGCGTCTAGAGGTGCAGGTGATGGGTGAGGAGGTGATGACAAGAGATGGAACACCAGGAAAGAGGGGACTTTGGGGGCTTGGGGGGGCCCAGTACCACATGGGGGTGAGGCCAGGAGGGGCCTGGGAATCCCGAGTTTGGAAGAGGTTGGTTTGGGGGCTGTAGTGGTCTCAGGGCTGTGAGGGCTAGGAGGGCACCTGGTGCTTCCCCGGAACGAGGCAGAGGCCTGGGGATCTGGTCTGAGACACCCTCCCCCAGGGGGCCAAGTCTGCACTGGAGGCTTTCCCGCCGCTGCTCTAGACCCAGCTGTGTGGTGGAGAAATGAGGGTCTGCTCTGAGTGCAAGAGCTACAGGCCCTTTTCCAGAAGGTTCCTGCACAGCTGGGGGAATGCAGTGGAGTCCTGGGGTCCCTAGTCTGCTTTGTCCCCAAGTCTCAGGCTCTCTTTGCAGCCGGAAGATGGGAGCCCCTTTAGACCAGGCCTCCTTTCCTGAGTGCTCAGTGTGGGGCTGATGCCCACAGATTGTGGGCTCTCAGGAGCAACATGGCATTCATAAACCTCCAGCTTTGGCCAAGGCGGTGGGGGCGGGGGGTGAGGCCAAGCCACCTGTCTCCCTGGGAGATTGTGTGACCTCGGGCCTGTGGCCACGCCCTGTTTGTGCAGCGAACACAGATGCCCAGGTCGTATTCCACATCTGGGAAAAGTTCCCCCGGGGCCTCCAGGCTCCCGGTTTCTTCCTGAGAGGCCACTGAATCACTGGGCCTGGCCTCACCTAAACACCAGAACCTAGGCCAGGCCCAGCTGGCGTAGGCCCCGCAGGGCAGAAGAGGGCAGGTGGAGTTCAGGTTCCCAGCAGGATGAGTCCGGGGGCACCTGCTGCGGTCTGGAGCGGCTCAGTCCCGGCAGGGCAGGCTGGGGGTTACGGCTGGCAGGAAGATGCGCCCCCATCCCCGGGGCCCTGCTCAGCCAGCATTGTAGGCCCACGGACACAGGAGGAGCCAGGATTCAGGACTCCCCTGAGCCCCACTGAGCACCCCCCGCCTGCCCACGAGCTCTGGCTTCACCTTTGCTGCCAGGGCCAGAAAAGGTAGAAGGAAGCCTCCGGTGGGGTCCAGCAGCCCCTCGGGCTGGCTCTGCCTGGGGCCCTCCATGCCTGAGGCCTGCGGAGCGCAACCTGAGGGTCCCGAAGCACCTCAGCACCTCGAGACCCCCAGGTGGACAGGTCTCCTGCCGGGTAGGCAGTTCCTTGCAGTTGGCGGGGGAGGGGGGGTGGTCAAGAGCAAGCAGGTGTCTCCGCGCAGCCCACAGGGGAGGGCAGGGCCCAGCTTCGCCTGTCAGTCACTCAGCAGAATGTGCTCTGCACTGACGCTGGGCACCCTGTCCCATCCTGGGCCTCACAGCTCTGGCCCCTGTCGTCTTCCTCAAAGACAGCGGGGTGGCCAGGAATCTGCCCTGGCCACCTGCCGGTTATGACCAGGAAATATGGCTCTAGGTGACAGCGCCGGAGGTGGGGGCTGGGGGACCTCCTCGGCCTGGGCAGCCGTCCCTGACAGTGCCTTGGCCTGCCGGCCAAACCAGTGGGCAGTTGGAAACAAGGGCCAAGCAGAGAGGAAGGCCAGCGGTCAGCGGGGCAAGGGGTGGATTGGCTGAGGTCAGAGTGTGGCAGGGCTGAGCTGGCCTTCCCCCATAGCCTCTCCCCAGCCTTCTCCAGCAAAGGGGCTTTGAGGGGTCCTGGGCTGAGGGGCTAAGGAGACAGTGTGCAGACACTCCTTGTGATGCCAAGGTCCCAGGCCTGTGGTCAGTTCTTGTTGCTAAGGACAAAAGGGGGCACCCGCCAGCTGCTCAGACCACAAGCCAGTCTTTGCTCAAGGCCTCTGGGAGTGCGGGGTACTCGGACCCACCCGCCCCGACTCCCCCCCGCCAGAGCCGGCAGGGAACACCTGCCCCCATCAGACCCTGAGTCTCTAGAGCTCCCTCTGGAGGCTGGAAGAGAGGAGGCCAAGAGGCCGGGCAGCAGAGAGGTCTGAGTGCCTGCTGGGTCTGCACCTCTATTTCCGTGGCTGCTTCAGCTGTACTGAGACCTCCCTGCCTGGCTCCCTCGGAAGCTCTGTTTCTGGCAGGTGCTACCTGTGAACCCACTGAGCCCCCTGGAATGGTGACTGGGGGTAACTTATTCAGTGCCCACAGCTCCAAGGTTCCAGGCACATCCTTGGAAGGGTCCTTGGCTCGGTCCCAGGGTTTTGGTCTGGAAGTACCCTTGTCCAGAACCTCTCGGCTCAGGCTGTACTTGAGGACAGCACCAGGGTGCCCCTGGGTCCCCGCCAGTGTGCCCCATCAGAGTCTGCTTTCTGATGCTGACCTCTGCAGATTCCCGTGCACAGGGAGTCAGAGAAGCCTGTGTCCTCAGCTTGACACCTGAGACCGCCTGTCTCCCCAGATCCGTCCTCTCTAGGGCCTGCTCCTGGGGTTTGCCTCTCACACAGCTGCCCTTGGCTATCCAAGGCAAGGTCCGTCTCCTGAGCCCCCTCGATCTCTCAGGGGCTGGACCCAGCAGCCCTTCCCGACCTGGCCCCGAGCAGAGCAGGCTCCAGGTACAGAGGCCACCCAGTGATGGCCCCAACAGACCACACGTGGAGGTGACCGTGAAAGTGCTGAGTGTCGGGTCAGAGTCCCAGGAACATTCAGCTCACGGTCGACCGGACTCAGGGTCCCCCAATTTCCACACACCAAACCCAGCCTGACCGCAGGCAGGTGGGGGATGAAGGGACCTTGGCCGCAGCCCTGCCTCATGGCCCCAGCCAAGATTTAGTGGCAGCCTCAGACCCAGAGCCCCCCCACCCCCACCCCGGCTCCATTCTGAGTACCGTCCCGCCTTAGGGCCCAGGGCTCATTTTTGACAAACACTCCCGTCCCCGTCTCAATCTCCTCACCTTCCCCTGACACCTCACCCATAGCAAACTGCTTCGGTCCCAGGCCACAGATAGGACACCTGCCAAGGTCACTGGCAGGAATCTTCAAAATATATTTAAATAAGCTTTTTATTTCCAACATGTTCAGATATACAGAGAAGTTGCAAAGACGGCGCCAGGCTCCTACACCCAGTTCCCCCCGTCGTTAGCAGTTTGCACCTACTACGAATCATCGGTCACAGCGAACCGATATTGATAATGTTATCTAAAGTCCACACTTCATTCAGATTTCCTTAGTTTCTCCGAAACATGATCCTTCTGTCCCAAGATCCCGTTCAGGATCTTACTTGACGTTTCGTTGTCACATTTCCTTAGGTCCCTCTGGGTTGTGACAGTTCCTCCTTGTTTTTGTTGACCTTGACAGTTCTGAGAAGTGCCGGTGATGTGTCTCTGGAAGCCGCGTTGATGTTCTTCTCGTGGTTAGACTGGGGCGTGGGTTTGGGGGAGGCCCACGGAGGTGCAGTGCCCTCCTCACCATGTCACGTCAGGGAGGCCTGTTGTCACCGTGACTCATCACTCAACTGCAGTTTTGCCACCAGTGGGACATTTTTTATTGTCTTGTACTTTACTTTTAATGATCTCTGAGTTCACTTGCTCATCGTTATTATCGCTGTCGTGTAAGTGTAAATTTAGATTGACCCACATTTAACACCTCAGACCTTCTCCCTGGAATCATTCTCCTGCTGATGTGTATGCTTTGTGGTTCTTTTATAGAAGGCTGTTGGTGGCAAATTTTCCCAGTTCTTCTTTCTTGACTTTTGTCTGTTGTGCTGTATTCCATCTTTGTTCTGAGGAAAGACATTCTGGTTTGTTGTTACTTTGGGTTCTTTTTCCACTGTCCTCTGTTTCCATCAGCGCTGTCCAGACATCAGCAGTCACTCCCACTCTTGACCAGTCTTGTTTTTCTCTGGCTGCTTTTAATGTTTTGTCCTTAGTTTTCTGGAGGGTTCACTTGGATGGCAAGGTATGGGTTTCTGTTTATTTATCCTACGGGGGATTCACTGGGCTTCCTGAATCCGTATTTTGATGTCTTTCAACAGTTCTTGAAAATTTTCAGATACTTTCCTTTCAAACATTAATGTCTTCCATTCTCTTCTCTTTCAATTCTGTGTGTTTTATACAAACCCCTATATCTTACCCTCCCTTCTGTAGTTTTCATGTCTTTTTTTTTTTTTCCATTTTTAGTCTCCATTCTGGACAATTTCTTCTTACCTATCTTCCACTCCCCAATTTTCTTTTCAGCTACTTTTTTTTAAATAAAGATTTTAAAAAGATGGGGCACCTCAGTGGCTCAGTCAGTTGGGCGTCTGACTTTGGCTCAGGTCGTGATCTCACAGTTCAGGAGTTCGAGCCCTGTGTTGGGCTCTGTGCTGACAGCTCAGAGCCTGAGAGGCTGGTTCCGATTCTGTGTCTCCCTCTCTCTCTGCCCCTCTCCCACTCGTTCTCTCTCTCTCTCTCTCTCTCTCTCTCTCTCTCAAAAATAAACGTTAAAAATTTTTAAAGATTTTATTTATTTTTTGAAGATTTTATTTTTAAGTAATCTATACACCCAATGTGGGCCTTGAACTCATGACCCCAAGATCAAGAGCCACATGCTCCAACAACTGATCCAGCCAGGTGTCCCTTCTTTTCAGCTACTTTTAACCCGATGTTAAGCCTATCCATAGAGTTTCAAATTGTAGTTACTACATGTTTTCATTTCTAAGGGTTCATTTGCTTTTTTTAAATCTACTATATAATTATTATAAGTTCCAGCTGCTTGCAGATATTAAACTTGTTATCTTTTTCTTTTTCAACATAGTAATTTTTTCTCAGTCTGTGTCTGATAATTTCCAAATCTGAGGTCCTTGCAAGTCTTTCTGATCTCTGTTGTTTCTACTGATTCTTGTTCATGGTGTCTTATATTCTAGCATGCCTGGTTATCTTTGACTGTGTGCTAGTCATTGTACTTGAAAATTTGTTTTCCTTCTGCCCTCCCAATTTGTTTTCCTTCTGCCAACCACCAGGGCCCTGCCTAGTCTGGGACCACCTTGACTTGAGAAAGATCCCTGCAGCTTGAACTGAGCCGCACTTACACCTCATTTTCAATGGAAACCTTGGGGCTCCCAGCTCTCTGTAGGGAAGGTGTCCTGTTAGGCCCACCTCTGCACTTCGTGGGAACCCTGAACTTTCATTTATGTCCCCCAGCTCCCCAAGACTGTCAGAACAATAACTCTCATCTGACCCAACAGGACAGTGGGCTTTGTGTGCATTTGCCTCTCAAGACCACGATTTTCCTTGGTTGCAGCCTGATATGCCCTTTACCGGTTCCATGGCTCACCAAAGCTTTCGCAAGATAGCTTAGTGTTTTGGTTTTCCGTGAGCTGGTTTGGCCTAAGAGCCTCCGCCTTCCACTATTGCTGAGAGGCAATAGCCACCATACTGGCCACATCCTCCTTCATGGGGCTGTCTCGCCCTTGACTTTGGGGCTCCTCACTCTCCTTCTTGCTCCTCTGTCTCCACTGTGAGTCCATCACCTACTTCCCAACCAGGAATCCTGGGACTCCTCCCAGCACAGTGGACCCTGACTGTGGCCTCCATTCCTACCATCAGCAGGAGATAGCAGGTGTATCTCCTGCCTGGGTTCTCTGCTGACTTCCAACAGCCAGTGTGGAATCTCCACTTGGAAAATTCCCACCCCAATTCCACCTGCCTAATCAGAACCAGCACATGTCTGAGCTGAAACCACAGGACACTGGGGAATAGTGTTCTGAGTCCTCCCTAAACTCCAGATGTTGGGGTGCCAAGAGCTCTGTCCTCAGGCCCCTGGTCTCTGCTCCACCTGCATCTGCTCCCCTCCCATGGCACTAGCACCCTGACGCACTGCCTCCCAGAGATGGGGAGACTCAGAATGCCTTGGGCTCTGGTGACCCAGTGGCATGGAGGTGCTGAGAACACAGTGACCAGCTGCCAACAGGCCAAGTCAAGGAGGTCTGAGGGCTGCCCAAGGGACTTGACATCCTAAAGGCCTCTAGGGACCTCAGTGCCAGTTGCTGTGGAAGACAGGGATGGGTTCTTGATGAGCACCAAAGAAGAAGGAAATAGACAACGAGGATCAGGCAAATAGTTACCTAGCAGGAGGCTGTGTGTAAGAACAACGAACACAGGTTTTCAGACTTCTGGCCTGGTGTTATCGGGATGGCATGACCGAGTGTGGTCCCTGCGAAGACAGGCTCAGGGACAACACAGGTGCTTTCAGGGTCTCAGGCAGAAGGGGCCAAGGTCAAGACTGAGTCAGACTACAGGAGTATGCATCAGAGTTGGGAGGGCCTGAGGGTGCTGAGGCTGTCGCTGCCAGGCCCTGCCTGGACACTGGGGCCTGAGATCATTGTCCAGGGCAGGCAAGTGGGGGAAGGGGCGGCCAGGACTTATCCAGGAGATTTGGAGAGGGGTCCCCAGTGCGGAGCTAACTTAACCTGATCTGTGGGCAGGTCTGAGGCCTCATGTGATGACCAGGCCTCCATCTGGGCTAGGCAGGGCTGGAGTGGTGCCTTGGGGTAAGAGAGGGGTTTTCTGGCTGCAGCCTTTGTGCTCTGAGCTTGGAGTGGCGAGCAGGTCCCTGGGTCCTTGTCTTCAGGTGAGAAGAGCCAGGGCTTGAAGGGGTGGAAATAGATCAAAAGGTAGGTGAAGAAGGACCCCCTCGGTGCAGCATCTAATCACGGCAGGGCCTACCTGCTTGTGCCAGGCTGTGCTGCCCGGTCAGCACAGCAGGAGAGAGCACCTAAGCCAGAGGCCTTCCCGCTGCGGGGGGGAAGGTGCCTCTGCTGCATCGGCTAGCTCAGAGTGGGAGGGGGGTGGCGAGGTTGCTGGGAACGACACCACTGGGAAGTCCTGAGGAGGCAGAGCCAGTGCCCTGTGGGGGAGCCCTCGTCCTGCGCAGAACCGCCACGTCTGAGCCCTGAACATAAGGGTCTGGCTCTGCTGAGTCTGTGACTTGACCTTTTTCCCAGTTTCTAGGGCAGTGCTGAGGGGGCCCCTCCCCCATCCAGATACACACCCCTGAGAGAGAGAGAGAGAGAGAGAGAGAGAGATAGAGGTGACTAGCAGTGTTTGCCCCCTCCCCTCCCATGAGGGGCATTGACCCCAAGGACAGCTGCCCAAGAGGAGCACGTGTGGGCTGGCAGGGCCCCCCCAGAGTCCAGCCACACCTGTCCCAGGTGTTTGCTGTGCCGTGGCCAGAAGGTGAGTCAGACAGAGGAGCCTGGGGCTTCAGGAAGACCCCAGCCTGTGCAGAGAAGCAAGCGCCCGGTGCCAGCCAGAGGTGCAGGGACCTGCAGAGGCGTCTCTGAGCTCGGGTCCCCTCAGAACCCAGAGCTGGCCAAGTGCTAGGAGAGTCCCCCCGCCCCGAGTCCAAGGCTCTGGAGGCTCCGGGGCCCTCCCCTTGCCCCAGCACAGCCCCAGCCGGCTGGCAATCCCCTGGCACGGAGGTGGGAGCCCCCATCAGCCTGGTTTCCAGGCCAAAGTCAGCCTCGGTCGGGTGCGGAGACCCTGAGGCCATCTGTGGCTGGCTGCCATGCAGGAAGTAGCCAGGAGCCACAGCACAATGGCCCTTTGTCCTGCTGCCTCACCCAGGCAGGCCTTGCCCGCAGCCAGGGCTGGGGGGCTGGAGGCTGGGCCCCCTCAGGCCAGCTCTGCCACCAGCCAGACTGTGTCCCCAAGCATGAGGTGGCCTTTATCACCCTCCCAGGTCAGGCCTCCCTGTCCCTAGAAAACCTGTCTCTCCTGTCCCACCCTGTTCCTGCTGCCATGGCAACGTCCGCACCCAGCAGGTGGGCCGGGCCAGAACCTTTGTCTGGCAGCCACCAGTGTCTCCGTCTCCATCTCCGGTGATCCTGGCACAGACTGCAGCTGCCGCCCTTCAGGCCAGGACGACCCGGGCCCGTTGTGCCGCGTAGGGCGGCCCCAGGCTGATCGTTCAGGGCTCAGGCACCAGCGGGCAGGGCCACTGTGGCTCTCCCCTTGGAGGAGGCCAGAGGCTCCAGGTCCTGCCCCACTGCCCCCCGCCGCGTCCACATACGTCCTTGAGGGGTGGGGGCATGCTGTCCCAGAGAGACCTGTGGGGGGCAAGGGTCCCAGGCCTACCCTTCCAGCGCCCCTGCCCCGGGCAGGAGCTGGGATCTTGCTGCCGCCAAGAACTGGTGGCCGCGCACGGCTGCTTGGTCAGGAGTGACTGCCCCGGGCTCGGGGTCTTGAAGCCGGCCATCGGCAGAGTTCAGATGGGCCTGAGAGTCCACAGGGCCCAGCCTCGTCATCAGGGGCTGCCTGTGACAACCACAGGAGCACAGGAACGTCCCAACTGACCATTTGTCTGAAGCCGAGAGGTGTGACGCATGGGAGCCCGGCCTGTGCGCTGAGCCCTCCCGGGCCCCTTTGCCAGCACAAGGGAGCTGATGGTGCAGGTTCCACAGCGTGACTTTGGGTCATTTTTACTCTCCTTGGGACTCAAGCAGAGCAGGACAAGGAGAACGGTGAGTGTCACCGTCGGGTCAGAGAGCAGGTGCTTAGCCAGACCAGAACCTTCCTCTTCAAAGTGACAGCCAGCGGGGACGGTCAATGTAGGTTTCGTTGGCCGGGAGCCGGCTGGCCGTGCGGCATCGCAGCCCACAGCCCACTGCCCACCTGCCCACTCTGGACCCACCCGCACTCGGCTTAGGGAGCTGGCCTCCACTCGGGAAAAGGCCGGCTCTTCCCTGGCCTTTCCGCTGCCGGGCTAGGAGCATCCCTCAGCGACACGGCTTCGGCCAGCGCGGGCAGCCTCTCAGCGGGACAGCGAGCTTGCTGCGCCCTTGTCCAGAGCGGGACAGGAGCGTGTGCAGAGGGCTCTTGCCCCGGGCCAGTCACGGCGCCGGCGGGCTGCTCGGGCAGCTCCCAGGACAGGCTCTTTATTCAACCTCCTGCAGAAAACTGTGTGGTCCTTCGTGAGTCAGAGTTCACTGTGATCCAGGTGTCTCTGAGCGTGTGTGAGCGCTGGAATCAACGGCAAAGTCCGGTGTCCTCCTCGCCCGGCTGGCAACAGGATCAGGGTCGTCAGACCAGGCCAGGTGTCACTGCAGTGGCCACAAAGGCGAAAGACGGCCGCCCCCTGGGCCCGCGACTTGGCGGGGGTTCACTTCTGCCTCATTCCGGGTGCCCTCTTCCCCGCGACGCTCTTCAGGGGACTGTCCCCCCTCCCCGGCTCCAGGGGGGCTCCTTCCCCGCCGTCCCAGACACCAAACCTGAGTGGGGCCTCATCCAGCCGCCCTCGTCCTCCTGGGAGCTTCTGAAGTCTGGCCACGCCATGCCCGCGAGCCCTGACCCCAACATCTCTGGGCAGAGCCAGGTGGCTCCTACGCACAGAGGCATCAAGCTGTCCTGCAGCCAGCGGACGGGTAGCGTGTGGAGGACAGGGCGTGAGCCCGAGAAGGGGGTCAGCAGCGAGCAGCCCCTCCTCCCCTCCGACAGCAAACGCCTCTGGGTTTGTTAGGGGGCGACGCCTCGGTCTCCCCCAAGACACGGACGCCACTGGCAGGTGCATCCTGACCCCAGCCCCACACAAGCACAGACACCCTGAGCGGGCACTGGGGGCGTGGGGGTCCTCACGGTCCTGAACCGAAGGAAGGGTGTGCCTGGTGGGTCACCCTAGTCAGCACCGCCCTAGGGGCTGGAGGTTAGAGGGTCAGAGCTCACTGATGCCTCCAGATGCCGCGCCGGGGGCCAGGGGGACCAGACCAGCTCCTGGCTGTCCCGTCGGGAGGTGTGAGGGAGGAGCCTGCAGGTTAGGACACCCCCATCACCAGCACAGCTCTTTTGGGGCAGATGGCCAGGCTGAGCTTGGCTGGGGAGTGGACTAGGGTGGACAGTGGACTCGGAGCCCCACCCCAAGGGATTTCGGGTTGCTCCACTGGGACCCTCTGCGCGGGGGGGACAGGAGGCCAACAGGGTGGCATGGCAGGGACAGCACCCTCTGGAGCCCTCTGTGGCAGCCACTCTCCTGGCCACGTCCACCCCTGGAGGACAGCCTCTGGGTCTAAAGACCAGAGCCTGGACAGAAAGACAAGGCCCCACAAAGCCCAGTCCCTGGGCTGAAGCACACCCGGGAGCCGACAGCCCGGGGACAGGCCCTTTGTGATCGGGGCTTGCAGGGGAGTTGCCAGAGTTCGCTCTGGAAAACAGCTGGGTCCTTTGGGATCCCCACTGGTGGGGCTAATCACGTGTGGGGCTGCGTGTCCTTGCGGGACCTTCCGCGGGGGGTGCCCTCCACCCGCCTCCCCAGACGGGGCCGGGGCCCTGCTCCTCCCCACCCTGCGGCCGTGGCCCCAGACCCTTGCAAACCCTGATGTGCAGTCCTGCATCCCTTAGCCTCGGGGGTCCCAAAATTGGGGCTTACAGGGGTTTCCACGACCTCAGCCCCCAGACCAGCCCCCCACCCTCCAGAAGGGCTCCTCTTCTCGACACCAGCATGTGAGTCTATGTGACCCACGCCCACCCCGTGCCGTGGCCTCCTGCCCTAGGGTTATTGCTGGGGGCACCCAAGGGAGGGATCGTGAGAGATTCAGGCAGAGGAGACCCCGCCGTTGCTGCCACGGCTTGGGGCCGGGGGCCCAGAGCTGAGAGGGGCAGGTCCAGGCTCGGCCCTCTGTTAATGGGAGATGCGGCCGTTGCCAGGGCCACCCCTGGGGCAGAGCAGAGGGTGTGGCGTGTGACCTCACTCGCCTCCCCGGACTCGACTCGTCGGCAAGGCGGTGCCCAGGGGCCAGGACAGTAGCTGCTGCCCTGGGCCTCCCAGCTGCCTGCACACTTCACTGCAGCCCCTGCAGAAGCTCTCCTCCCTGGTTTTTGTTCAAGCTGGGCCCCGGCGGGCGGGCAGGCGGGTGAGCTGGGTGAGGGGGGGGGGGCAGGAATGTGTGCGGGGGCCTGCTGCCCGCCCAGCTGCCGCGTCACGTCGCTGCCTCCCTCCTGGCCTATGGGAGCCCGGGGGACACACCTGTTGGCGGCCAGGAGCAGAGATTGGTCGGCAGGGAGCAGGCACCTGCATGGGGCGGGGTGAGGCCCTACATGTAAGGCGAGCCCGGGGCCACCGTCTCTTCCCTGCCCTGCCCTTCACAGCTGCAGAAGGACCCGGCCACAGCCTCCATTGTTCCCCGTCGCTCTCAAAACTTTCCCGAAAGACCAGGCCATCTGTCCACCTGCACACGTGTGAACTTAAGTCTTTCCTTTGTGAGGAGCCTCAGCTGAGGGAGGCAGGAAGCTGGTTTTTTCCAGGAGGCGGGCAGTGTTCACTGGCCTCCTAAGCTGCTCCAAGGTTGGATCCCGGTTGGGGTCAGGCTGGGCACCCGGGCCGCTCACCACAGGCTCAGAGGTATTTGGGGTGACTATGCCAAAGCTTCTCTGATGTCTGTCCTGAGGCCTGGGGAGGCGGGGGGCCCTGGGCGCAGGGACAGTGCCGGACATGCCGGTCTAGCCGCCAGGCTGGGGTCGGGAGCGGCCTCCCACCCTCCTCCTCCAGGCGCAGAACCTGTCGGGGCAGGTAACGCAGGAGGTGGAGGCGGAGGAGTCTGAGGAGGCCGCCCGCCCGTGGGGAGAGGCCCTCGAGTGGCTGACCCGGAGAGGACACTCTGAGCGACGGTGGCTGATGGGCTCAGGCCCGGGGAAGGGTAGTCCTTCCTCTCCGGGGAGGTGGGCCCCTCGGGCCGAGCACGCTGGGTGTTGGATTCAGAGCCGTCTTGGGCTGGCCAGGGCCACTCAGGGTCCGGCAGGCATGAGCAGCGGGCAGTGGGTGTCTTCTAGCCCACGGGGGCGGGGGGGGGGAGGGGCGCACGCAGCTCAGGGTCACCAACAGTAAGCGTTCCCGCCTTCCGCCTGGCGACAGGACCTTCTGGAAAGCTTGCAAATCGGCCACTGATGTGACAGTTCTTGAGGTACCTTATTCCTCCAGAGCTGGGCGTGGGGAAGGAACACTTGGGGGCCTGGGCTCAAGGGCACCCACAGCCCCGGTCATGGGCTTCTGGATTTGCTCTTGAAGGGAAGGGCTTGGCTTTACCAGAGGCCACACTGGTGATGGCCGGAGCTCGGGGCCAGGGCCAGCCTGGCCTGGATTCAGACTCTTTCTCACCCGCCTGTGTCTGAGGCGCCAACAAAGCCGGAAGCACCTTGGAGAAGGTGTAGGCCGGCCCCCTGCCTGACACCATTACTCAGGGCAGGAAAGTGTTTCCAAAGGTTCTTCCCTAAATGCAAAGTAGCAACGATCACGGCACGCCAACACTCCGTTCTGGCAAAGTACGGCCCTCGCTACCTCGGCCGCGCACACCCAGCTCTGGACTTGCCGCGTGGCTCCCCGAGAGCAGCTTTTATAGTCCAGATTGCTGGCTTTTTTAGACGGTCTTCAAGTTTAGGAGGTGATAACATTGATGTGACATAAAGCTAACTTTCTCTGAGGCATCGTATAGGTTCCATTGTTCTGGATGAACAAAACTCGTAGGGCAGAGGCAAACGACGTTCTAATTAATCCAGTGGGGGCATGTTAGGCCTTCTTAGGCCGAGCATCTGGAAAAATAGGGCGGTTTTGTTTTGCTTTTTTCTAGTAACCCAGATGAGATGCTTACGAGTCAGAGCAGCTGGCAGCATGCCGAATTAGCCAGAATAAGTGCAGGTTTATGAAAGTGCAAAGCAAATGTAAAACAGGGACACGGTCTACCGTGAATTTTCCGACATTTTGGTAATTTGCAAATACCTCGTCCGCAAGACGGGTCGGTAAGAATGTCTTTGGTGAATCTGAGAGGAGGTAAACCGCCCAGAAGTCACCCCCGCTCCCGGGGCATCCGGTTTGTTCTCGGGTTCGGGCCAGCGTGGGCGCGGGGACATGGCGGGGAACGGCGGCCGGGAGGCCACTGGAGAGACGCCCTGCGTGTGGACAGGCCCGCTCGGCCGCCCCCACCCCGCCCCCACCCCGCGGCCTCTGGGCCCCGCTGGCCAGCGCGGTACACGGGGTTGGGTTTCAGCGCTTTGTTCTCCGTGCGGCCCTCAACGTTGATTAAGGCCCGTCAGGCAGGTTAACCGGCAAGTTAGTTTTTCACGCTGGGATCGCGTTCCCCGCCCACCCCACCCGTGCCTGTACAGGTGGGACCCGCCAAGGGCTGGGCAGGTGGGGCACTCGCTCTGCAAAGAGGAGCCTGGAGGGTGCTGCCCTGGGCCTCCCGATTCATTCCTTGATTTTCCCAAGCTGAGCCTGCTCAGAGTGGTGATGATTAACCAGACCCCACATCTGGGAACACAACGCTGGCTTCACTCCCTGCCAACAAGGGGCCGAGAAAGCACCATTTAGTCGCTCTGAAACAGGGAAGGTTTATTTCCACTTTTCGTATCTGCCCGTAGGACCTGCCCGGGGCGCAGGATGGGCGCAGGGTGGGCGCAGGGGGGTCGGGGATCTCGACCTCACGCTGAGCTGCACTCAGAGGCCAAGGCCAGGTGCTGGTCTCTCCTTGTGGATTTACAGGTTCTGAGTTCAGGAAGAGTGTGGGATTGTGTCCTGGAACTTAGGAGGGGGCACTCTGCTGCCCACCGGCCTGCCCCGGCTCCGTCCATGTATCTCTGTGTCCGTGCACTTCTTCACCTCCTAGGTGACAGTGTCAGGGCTGATGAGTAGTGGGCAGCAGACAGCTGGGGTGGCCTGTTCCCCTGGCTTGCCGCCAGGCCAGCTCTGGGCCCGTGGGGTCTCCAGGGCCTCGGGTGCTCCTCGGCCAAGGACACTAGGGACACCGGGCTCTGGCTCCAGAGGCCACACAGTGGGAGGCCGGTCTGTGCACAGCGGGCTGGCTACAAGGGAGGGACACCGGGCCCCCAGCCCCCACCGCCTTCCCCTGTAGCCTGGCAGCTGAGAGCAGAGCTGAAATTTAACTCAGCCCTGAAAGCACAGTTGAGACAGTTTCGCCTAGCTCAGAAAGAGGTAGAATTGCGTCCCTAAAGCACACTGATTTTACAGGGTCTGTGGGACAGACCTGGAAAGGTGAGGTGTGGATCCGGAGTGGGGCAGGTGGTGACGGGGGCACAGGGCAAGAGGCTGACCATGGGCTCCACCCTCTGAGCCTGGACACAGCCACCCGGAGGGTCCGGGCTCCTGTGAAGCCGCCTTCCCATGCAGAGGACAGGCTTCTCACCTGTCCCCCCAGTGCTGGGCCTGTGTCACCGTCAGGCCCTCTGAGAAATGCTGGCTGTTCCTGAGGACAACTCTGGAGAACGAGGTGAACCTTGGCTAGGCAGGTGGACAGGCTTTGTTGTGGTCAGGCAGGTGGCCTGGGGAGAATCAGCATGGGCCCCACACCCCGTCTCTACAGCCTCTGTGGGTGGAAGGTGCCGGAAAACTTGAGGAGCTGCTCTGGCCCGCTCGCCAGGTCCAGGTGTCAGCCGTCACAGAGAAGGGACAAGAGGTTGGATGGGACCCCTCAGACTCCCCAGGGCAGGGGGCCAGGGTTCTCTCAGTTCCACGCAGGGCCCCAGGTGCGGACACAGAGCCGTCCTCTTCCTTGACCCCACTCTGAACTCTGAAGACTGGCCTGGCCCGCACGGGCACGGGGTGGTGGTGGGGGTGCTCATCCTGTGTTCTGTACTTGGGCACAGGCTGGGCGGGGCTACCCCCTTGCTCCCTCCTCCAGGCCCAGCGCTGTCTCAGCCTCGGACCTCACGGCCAGCAGCAGCCAGAAGCCCAGGGCCACGGAGCAGTGGGGCGGGCAGACAGACCCACCTGTGACCTGGCCGGTGAGAGAGGTGGAGGGCCTGGGCCTTGGGGAATTCCCGCCCTGCTTGCTGGGGTGGGGCTGAGGAGGGGCCCCCCGTGCTGTCCTGCCTCAAGAGCCATGGCCCACTCCATCCTTGTCCCAACACCCTTCCGCGCCCTTGACAAGGGCACCAGGGGGCCGGGCTGGAGACAGCCATTGGGGCGGCGTCTGGGAGACAGAGGCTCATTGTCCAGCCTCAGCAGCCCTTCGGGTTTGAGATGCACTCACCTTCACCCGGACCCTGAGGGGGCAGGGCCCGATGTCCAGACCTTTCCCTGGGACCACTCTGTCCTTGCCTCCGGCAGGCAGGACACCCTGTCCCTCCTTGGGGCCACGTCCAGAGTCGATGGCCCCGCCGAGCTGGGCAGGGCTGGCCGGGCAGGAGGTCACCCTGTGGTCCTGGCCTTTAGGGGTTTCCAGGTGCTGCGGCCCAGCGCCACCCCCCCCCCCCAGGCTCCCCTGTGTCTGCCCAGCACTATGGCCTCGGGATGTCCGGGGACTCTCCTGAGCCCCCACCCCTCCGGGTCCCCTTCCCCCCTCCATGCCCTACGAGGACGAACATGGTTCTGCCTCAGGCTGCTGACCACACCCCCCCGTGGGGCGGCCCCCAGACCCAGTTGGGGGCGGCCATCGCCATCTTACTGGGCAGCATTGGATGGTGTCAGGTCTCTAATACTGCCTGGTAATGATGACGGCGGGGCCCTGCACGCAGCGACGGGGCCGCCCTCCCCCAGCCCCAGGCCCCTCCCTTTCCCCACGCAGGCCCCACGCAGGCCCCACGCAGGCCCCAGCTCCCCGACAGACACCCTGAGTCGGCCCACCCACCCAGAGTTCCTCTGTCCCCTCCTGCCAGGTGGGGCTGTGGGGCAGAAAGGTGACCCCTCCCCTGGACCCAGGCATGTCTGAGTGCCCCTTCTTGGCCCCCCAGAGTGAAAGGTGTCCTGCAGCTGCACTGAGCCCCCCCCCCCCCCCCGCCCAGGGATCCTGGATTAGGACGCTCAGGTATCAGGCCCTACCCACAACACCCCAGCAGGTGCTGCCACCACACCCGGCAGGTGTGGGCTGAGCGGGCCACAACAAAGGGCTCTGGAGGGCAAAGGCCCAGCCTGGGCCTCGGGGTGGCCCCGAGACAGCCCCAGGGCAGGCGGGCCACCTTGCAGACTGGCAACATCTCCAGCCTTGGTCCTGGGTCTCGAGCCCCAGGTCTCCTCGCTCCGGAGAAAGCAGGGAGGAGCCCTCGGGCCTCCCTGCCCGGGGATCCTCACCCCTTCCCACCTGGACCCTGCCTGCCCACGGGTGGGCACCAGGTGTCTGTCCCTGTCCTCGGGCCGAGGCGCACCTGGGCCTCTGTGGGCATCTTACCGGACAGTGCTGGATTTCTTGGCTTGACTCTAACACTGTCTGGTAACGATGTTCAAAGGTGACCCACCGCCTGCCTGCCAGGAAGCGGCCCGAGGACACACCGTCCAAAGACGGGCCAAGAGCCCAGAGCTGGCTTAGGGCTGGGCAGACAGCCTGTCTCCGCTGTGCAGCCCGGCGCATCAGGGCAGCCCCCACCTGCAGGTTGGTACCCCTCTGCCGTACCACTGAGCCCAGGCTGGGGACCCCTGGCTCCCTCCCGAGCTGAGTTCTCAGGGTGCTCTGACCCCCGGGGAGAGACCACGAGGATTGGGACATTAGGACCGGAAAAGGGCCACCTGTCATGTCCTGGACACCAACCTCGTCCCGGGGCCCTGGCCCGCACACCCAGCCCCGCCTGCTCTGCCCCTGTATGTTTGCTGCGGCTGAACTCAGGCCTGTCAGCAGAAGTGGAGACTGGGCCCAGTCAGCAGCCGCCTGAGGAAATGCATTTTCTGGCTGGCACAGAGTTGGCAACAGGCAGCCCCCACCTTCCCTTCGCAGCCCCTCCTGTCCACCCTACAGGGTCACCCACCGTGGCTGTCTAGGGCACCATGGCCAGTCCTGTGGGAGCTGGCCCCACCCTTAGAGGCCCCAGTCAAGTGAGGCCAGCCATGGGCGGTGGCCTCTCTCACACCAGGACTCTTACTCTACAAAGGGGAGCTCACTCTCTTGGTCAACCAGGGATGCAGGAAGGACAACGGTGTGTCCAGGTGCCCCGGCCCAAACCCACGGTCGGAGGGCAGTAGACATTCTGTGCTGTTTCCCAACGAGAACAGAGTCTCCCACTCCCCCAACCAGCCCCCACGGTGTCACAGTCGAGAATGGGAACATTGTCTGCCATTGGCGAGGCCGGGATGGCCCTTTGTCTTATCTTTTTGATCTGAAGCCAGGATGCCAGCCTCCGGACCTGCCCAGCTGACTCGCACAGGGGCGGCCCCTCTAGGCCCCGGGAACCCCACCCTGTACTGGGTCCCCAGCCGGCCTCTAGGGAGAGAGGAGGGGTCTGACCCTGGCCTCACCGTTATTCATTAACCAGCCAAGAGCCGTTCAGGGAACTGGGGAGGGTGCCACAGTAAGCATACTCACGTTCAAGTGCAGGGAAACCAGATCATTCGCTCCGTAGCTACACCCACAGGCACACGCACCTGGGGGGCTGCGTGCTGGGGCTGCCTTGGGTCACGGGACTTCTGGGGGTCACTCTGCAGACTCAGGATGGTCGGGGGTATCACTGCTTCCTCAGGGCAGGGCACTGCCATCCTGGAAGTGTTTGTCGCTGACTGGAGGCCTCCTGCACCACAGCCTGCCGATGGGCGTCTTACCAGACACGGTTAGATCTGGGTTCCATTGTCTAATACTGTCTGGTAATGCCGTTCATCCATGGCCTGACCACCGCTGGAGGAGGGGCCCCTGGAGGGACACCGGGTGGAGGGCGAGGCCCGTGGTCCTTTACGGGCCCATTAGTGGCCCTGAGCCAGGCAGTGCACACCTGCCCAGGCCCAGGGCCTTCGTGTCCCCCACAGGGCATGGGCCATGCAGGACTTCCCCAGCCTCCAGACCCCAGACCCAGACCGGGGGAGCCTTCTGACCCCTCAGGGGGTCGAAATGGATACACAGCCATAATGGATTATCGTTGTAATAAAGGGTGAGAGGTGTGGAGGTGGCTGGTTTCTGTGCATCTCGGGTCCACGGGTGGATGGGGCCGTCAAGGTCTGCGAGCAGGCGAGGCAGAAGTCATGCTGTTGGCACTGCCGTGGGGCCAGAAGAACCCCCAGGGGCTGCAGCCAGCTAGCCCCCTGGAGCCCCACCTAGAGCCCTCACCACCCCCCCACCTGTGCCAGGCAGGGGGGTCCTGAGGAGGACGAGACTGAAACAGCCCCAGACCCCCAAACCTCCAACGCAGAGCAGGGAAGGGCACCTGTGGCCAGTAGTGCACCCAGACACCTCCCTGGGCCACACTGTCCCCCACCCCAGGCAGCACGAGGGGCGGGGCGGGGCGGGGAGGTACAAGCTACCTTTGCTTCCCTTTGTGGGCCTACGCTCAGGACCCCACCAGGTCCCCACAGGCCCATCTCGGAGGCTTGGGCAGTCAAGGAGTGGCTTCCAGGTGCCAGACCATCAACATGGGGTTGAATCGGGGCAGGCAGCCCTTAATCTTCAGCTGCTCTCAGGCCCCCACCCTGCTCCCCGCTGCTCCCCTCTGAGAAGCTCGTGGAGATGTCCTCTGTCTAGAGCTATCCCCAAAACCAAACTTCTGGATGCTGATCCCACCCTCAGTCTCACGGCTGCACCCCCCAAAGCCCCTTCTTCCCCCCTGAGAATTCCGAGTAGGTCCTGGGGTCTGCACATTGCTCAAGTGCTCTGCAGGCTGAGTCAGGAAGAGGGGACCTCTGGGGGCTCTGGGGGAGGCCCCCTCCCTGCTCCCTCCTCCTCTCCACCCCCCACTTCCCTCCTTCCATCACCAAGTCTCTCCTGAGCACCTGTGGCCAACTTGCACAGTTCTAGACGCCGGGAGAGGAGGACCGTCCCTGAGAGGGGGTAGCAGGTGCGAGGAGGCTGGGGAGCAGGACACGTCAACTACGAGGGCTGTCAGTGTTGAAGAAGCCAGAGCAATCGAGAAGGTGGTGGTTGGGGGTGGGGGTGGGTAAAGCCGGCCCAGGAAGGCCTCTGGGATCAGATGACCAAGTGGGGACCATGCAGACACCCGCGGGAACCAAGCAGAGGTACCGGAGGCTGCATGGAGTCCGACAGGAGAACTTTGGCCCAGCGTCCAGGCAGCACAGCCTGGCCCCAGACAAGGCACCAACTGCCCACCCACCGCTTGGGCTCTTCCCCACTTTCCCTGGCCCCAGAGGTAGGGCTGGGCCACTGCCTCCTGCCCCCAGCACACCCCCCAGCTCAGAGGCCCCCAGCTGCCCACCTGCCCCCTCGGGGATGGCAAGTTAATGATCCTCCTGCCCTGCTCCGGGCTGCAGAGGCACAGTGACTCGCCCAGCCCCAGGCCATTACCACCGTGGGAAAGGCTGGGGCGGCACCCACACCATCCAGTTTGTCGGGTTATGAGGCAAGGTTTTGCAGTTTGAGCTCTTGTGTCAGTGCAGGCAAGGGGCCACCTTCCCAGAGCCCACAGGGACCCAGGGTGGTGGGCTGGCCCTCCAAGGGGTCTGGGCCCCTGGAAGTAAACGGGGGAGGGGCGCACTGGTTCCTGAGGGAAGACAAGTACGGGGGCTCTGTGCTCAGGCCAAGGGAAAAACCAGGGCCCCACTCCCCCACACCCTCTGCTGCCCCGGCAGGCCCAGGCTGGCGGCCACTAGCCCTAATCACTCAGGTCAAGGGTTTGGCTGCAGGAGCTCTCCACCCTCCAGGCTGACCCACGGCCACCTTGGGGCAGAAAGTCTCAGACCACAGTCCAGCAGGACTGACCCCTGAAAGTCCCCAGTACCAGCACAGGCAGGCGAGGAGCCTGGGAGTGCACCAGCGTCGGCGTGGGGTCAGGGAAGCCTCTCCACAGGGGGGGTTGTCCACAGGACACCCAAAGTAAGGAGCGGTTTAAAGGGTATATTAACCTCCAAGGGCCACGAACTGGGGGGCTTGAAGCAACAGAAATGCACTCCGTCCCAGCTCAGGAGGCCAGAGCTCAGAAATCAAGGTGGGGGCGTGGGGGCACTCCCTCTGGAGCCTCCAGGGGAGGGTCCTTCCTGCCTCCTCCGGCCTCTGGTGGCTCCAGGCATCCCTGGGCTTGTGGCAACCACACCACTCCGGCCTCTGTCCCCCATCTTCACGTGACTTCTCCTGGGTCTCCTCTCTCTGCCTCCCTCTTGTGAGGACGCTGGCCATCGGATTTAGGGCCCACCAGATAATCCAGGAGGATCTCATCTCAAGACCCTCAATCACATCTGCAAATACCCTTTTTCCAAGTAAGGTCACATCTGCAGGTTCTGGGGCTTCGGACATGGACACATTTGGGGGGACACCATCCAGCCCTGCAAGAAGCAAGTGAAGGCACCCTAAGCAGAGACGCCCTTGACCCACACAAGACCCTGGAGGGTGGCGAGGCCACGTGGCTGGACGGTGGACACCACATGAGAGGCCGTGGTAAGCGGAGACGAAACGGAGCACGTAAGACAGGGAACGCGAAAACCTTTACGGGGTCGGGTCTGGGGTTCCGGGCGTGGGTTTGGGGGTCTTCAGAAGGCTCAGGGATGATCACGTGAAGGATGCAAGGCCCGTGTGGGGACTGTGCACATAGGCCCCTGCTCCAGCCACAGCCCCACCCCACCTCCCACCAAAGCCCCCCCTCCACTAGCTCCCCGTGGAGCCTGGCCTCCTGCGCCTCCCACCTGCTTGCCTCTGGGCCACTGGGTGGCTGTTGCCCAGAGACGGTTGCCAGGCCACCACTGTTGTTTCCCCGGCAGAGGGCTTACACCACCTTGTTGGGCAGGTAAGAGGGACAGGCGGGCCACCGGCACAGGTCCTCGCTGAGGGGACCATCCCATGTCCCCTACCCACCTGGCTGCCAAGGACCCTGTGGGTTCTCTCAGTTCTCTCTGTCAGGAGCAGAAGGGACATGAAGGAGGGTGGGGAGAGGGGCGTCCTGGCTGAGATGAGCCCCCTCTGCAGAGGGCCCACCCCCCCAGCACCACAGCGTGAGGGTCACAAACCCCCAGGCCGGGCCAAGAGGAGCCTGTCTCCTGGGGGGGAGTGGGAGTGGCTCCTCAGGACGAGCCCCTTTGCCCAGGACCAGGGCTGCTTCCTTGGGCCAATTCCCCACAGGGCGTCCTCCCAGACAGCCCGCCCCCAGCCGGGAGGCACCAGCCCATCGAACAATGTCAGCACCTCCCGAGCAACCCACGATGACACGTGTGCCTGGGGAGAAGACGCACGGCAGGACACTGACGTCTTCTCGTTTCCTTGAACATTTCCTCCAGGTTCGCCAGGGCCTGCCTTCCATCCTGTACCGGGGTGCCGCTTCCTGCCAGTCTTTTTACCTGACCAGGTAAAAAGTTTATTTCAAAATTTACTCTAAAGTCGAGCTTTCACCTGCCCCGGGCTTCTGCAGGCCGCACACGATGTGGGGGCCATCCTCTGCTGTGGGGGGCTCCCATCCTGTGACTCTTGTGATAAATGCGTTCCGTGAACCTCTTTGAGCATAAAGCTTTGCATCTGTATTTAGAATGACGTCCTTCAGAGACACTCTGACAAGTGCAGGCACTAGAGAGAAGGCTTGCGGGGCCAAGAGGTCTGACATGCACACCTCCCACCCCCACCCGTTACGCCCCTGCCAGCCACAGACGTCACATGTCCCCACCTGCGTGCACACCGGGGGCCTTTTTTTCTTTTTTCTCTCTTAACCTTTGTTCATTTGAATGACAAGAAATGAAGATTCACGGCTTATTTCTTTGTGAAAGTAATAAACACAGGTTTTCCCACCATCAGTAGAGCAACCCTATGAACGCTTTCATAAGCCAAGATGCTGTAAAGCAAAGAGGCATATGGGGAAAAATGTTAGCGCGTCCAGGCCCAAAAAATAACCTTTCTTAGGCTTTTCTGATACCTCAGGGTACATCTTGCTAATGGACGCACAACATAAGTTGAGATAAAGTCCAGATCCTCACAGACACAGCTCAGAGCTCTGGGTCTGTACATGGGGTGCTGAGGGCGGTTCCCAGGAAGGAGCTGGGCGGGCCGGCCAGCTGTCCACTGCCTCTGTAAGGCACACTGCAAAACAAACCGCTGAACGCTATTTTCTCTTTTCGCCTTTGTCCGTAAAGGCAAAGAGCCTCTTCGGACTTCTTTCAGTCAGCAAAAGCAGGTACCAATGTGGGTCCTGCTAAGTTAAAAGTGAAGCGGTATAACTCGAAGTTGCAGAAAGCCAGGGCGGAGGGCGATCCCGCACAGAGTTAGGAAAGCCAGGTGGAGGCGTGGCGGCCGCGCTTGCTTCTGCAGAGTGCGCCCGCGCTGCCAAGCCTCCAGATCCACTGCAGAAGTTCTCCGTCCACTCTGGGCGGTGGGAGGCGCGGCTTGCTCCCTCCGGAGCCGACCACCGGCCCGTTGTGCACTTGCTTCTCTTCCGGCCGTTCTCTAGTCGTGCCCGAATGTCGCCACGTCCTCCTCGCCATTACCGCCGCTAGCCCACGTTGACACGTGTCGTGTGTATAATAAGCCCTCTGTCTTCACAGCAGCCCCATCAGGCTGCTGTCCCTGCCAGCCCACTTTACAGGCGAAGAAAGAGAGGCACAGAGAGATTAGGCGAACTGCTGAGGAACTTCCCTGTGGGGAAATGTCCGGAACTTCTCTGACCACGCTCCTCCAGGGGCCCTGGATGTACCCCCCTCTGACCCGTCTGCCTCTCAGGGCTCCTGGCAGTCCAGTGCCGGGTGCCCCACAGATGCCAGCTTAACTCCATTTTCCTCCCACTCTCATGTTCGTGTCTTCCTGGACAATTTCCTTGCCCTGAGTTTCCAACCCTTCTGTTGCATTTTTATTTCCACGAGCTCTTTCGTGGTCTGGACCCCTTGTTCTGGTGGCATCCAGCCCTCTTTCAGGGGTGACGACTCTCCCGTTCACAACCCAGCACATTCCAGGGGTTGCCTTCCTTCGACTCCCGGTCATCTGTTTCTCCCCACCTCTTCCACTTCCTGTGCGCACGTGCGTGACTGTGCGCGTGGCGCTCTCACTCACACCTGGGGGGCCTCCCTCAGATGCCTGTTGACCCCATGGCCACGCACTCAAGCTGCTGAGGGATGGTATTGGACATGAGTACCTTTGGGGGAGGTGATCCCAGCAGGACTCCTGGGACTCGCTGCTGGTTCTCGGAACACACGGGAGGGGGCTGGGGTGCACGCACCCACACGCTCGCGTTCTCCCTGTTTTCGGGAGGCTTGTATCGCCCCAGCCATGCCGGACCAGGTCCAGCGCCCACACTCAGCACCCTCCAAGGAACCCTCCCATTCTGGGTGGGCCAGGGCTGGGGCAAGGGGCTCTGGGCCATCCACACGTGCTCAGCCCACCCCTCAGCAGAGGTGTGAGGCTCCCCCCAACCCCAGCCCACCTCCCATAACCGTGTTGACAGCTATTCAGTTTGTTCCTCTCCTCTCCTAAGGGGGGGGGACTAAAGTATTTCTTGGGTGACCAGCTGGTGTGTTTGCAGAGTGACTGTCCTCTCTGGATAGTGACCTGCCGACACCTGATTTGTCCTTCTCTGTTCTGCCAACTCCACAGTGTGCTTGCCTCCCCACTGCTTGTCATTTTCAATCCTTTCCAAAGTCTTCACCCCCCAAGCAGTCCCCAAACCGGGACGGACCCATCAAAGAATAGCTAAAATTCCCTGAAATGGCCCCAAGTTGGCCACAAGGGAAAGGGCACTCAAAAGGGGGCGTCGTCTCGGGACAGGGCCCAGAGCAGCCGTGAAGATGCTGCCAGGCACCTCACTGCCCAGTCCCACTTCAGACACACGTGCCACCCTCAGCTCCAAGGGGGCACCCGCTTGGGGCCAGGGTGCCCCTCCAGACCCCCGAAGACCTGACAGCCGGCACCACCGAGGCCAAGCACGGCAATGCCAGACACATGGTCCCTGCAGGGAAAGCCTCGCCTGGAACAAACAGGATGCCGAGATGACCCTGCCTCCACAGGGCACCAGGCCCCACGGTCACCGCAGAGACAGGAGCCAGCCACAAGCAGAGGCCCAAGTCCAGGACCCCGGGAGGCACCCCTCCCTGAGGCTAGGACCGAGGACTGCCCAAAGGTCCCACAGAGGGGTGGGGGTGGTGTCTTCCCAGAGCTGCCCCCGCCCTTGTGCTCCCACACCTGCAGCCCGCAGCCACACCCGCTTCATCTACCATCGGGGACCACCCACTAGGACCCACGTCAGCAGGAAGAGGGGCAAGTGGTCCAGGATTGCAGGGGTCCGGCGGAGCCACACCCGGGTGCCAGGTGAATGCAGCCCTGGGCCTGTCCAGTGCCTCCCCGGGGACAGGCACCCCATCCCCAGGGAAGGCATTCCCATCAGGGGACCACATATAGCCATTCACTGGGAGGGGGGCCAGGAGAAGGCCAGGCACTGGGTGTGGGGTCTGCGCCAGCTGAGCAGGAGAGAGGACAGCAGAGCCGGGGCCGGAACAGGCACAGAGAGGGGACACAGCAGCGCTCCACGGTCTGGAGGCACCACCACGAGGAGCAGCCGTAGCAGGCACTGCCCCTGCCTGGCCCAGAACCCAGCCACTGTCCAGGACATGCCTGGGCCCATCTCCCCTGCCTGACATGGGTCACCCATGACATCATGATACACATTGTGACCCCCACTCTCCTGGGCATGTGCCTGCACCACGTCTCCCCCCAGCTGCAGCCTCACAGCCTAGCTCTCCCCTGCACGGAGCCCCCAGCCTGTTGGTAAGCAGGGACCCTGCCCTCTCCAAGGCCGGCCCTGGCTGGTGATGACTCTCCCCTCTTGCCCAAGATAGGCTCAGGCCCACTGGTCAGGACTGAGATGGGCCCAGGCGGCCGGGGGTACTGCCCAGGGGCTACTAGAAATGGGCAGGATGGCCAGATTCACCGTGGGCACCTCCCCCAGCCACCCCCTCGGACCCCGCCCTGTTCATAGGCTGGGCCCACAAAAGACCGATGGGGAGCAGCCAAGAGGAGCAGCCCCTGCACCGGCCAAGCCAGTCGGGCCAAGATGCAGGTGGGCTTGGGGCAGGGGCAGGGCCAGGGGACGGGAGCCCTCCAGCCAGGCCAGAGCCTCTGACACCCCGCCCCCACCCCCCCCACACCCCCCCCCCGCCACCTGCCCGTAGACCTCCTGGACGCTGCTGACACCGCCAGGCCTCAGGCCTCTCTCCTGGAGAGGCACCTGCCAGAGGGGGAGAGGCAGCTGCACGGCAGTGGGCAAGGGCCCTACTTCTACATCGGAGGCACCAACGGGGCCTCCATGTGAGTGGGGGCCTCAGGCTGGGCCCTGCTCCACTGCCCTCAGGGCCCCACGTCCCCTCCGCTGGCGCACCTGCCCACCCCCAGGCTCCCAAGGCCCCCGCGGCCACCGCTGCCCCTGTGCCTCCACAGAATCAGCTCCTACTGCAAGGGCAAGGGCTGGCAGCGCATTGAGGACAGCCGGCGGGAGGACTACAAGCTGAAGTGGTGCGAGGTCAAGTGCAGAGACAGCTACTACAGCTTCCGGGAAGGTAGCAGGGGAGGGGCCGCGGGATCTGGCACAGCCTGCAAGAGCCCCCTGGGCCAGAGCTGGGGGCCGGGCAGTGCCATTGCCCTCCACCCGGGGAGGTGGTGGCCACAGGGGCGGGGGGAGGCTGTGGTGGCCCCGCAGCCCCGCATGCCAGCCGGGCCTCCACCCGCCAGGCGAACAGCTGCTCTACCAGCTCCCCAACAACAAGCTCCTCACCACCAAGATTGGGCTGCTCAGTGCCCTGAGGGAGTACTCGAGGGTCGTGAGCAGGACCCACAAGACATCACCGTGTGCCCAGGCCAAGTAAGCCCGCCCCGGCCCTCTGGGACCCACCACCAACTCACTGCACACCCACGTGTCCTCCCCCGCCACACCCCAGTCCCGCGAACCCACCGTCGCCCTCTGCTCAGCGGCACCACCATCCATCGGACGGACGTGCCAGCCGCTGGTCCTGAACACCCTCCATGGGACCAGCCCACTCCCAGTTCTGTCTGTTCACCTACATCCATGCACCCCCAAATACCTGCCACCCACTCCATCTGCCCACCCCCCGGACCAGGCAGCGATCTGTGCACACACCCACCGTGGTCCACCCACCCTAATGCGTACCCCAGAACCTCCCACACCACTGCCACCTGCTCCCCTCCCCCCACCCACCACACAGCCCTGCCTGAGCCGCTGTGGGTCTTCATCCGACTACCGTCCGCTCATCTGCCTGCCCATCCAACCAGCCGTGCACCACCCGCCTCCCCCCTCCGCCCTCCACCAGGCAGGCAGCCCCCCCCCACTTACCTGGCCATCCGTGACCTCACCTTACATCTACGTGTCCAGCCGTCCACCTCCATCCTACCCAGTTCTGTCAACAAATCTAATCGATCGCCTCCAAGCATCTGTCTACCCACCGGACCACCTGCCCATCCACCCACCTACTTCCATCCAAAATCCATTTACCCAACCACCCACCTATCCACACCCACGCCTCCTCACCTCTCCAGACACCCATCCATCCATTCTCCACACACTACCGAGTGGCCGCTCAGCCCAGGCCCTGTGTCTCCCTGGGGTACAGATCCAGAAAGGACACAACCTCCGCCCTTGAGGAGCTCACGTGGACCAGCCCAGGATGCTTTGGGCCACAGAGGTAGCAGCATTCAGCCCAGCTGGGAGGAGCCATTCTGCCCTAAATTGAAGGACGGCCTGGCGGTTACAGGGCACCCCAAGCCAGGGGAAGAGGTCTGGACTGGGCCGGGGTGCTCAGGGACCCATGCAGACCATTCACTGCGTGCTGGGCACTGTCCTAGCCTGGGGACACAGCTCTGAACTGTCCACTCACAATGCCTGAGGGGGCGCGGGGAACAGCAAGGAGGTGGGAGAGGGGCCAGGATGTGAGTGAGGCAGACCAGCCCGTAGAGAAGCCAGGTGTGCAATGACCCTGAAAAGAGTGCTCCTGGCAGAGGCAACCAGCCTTCCAGTGGACCTGTCCCTCCAGCTGCTCCCAGGTCAGACCCCTAGGAAGGCTGGCTTTTCTAGGCTGGCTAGTCTAAGGCGAGGGAACAGCCTTCCCTGTGTCTTCCCCACCCCCCCTGCTCCGCCAGAGTCCTGAAAATGGAAGAATTTTTCCCAGAGACCTACCGTCTGGACATCAGGGACGAGAGAGAGGCTTTCTTCACTCTCTTTGATGGTGAGAGGTCACTGGACGCCAGGCCCGCTCTGGGCAGAGAGGTTCAGGAACGGACCAAGGACCTGGCTCCACTAGGGCAGGGTCAGGCCTTGCGGAGTCGTGGCGGGGGCGTGGTCATGGAGAAGGGTGGAGCCAGGTAGGCGTGGTCTGGGCTGAGGCTGAAGCGATGGGTCAAGGTGAAGGGTCAACGCCGGACCTTGTGGAGGCGGAGCCTGGTAGGGGGCAGGACCATGGCCGGGAGGGCGGTTGGGGCCGTGGCTGGGCGTGGTCAGAACGGGGCGGGGCCAGCCAGGAGCTCAGGTGGCTCTTCCCACAGAAAATCAGACGTGGATCTGCAAGCCCACGGCCTCCAACCAGGGCAAAGGCATCTTCCTGCTCAGGAACCAGGAGGAAGTCGCCGCCCTGCAAGTCAAGACCCAGAGCATCGAGGACGACCCCATCTACCGCAAGATGCCGTTCCGGGCGCCTCAGGCGCGGGTCGTGCAGAGGTGTTGGGCAAGGGCACCACAAAGGGCATCGGTCAGGGTGGCGCTGACCCTGGGCCCCGCCGGTGCCTGGGAGCGCGGGCTTGTAAATGGAAAGCTGCGGTGCCCCCAGCTGGGCCTCTGTGTGGCCAGCAGAAGTGGGGGTGTCACATCTCGTCGGGGTTGATAGAGATCCCCTCACACACACACACACACACACAGGCTCCTGGACACGGGGCAGGGCAGAGAGGTCTCGGGCAGTTTGCTCCTGCAGGAAGGCCAGCCTCTGTTCTGTCCCCAGCCCAGCCAGCCGCGGCCTGCAGGCTGCAGCCAGAGGGACCACCCCTCCCCAGCTCCCTGGGCCCCTGGGCAGGGTCTTGACTCACAGCCTCACACGGAGAGGTGGATGGGTGGCAATGTGGCCTCACAAAGGTCCCTCTGGACCTCCACATCCACCAGGGTGGCTGCTGCCACAACTACGTTCTCCTGCCCCTTGGGCACCCCAGATCATGCAGTGGTCTGAGATTTAAGGGCCAGACCCTCCCTCCCAGTTCCCTGACTTGTTCAGGCTCAGAAATGTCCCCTTAACGATGGACACTCACTCAGCCAGAAGAGAGGGCCCACAGATCACACCTGGGACAAGTGGTGCTGAGGAACTGGTCTGGGGGGCCAAGGGGACACAGGATAGGCCAGCCATGTGCTCAGCCCCCATGTGTCCCCCAGGTACATCCAGAACCCACTGCTACTGGATGGGAAGAAGTTTGACGTGCGTTCCTACCTGCTCATCGCCTGTGCCACGCCGTACATGGTCTTCTTTGGTCACGGCTATGCCCGCCTCACTCTCAGCCTTTATGACCCCCATTCCAGCGACCTCAGTGGCCACTTGACCAACCAGGTAAGGGCACCCCACAGATGAGGGCCCTCTCTGCAGCTTTGGGACAAGATCACTGCTTGGGACACAGAGGAGAGTTCAGCTATAGGCGGAAGCTCAGACCCAAGGTGGCAGGGGCCCGGAGGTGGCCCAGGCCTGGTGGTGATCCCGGGCTGCCCTGCTCGCAGTCAGCACCACCTCTCACCTTCAGCCAGGGAAGGGCATCCTGGTGAAATGACTGATGACTGAGAGCCCTGCACCCCTGACCCCCAGCTTGGTTCCCTCTAGGTGCGGATGGGGTGTGGGTAGGGGTAGGAAATGAGGTCTCTGAGGACTTCCGTGGAGAGATCCTGTAGGCAGAGGTCTCTACGGAAGGATCTTCATGAGAGGATCTAGGTGGGGGCCTTCCATGAGGATCTGTGGGAGACTTGACGGTTGAGAGGGTCTCATGGAAGAAAGTGCTAGGGAGGGTCTCAGCAGGCAGTGTCACCGCAGGGTGTCCTGGGGTGGCCAGGACCTCTGTGGACTCACTGGGTAGCTGGGTTAGCGTGAGGCTCTCTTTAGGGGCCTTCAGCAGGGGCAGGGCCTCTGGGTGTTCTGGAGTGGTGGGCTCCAGATGCTGCACTGCCCCCCAGTTCATGCAGAAGAAGAGCCCCCTGTACATGCTGCTCAAGGAGGACACGGTATGGAGCATGGACCACCTCAACCGCTACATCAACGACAAATTCCGGAAGACCAAGGGACTCCCTAGGGACTGGGTCTTTACTACCTTTACGGTCCGTGTGCTTCTTCCCGGTGCCAGCCTGTGGGGAGGGGGTAAGGGTCAAGACCCCTCATGGTACATGAGGGGTAGGTGCTGGGCACAAGGTGCTCAGAAGTCCCTGAGGGCATGCACCTGCGTGGAAGTGTGCCTCACGTGTGTCTATGTGTGTGCTGCGGGTGTGGAGGCTGGCCACTCGGAGGGGCTCCAGCTTCTCTCTGTCTCTTTCTCTTTCTCTTTCTCTCACTGTCGACAATTCACATGACATGAAGTTCACCATTTTAAAGTGTGCAGTTCAGTGGTTTTTAGCATATTCACAAAGTTGTGCAGTTATCACCACCTAATTCCTCAAAAAGAAACCCCATACCCACTGTCAGACTCTCATCACCTCCCTCCAGTCCCTGGCACCCACTCATCTACTTTTGTCCCTATGGGTTTCCCTGTTCTGGACATTTCATAATAATGGAATCATACAATATTCCTTTCTGTGACTCAACGCTATTTCATGGTAGGGACATACAATTTGCTTTGGTAAACATTTGCCACCTGATGGACATTTGGGCTGTTTCCACTTTCTGTCTATTTCGAGTAACGCTGCTGTAAATATTCATGTGCAAGTTTATGCATGAACATATTTTCAGTTCTCTTGGGTATATATCTAGGAATGCTATCGTGAGGTCACATGGTAACTTATGTTTCACTTTCTGAGGAACTACCAAACTGTTTTCCACAGTGGCTGCGATATTTCACATTCCCACCAGCAATACATAAAGGTTCCAATTTCTCCACATCCTTACCAACACCTGTTATTTTTTCTTTTTCTTTTTCTTTTTCTTTCTTGGTCATCCAGTGGGTGTGAAGTGGGGTCTCATTGTGGTTTTGATTGATGTTGAGCATCTTTTCGTATGCTTATTGGCCATTTGCAGGTCTGCTTTAGAAAAATTTCTATTCAGATCATTTGTCCATTCTTCTTTGTTAGGCTATAAGAGCTTTTTATATATTCTGGATACTAGACCCCTATCAAATATGTGATTCGCAAATATTTCTCCTGTTCTTGTCTTTTCACTTTATTGATAATGTCCTTTTTCTTGCACAAAATTTTAGATTTTGATGAAGTCCAATTTGTCTATTTTTTTCTTTTTTTTTTTTAATGTTTATTTATTTTTGAGAGAGAGGGAGACACAGAATCTGAAGCAGGCTCCAGGCTCTGAGCTGTTAGCACAAAGCCCGACATGGGGCTCGAACTCACAAACCATGAGCTCATGACCTGAGCTGAAGTCGGACACTTAACAGACTGAGCCACCCAGGTGCCCCTAATTTGTTTATTTTTAATTTGGTTATTCATGCCTTTGATGTCATATATAAGAATTCATTGCCAAATCCAAAGTCACAAAGATTTGTACCTGTGTGTTTTCTTCTAAAAGTTTTATCATTTAGCTCTCAGGTAGGTCACTGCTCCATTTTGAATTAACTTTTGTATGGTGTGAGGTAGGGGTCTAACTTTATTCTTTCGTGTGTGGATATCCAGCTTTCCCAGCACCACTGGTCAAAGAGACCATCCTTGGCACATTGTTGAAAATCAGTTGATCAGATATGTATGGGTTTATTTCTATTCAATTCTATTCCATTGGTGGGTGTGTCTATCCTGATGCTGGTGCCACACTGTTTTGATGGCTGCCACTTCATTCATTCTATGAATGTGTTGCAATACACTACCTGGTTTTCATTTGTAGAAACACTCTTGCATTCCTGGCATAAATCACACCCAGACATGGTATATTATCCTTTAAATACGCTGCTGGATTTAGTTCACTAGTACTTCATTGAGTATTTTTGTGTCTACACACATAGGCAATACTGGTCTGTAGCACTCTCTTGTATGTTTGTCTGGTTTCAGATGTATTTCTTTGTCTTCTATTTTTGGAGAGCTTGTGAAGGATTAGTGTAAATTCTTTAAATGTCTGAATAACTCACCAGTGAAGTCACCTGGTCCCGGGCTTTTCTTTGTGGAAAGGTTTTTTATGACCAACTCAACTTTTACTTGTTATAGGTTATTCATATTTTCTGATTCTTACTGCATCAAGCTTGTTAGTTTGTCTTTCTAAGAGCTGGTCCATTTCTTTCAAGTTATCTAATTTGCTTGGAATACAATTGTTCATAGTGTTCTACAAACAATTATAATCCTTTTTATAATCATTTTCATCTCTGTGTAAGGTCTTTCTTTCTTGATTTTAGTAATTTGAGTCTTCTCTCCATTTTCTTGGCCAGTCTAAGAGTTTATCAATTTGGTCCATCTTTTTAATGAACCAGCTTTGAGGTTCATTTATTTTTTTCTGCTGTTTTCTATTCTCTCTTCCATTTATAGTCACTCTGATCTTTATTTCCTTCCTTCTGCTTTTTTTAAAATGTTTATTTGTTTGAGAGAGAGAGAGAGAGAGAGAGAGAGAGAAACAGCATGAGTGGGGGAGGGTCAGAAAGAGAGGGAGACACAGAACCTGAAGCAAGCTCCAGGCTCTGGGTTGTCAATACAGAGCCTGACACGGGGCTCGAACCCATGAACTGTGAGATCATGACCTGAGCTGAAGTTGGACACTTAACCGACTGAGCCACCCAGGTGCTCCTCCTTCTGCTTGTTTTGGATTTTTATCTTCTTTTTCTAGTTTATCAAGGTTGAAGAGATCTCAATCTTAAGGCTGACTTGAGATCTTTCTTCTGGTTTTATATAGGTGTTTACAGCCATAAATTTCCCTCTGAGCACTGATTTTACTGAATTTCATATAATTTTGTATGTTCTTTTTTCATTTCATCTGTTACTAAAGAGTGTGTTGTTTAATTTCCACATATTTGTGAATTTTCCAATTTTCTTTCTCTTGTTGGTTTTTAATTTCATTCCATTGTTGTCAGAGAACATACTTTTATGATTTGAATCCTTTAATAATTCCTGGAACTTGCTTTATGTCCTAACATACTGTCTACCCTGGAGAGTGCTCCATGTGCACTTGAGAAGAATGTACATTCTGCTGTTGTGGATAGAGTATTCTACAGACGTCTCCGACAGGGTTACTTGGTTTGTAGTGTTGTTCAAGTCTTCCATCTACTTGTTCTTCTATCTAAATGTTCTATCCATCATTGAAAGTGGGGTATTCCAGTCTCCAACTATTATTATTGAATCGTCTGTTTTGCCCTTCAATTCTGTTTTTGCTTCATGTATGTTGAGGCTCTGTTGCTAGGTGTATGTATGTTTATAACTATTACATCTTCTTGTTCTATCATTATACAGTGTCCTTTCCTTTCTCTGGTATCAATTTTTGTCTTAAAATCTATTTTCTCTGATATCAGTATAGCCATGTCAGCTCTCTGATACTGTTTGCATGATATATCTCTTTCCATCCTTTCACTTTCAGCCTGTGTCTCTGAATCTAAAGTGAGTGTCTTCTAAACAGTATATCAAGGGTTTTTTAATACATTCTGCCAATCTCTCTAGTTTAATTGGAAAGTTTAATCCATTTACATTTGATATAATCACTGATAAGGTAGGATTTACATCTTATATTTTTATATTTATTTTTTATATGTCATATCTTTTTTGCTTCTCAATTCCTCCATTACTGACTCATTTAGCGCTAAATACATATTTCCTAGTGTACAATTTCTAGTGTCATTTCTTTTACTATATATTTTTGAATTATCTTCTTTGTTGTTTCCCTGAAGATTAATATTAACATCTTAATTTATAACAATTTCGTTTGGATTAATACCAAGCTAATTTCAATAGTATTAAAAAAAAAAAACCCTATTGTTCCTACATAGTTCTTTACATCCCTTGATGCTGTTATTCTCACAAATTACAGCTCTATATCTAGCAAAACTATTCTTCAAAAACAAGATTTTAAAAACCAGAAGTTATCACTAGTAGAACTGCCCTATGGTCCTTCAGGCTGAAATGAAAGGACTCTAGACAGTAGCTTGACTTCACAAGAAATAAAGAGCACTCTCATAAAGGTAACTACATAGTTAAATGTAAAAGGCCATATTAATGTATTTTTTGGTAATTATTTTTTTTCTCTTATTTAAAAAACAACTAAATAAAGCAGTAATTCTAAATCTGTGTTGATGGGCACACATTAGCATTTGCATGTGTCATCCCACTGCCTTCTGGAATCCATGGTTTCTGATGAGAAGTTGGCTGTCAATCCTATTAAGCACCCTTGTGACTCATCACTTTTCTCTTGATTTCGATATTCTCTTTTTGTCTTTAGAAAGTTTGCTTATGGTACGGAGGGAGGATCTCTGAGTTTATCCGAACTGGAGCTCACTGACCTGCTTGAGTGCGTAGACTTTTTTTTAAATCAAATTTGGGAAGTTTTTTTACCATTATTTCTTCAACTATTTTTCCTGCCTCATATTCCCTTCTCCTTCTGGGACTCCCATTATGTGTGTTGGCTTGATGGTGTCCCACAAGTCTCTGTAGCTTTTTTTTTTCATTCCCTTTTTTCTGTTTCTTGGACTAAATGATCTCAACTGACCTATCTTCAACCAACTCAAATCTACTGTTAAGCCCCTCTAGTGAATTTCATTTTTCAGTTACTATACTTTTAAACTCCCAAATCTCTGTATGTTTCCTTTTATAATTTCTGTCTCTTCACTGATATGCTCTATTTGGTAAGTCATCATTCTCATATTTTCTTTTAGTTCTTTCCAAGTGAGGTCTTTTGGTGGGGAGGGGGAAGCAGCAGAGAGATCACAACAAACAGCTACAATTCTTGCAAGTCAGGTCCATTCTGCTACCTCCGTACTGAGAATGCAGACTTTTTTCAAGGCTAGCACTGAGCTGGGAAGTAGAGGATAAAACCAGGTCAAGTTAAAATGCTACAAAGCTTGCTGTTCTTACCAAGATTCAAGATTTTTCTTTCTTGTGCAGTCCTCAGGTTGCTTCAAGCCTTTGGTTAATTTCCAGAGCTCTTAAAAAGTTGATTCTGATGATTTTCTTTGCCAGGTTTTTTGTTTGTTTGTTTGTTTGTTTGTTTGTTTGTTTGTTTTTTGTTTGTTGTGGTTTTTTTTGGTGGCTTCTATGGAGTGGCTTATTTTCAGATGTCCTTCCTCTGCCATTTTTGCTGATATCCTCCTTGCCTCTCTTGAACCCACTCCAGTGAGGCTTCTTCTCTAGTGTGTCACTGAAATACTCATTGAAGTCAGCAGTGACCTCCTTGTTGCCAAACCCAGGGATCAATTCCCAGTCCTTTTCTTCTCTCATCTGTCAGCCAGTTTGGACACAACTGCTCACCCCCTGGTGCTCTACCCCTATGGTTTCCAGGACTTCACCTGCTCCCTCTTGGCCCCTTGTGCTGCTCCCCTGCACCCCATCCTAACTATTGCTCTCTTGAGGTCCAGAGCCCTGCTTTTTATCTGCACCCATTGGGATGAAGTCTCCTAGCTCCACAATTAAACATCTGGCCCTGGTCCTTCTCCTGAGCCGTAGATCCCAGGGCCTGTCCCACCCATCAGCAAGCTCCTAAATACTTCAGACTCCATGGTCCTCCTCTTCTCAACTGATGGGGACTCCATCCTTCCAGAATCTCAGACCAAACCCTTAGGGATAACTATTTCCACAGCTCATAACCCATTCATCAACCAATCAAGTTAGCTCCACCTCAAAATATGTTCAGAATCCAACCCACCACCTCTACCTGCCCAAGCCACCCGAATTATTCCAACAACTTCCTCATGGCCTCTCCATTTCTCTCAGCATAGCAGCCAGTAGATCCTATTAGGTCATGAATCAGTTGTGCCCCACCTTCCAACAGCTCTGATTCCAGCATGAAAGGTAACGTCTTCCCATGCCCCTACAATGTGACCGGCACCACTCGGGACTCATTTCCTGCTCTCCCCCCGCCCCCCAGCTTGCTCCAACCACAGCAGTCTCTCTGTCCCCCCAACACCTCAGGCTCCCACTTACAGCTGTTCTTACCGCAAATTCCCCATGCTGTACCCCCAGACCCTGTGCTCAGTCCGCTCACTATCTCCTCAATGAGGCCCAACACACCATACCCCTTTTTACAGCCATCCCCCCAGAACCCCCGATCCCTAACGCTGTTTCATTTTCTTCATCAGCACTTATTGCTTGATGTGCTGCACAAAATATACAGTGATTCATGTGACACATTTGCCTCCTGTCGCCATTACTGTGAGTGATCTGCCCAAAGCTGTCCTCAGTCTTGAACCCCCATACCTGCCATGCGAGAGGAGCTCCACATGTTTGCTGAAGGAGTAAACTAAGAGTGAATGAGTTTCTAGCTGTGAGTCTGTGACTCCGTATGCAAGTGTGGGCAGTGTGGCTGTGCAGGAAGGACACCTGGTGGAAGCACAGGTGAGGGCACAGACGGGAATGCAGGTGAGGGGTGTCTGTGGTCCCAGGCCTGGGAGATGTAAGCACGGGCGACATCCGGTCACCGCCTCCCTGCCCCCATCCACAGAAGCGGATGCAGCAGATCATGGCTCACTGCTTCCAGGCTGTCAAGTCCAAGCTCCAATGCAAGCTGGGCTACTTCGACCTCATTGGCTGTGACTTCTTGATCGACGAAAACTTCAAGGTACTGCCGCGGTTTCCCAGGGTGAATGGGACTTGGTAGGCAGGTGGAAGGAGGCAGGGGCTGTCTGTGTACACCCTGACCACCCAGGCAAGCCGGTGGGGTGGAGTCTACAGTCAGACTCCCCCACCCGCTGCCAAGATCCTGAAGTGGGGCAGCCCTCAAGGCCAGACCCTCAGACCCTCAGAGTCTTAGCTCCTTGGAAAATAGGAGGAGTGAGGCCACAGAAAAGAAGTGACGGGCCAGGATCACAAGACTAAAGGGGACCAGGGCTTCAGCCTCCTGTTGGCCAAGCGTTGGTGGGGAGGGACGCTAACCAGGGGTGCCTGCAGGTGTGGCTGCTGGAGATGAACTCCAACCCCGCCCTGCACACCAACTGTGAAGTCCTGAAGGAGGTGATCCCGGGCGTGGTCACGGAAACCCTGGGTGAGGCCCCCGCGCAGCCCGCAGAGCCCTCGAACCGGCTCCTCGCGGCTTGCCCCGCCTCGGATGCGCCACCCCACCCGCCCCCCAAATTCAGAAGCCCGCGCCCAGCTCTCGAACCTCCGGAGGGCCTGCGTGGAAACCTCACGCCCCACAGAAAAAAGGCGTCCGCGCCGAGCCTCCCGACACACCTCATCCCCGCCTGGGTCCCGTCCCTCACCACCCACCCCCTCCCCCCGCGCCGGCACGACCTCAGCCCTGCCACCGCGAGGTCGGGGACCCTGAGCCCGCGCCCCTCTCCCCTGTCTCCCCCAGACCTGGCGCTCGAGACCTTCCAGAAGAGCCTGCGCGGCCAGAAGATGCTGCCTCTGCTGTCCCAGCGCCACTTCGTGCTCCTGCACGACGGCGAGGCCGACCTCTGGCCGCGCCCCGGGGGCTCCCGAGGCGCCCTGCGCCCGCCGCCCCCGCTCCGCGCCGCCCCGCGGCCAGGCGCGCGCACGCCCGCACCACCCCGGGGACCCGGCGGCGCGCACGCGCGGCCCCGACCCCCGGGCCGCGGCCCCGACGGCAGCACCCAGAGCCGGGAGCCCGGGGCCGAGCGGCCGCGAGAGGGAGCGGGGGGCCCGGCGCGGGAGCCGTCCCCCGGGCTGGCGGAGGAGGAGCGCAAGAACGCGGGCCATCGCGGCTCCTAGCGGGCGGGCCAGCGGCGCCCTCTGGGACCTATAAAGGCTACTTTGTTACCAACGGCCCGTGCTGCGGGTCAGGTGGCCCCAGGCCTCCCCGACGCTCGCCCCCCAAGGCGCTCTCATGGGGGCTTCTCTGCCGCATTTCTGGGCCCTGTGCTTGGAGGCCGAGGGTGGAGGGATGCGGGGGTGTTGTCCTACTGGAAGGGGGATGAGCTCCCCACAGCCTCCTGCTCTGCCCTGGGGGCGGGGGGGGGGGGGGGGCTGCCTCTGTCACGGGGAAGTCCGCAGGTCCAGGGCTCCTCCACATCACCCTGTGTCCCTCACAGACCAGGACTTTCCCGAAGTCCCACAACCCGCATGAGCCCTACTGCCTGGCTCTGTGATCGCCAGGAAAGGATCCGGATCCCCAAGCAAAGGAGGGCTTGCTCAAAGCCGAGATCGTTCCACAGAGGCGGCCCCAAGGGGGCCTGCCCAGGCACAGCTCCTTTCTGGGCCAAGAAGGTACCCGGGCTCTGCCCTCTCCACCACCTCCACGGGCCCTAACTTCCCTGCAGGCCTGGAGCTGCAGAGGCCCAGAGGACAAGGTCGTGGGGGAGGGGGCACAGCCATGGCAGGACAGCCCTGAAGGACGTGCTGAGCCGGCACTGGCCCTACCCCGGCCAGTCCATGAATGGCCTCAGGTGTTCCCCTTCCCCATGGACCCAGACCTCAGGTTGGGGGCGGGAGGGCGGGGGGGGGGGGGGGGTATTCAGGGCCTCTGATGTGTCCAAGCCCCCTACGACCACCGAGTGTCCAGGTCCAGCCATAATCCCGTCTCCACCCCCGTCCCCAGCCACTCGCACCCTCTCCAGTCCAGATCTCAGGGTCGGGGCAGCCCCACCCCGGCTTGCACACCTCCTCGCTGCTCCCTCTCACGCACCCTGCCCTCACCTCTCCATGGTTACCACCAAGTCCCAAAGGCCCTCCTCCTGACCCGCGGGGTCAGGGACTGCTGGAACCCATTCTCGCCTCTGCATTGGCGTGCTGGTGGGACCTGGGGTCAACCGGGGTCTGCGGGCCAGCCTCCGCTCCCTCCCGAGGAGGGCGCGTCCATTCCCAGGGAAGGGAAGCTGCAGAACCACTAGAGGGCGCTGTGCACCGCTGTGTCTCAGGCCAGGGAGCTGACAAAAGCCAGCCCGGTCTGGCCAGTCACAGCCCACCCACCGCACCCCTGCTCTCCCAATGCACCCTGCCGCACCCCCTCATCTTGCTGCTGTGCCCTGGATTACAGGGTCCCCAGACAAAAGTCAAGAAGCACACACTTGTCCCCATGTGCCTGGGGTCCAGGAACCCTAACTCCCCCTCCCAGCTTGTCTGATGGTCACGCTGTGAGGGGCCAAGCTCAGCCTACTGCCTGCTGTGGCCCCAAGGCCGGGAGGCCAGAAAACCTGCCTCTGTGTGGGGGTGGGAGTGCAGTGGCCTCCTGGGTGCGCTGAGTACACCCAGGTCTTTGGGGTCAGGGCCATGTCCCCTGCTAGCCTCCAGGCCACTACACGGCACAGCCATGTCACTGCAGAGTCCCTTCCTGATACCCCCTGGGGCCTCTGTACCTCATGTCCCAGCTCACAGGCCTCTCCCACCCCTTCCTTGCATGAATGGCATCCGCCCTGCAAGCCCACAGGTCCTCTGCCCCCCACATCGTGCCGTGGTTCTCCGTGTGGCCCGACAGTGCTATCCCAGAGCATTCCCACGCTCCTCAGCCGCCACACTGGGGCTGCCTCGCTTGCCAGCATGGCATTCAGAGTGACCTGAGGCCTCCGTGACATGCTTGCTTCCCTGGCCCTGACTGGGGGCAAAGTGAAGGGAAGTGCACATTGGCAGAATGGCCTGCCCTGTGTGGACCGAGCCCCCTCCTCGGGCTTCCCCAAAGGCCCGACCCCCTGCTGCTCTGGGGTCCCTGGCACCCCCACAAGAGCCCAAATGTCAATAAAGAGACTTTCTCAAGAACCACTGCTATTTGTTCATCCCCCAGGAGTGACGGCCGTGCTCCGCCCCCCATCTGGACCTTCCCCTGGCCCCAGCCAGCTCACGTTGGGCCCCGAAGTGCCCTTGCCAGCCCGAACTATATGGGCCGCCAGGGAGAGGGAGGCCTGAGTATCTGGAGGTCCCAGGTGCATCCGAATATTCAAAGCACGTGATGGGCAGCAGGCACTAGAGGGGCCCAGACCCCTGCAGAGGCTTGAGGGGCTGGCCTCAGCAGCATGGAAGGGACAGCGTACCCAGTGCCTGGGGCAGGGCTGCCCCACCATGGCTGGAGTCTGTAATTCAAGGTGAATATGGGCTCCTAAAAGCTGAGTGTCTATCTCTCCCCCACCCTGCCGTCCCCTATGCCTCCACCTTCCCCCACACTCACTCCCTCCGTCTCCCTCTCTGCGCCTCCAGGGATGAGTCCTGGGGCCCTGCCGGTGGGTGTGGAACCCCCACCACCCCTGCATCCTCCACCGGCTGAGCACCTTCCGTCAGCCGTGTGTCTATTTCAGCCAAAGATCCCATGGAGCCCCAAAGACTCAGCCCCCCCGTACGCCCCCCAAGCCCATCCCCCGTGCCCGCATATACCCCCCAAGCCTGTCTCCGTGCAATGTGCATCTGGGAAAAGGGTCTGGAGCAGCCCTGGCCTGAATCAGCACCTCTGTTCCCAAAGCTTCCTGGAAACATGACGCATGAGTGTGGAAGTGGCCATCTCTCCACTTCAGCCACAGGGCCACAGGGGTAGCCCCTCCAGGACCCAGTCCTTTTCTGACCTCGAACTCAACCCCACTGGAGGCAGCATGGCTTGCTCCCAAATGCTCAGGAAACCACGGCTGGGGGAGGGGGGAGGGAGAGCGATGGCCCCAGGTCCCGGTCAAAGCTCCTGAGTGGGCGTACCTGGCACCGGGGACCTTATCTTCTCAACAGGTGCACATCCCAGCGACTGGGGGCAGCCAGGGACCCCCTGCCTCTGGATAGCTCCCTGCAGCTGCCCGAGGGCCGAGGCTGAGAGGGGCCAGTGTCCAGTTCCATCTCAGATGTGCCCCCACCCCTCTGTCTAGCTGAGTCCAGATCTTAGTAAAGGGCGAGGCAGGGGCCTTTTCCAGCAAGGGGAGGGGAGGGGACCAGGTAGGGAGCTGCTGTGGCCGGAAGCACTTCTGGGAACCAAGGGCGGCCTGCAGGCCCTTATCTGAGGTTGGAGAGACAATGTGGACTGCTACCCCAGGGGGAGGAGCTGCGGTTTTCCGGAACAGCTGGAGAGCTGCTCCTGTGGGTGGGGGTTTCCAGGGGAAGCAGAGAGGGGCCTGGAGCAGAGCCTCATAGTGGGGTTTCTCTCAGGGCTTGGTGGCCCAGAAGATCAGGCGATCTGACAGGCTCTGCTGGTGGGCGCATTCCTGTCCCCATCCCAGGAAGCTGGGCTGAGTGGGAGGGGGACAGGAGCCTGTCACCAGCCCCTTAGCTCAGCAGCAGCCCCCCACCCCTTTCCCCACGCTGCCCTGGGCACTTCCCCTCCCCCACTGCCCATCCACAGTTCCATCCCTAGAACTTGGATTTGCCCAGTCCTCTCCTACCTAAGCCCCCCGATGGTGGCTGCTGCACACCTATGCCCCGGGGTCTCTGCCTGCCCGTCCAGCCCCTGTGCCCCCAAGGCCCTGCACGGAACCTTTCACCAAAGAGTTGTCCTGTAAGCCGCAGAGACGGAGCCCTTCCGTATGCCCACTTCCTGCTCTGTCTTCTGAGCTGGGGTGTCTCAGGGCCAAGCGAGGCTTGCTGATTGGTCATGGGGTTCTGGGGGCTCTAAGGAGGGAGGGGGGCAGGAGTGGACAGATGGATCTGGGGTGAGAGACAGGGGGTATCTGTGCGAGGGGCAGTGGGGGGGGTGGAGACAAGGGGGCAAATCCAGCACCCACAAGCGTTCCTCTGGGCCCCCCCAAAGCCCTAAGATCTTCGGGGCCAGACCCCTCCTGCCCAGCCCCCAGGCCAGGCCTCACGCTCCCACCCTCTTGTGCTGCTGCTTGAATCCAGCACCCTCCCCATACTCCGCCTGGGCCTCGGAATCTCCCACCCTGCTCTGTGCCGCCCCCATGCTGACGTTGGGGCGCTGTTGCCTCACACAGTGGGGGGGCCCCCACGCGGAGTTTCCATGCTGAGTCAGCGACCAGAGAGGCCCCTCAGAACCTGTCAGTCAGGAAGGTCCATGACTGCAGACGACCTGAGTCCCCCCCACCACCACCACCCTCACGGGAGGGAACAGCTGAGCCGGGGCTGGGGAACCCTTTGCCCCAGGGCAGCCTGAACCAGCACCTCGGGAGGGTCTAGGACAGCCGTGAGCACCCCATGTACCCCACCTGTGGGGACGGGGCAGTCAGGTGACCCAAGTGACAAGAGCAAGCCCAGAGGAGAGCTAGCTTCCTGAAGCAGGGTGGGTGAGAGTTTGGCAGGGCAGGAGGCCTGGCTTGGAGACAGAACCGGAGGGGGGTGAGGGTGGGGGTGGCCAGCAGGTCCCAGAGAAGTCTGTAGAGGGCCTCCTGGGACACACCCGACTTGGCCAGCACCGTATCTCCCGCTGTCCCCTGACATCTGGCCAGTGCCCCTGCATTCTCTCACTTATTAGCTAATTCGCCTGGATCCTCACCTGGACTGGGGCTCCGGGGGAGTGCCCGGGGTCTGGGAGCCAGCAGGCGCGGAGAGCATGAGTGTTTCCCATGTGAGTAAATCACGAAGGACTTGTCCACGCCCCTCCTTCCACGGGGAGGAGTGGGCTTCGCCATGCTGCGGTGCAGCGGGGTGGGGGTGATGCCCCCGGGCGCGATCCGTGCAGATCTCTCCACCACCTTCTCGCCGTGAGCTGGGTGCACCCGGCCCGCTGCCCATCGAGTCTGAGTGGGGGGGAGGGCACTCTCCTGGGCAGCATGCAGGTAGGAAGGGGGTGTCAGGGAGCTGGAGCCCTGGGACTACGGGCAGGTGGCCGAATGCGCTGGCACCTGAAGGCGCTGCTGCTGAGACCAGCCTCCACTGGCCCGCCTGCCGCACCCTGGACAGTTGTGCCAAGGAACCCTTATCAGCCTCGCCCGGCAGCTCCTGCCAGGAGGCCCGGAGAAGGCTGCTCACCTCACTGGGTGGGGGCCTGGGACCACGCCCCGGAGGGAGAGGGATCTCAGCAGGTGGTAAAGGCAGGCCGCAGGGCTTGGAGACCGGGAGGGGGCCAAAGGCAGGCCTCTCCAGGACTGCCCTCCCAACCAGGAGGTGTGGGTGTAGAAACTGACCCCGCCCTGGACTCGGGCCGGAACGACAGAGACAGGCACCCCACAGAAGCCAGCAGGCTGTGTGACCGGCCCAGCGTCTGGAGCAGCAGTGGCCCAGAGACTGGACACAGAACCCAGCTGTCCCAAAGTGCCAGGCTGACTACCAGGGGAGGGGTTTTGGACAGGGCAGCAAAGAGGCACAGAGGGCAAGTGTCCATCATGGTGCCCCTCCTCCGGGAAGCCTTCCAAGTCCCACGGCCCCTGCTAAGTGCTCGTGCCTGGGACTGGAATGGCCCCACTCCCAGCCCTGCCCACGCTGGAAGGCGACTGAGGGTACTGGTAGGGGAGGCCTCGTCTCCCTGTCCCCCCATCCCCGATCACGTCCACTCAGGTCACTGGACAAGTGTTTATTGAGCACTGCCTGTAGCTAGGTCCTGCACTGGGCATGGCCTCCTGTCCTGGGAGCCAGGGGCCCAGAGACCCCACCCCAACAGGGCCAGCAAGGGAGGGAGAGAGGCAGACGTGGCTGTGTCTGTATCTCCCATGGGGTCTGGCCACGGCTGCTGCCTCTTCTGCATGGTCTGGGGGACCGGTCACTGTCACCACGCACACCCACTTCCGCCATCGAGGGGAGCAGGGCCGGGCCCGGAGCTGGGGTCCCACGGCAGGGTGCAGAGCTCTTGCTCCCGAGAGTCAGCCCCGGGCAGCCTCCCGGGAAGGTCTGGCTCTGGGTCCGCTGTGGCAGAGGACAGCCAGGCCTCACACCCACAGGTCCCTCAGCTGGCCCTTGTCCTCGGACAGCTGCTCCCCGCGCTCCTCCTCGGGGAACTGGCAGCTGCAGGCGTCTTCGGCTGGCGGCCGTGCCTCCAGCAGCAGCTGGGTCTCTGCAGAGGGACTTCGGTCAACGGGCAAGCCAAGGGCCCACCTCTCCCTCCCGAGGGCACAACCGACCTGGGGGCCACATGCGCTGCCTCCTCAGCTGCCAGATGTGCAGGCCAAGCTGGGCTGCAGTCAGGACCAGGATGCAGGCGGCCACGGTGAGGAGGACGATGGTCAGGGGGTCGTGCGGCTCAGTGGGCAGCGGCCCCAGGCTACATACGGCATTGTGTGTTTTGTTCCCAGAGAACATGGTGGGAAGCCCAAACTGGGAGCAGCTGGGACACACGGACACAGAGCCCTCAGTCAGCCCTTGGCCACCAGAGCAGCCCCTCTGCCTGGCCGCTGTCCTCTGAGTGTGGGGGGGTCACCATACCAGGAAGGACCGGAGATGCCCCTCCCTCAGGGACTTCCCAGCCACCTGAAGGTCCCACCAGCACTCACTCTGACCAGGGTTTGCAGCGGCCCTCACGGCCCCCAGAGAAGGTCCCTGTGGCACAGTCAACACACTCAAAGCCGAAATTGAAATTCCCTGCAGACAGACAGACAGACAGCCGGGGTTTGCTGGGGTAGATGCGATGGGACCCATCTGGGGCCACAGCAGAATGACCCACACACTCCTTATCCATTGGACAGAGGCCTCTGAGGCCTACAAGACTAGGACCTGGCATAAATCAACGCCCACGTGTGCCCCATTCCAGGCATCTGTCGGGGAGGCAGACTTGGGGCACCCCAAGGCTGTGACCCTGAGCTGAGTGGAGGTCCCCGGGGCAATCTGGGAGAGGAGACTGTGTGGTGCTTGGCCAGAGGGGAGGGGAAGGGCCCGCCCACTGGAGGCTGGTGGGGGGCAGGGGGTTGGAAGCAGAGACCAAGCAAAACCCAGGAGGGACCTTGTGCCGGGTCCAGTAGCCTGGAGGGCGAGAGGCCAGTGAGGGTCCCAGAGAAAGGAGGTGAGGCTCCCGCCCCAGTTGGCCCTGGACCCTGCCCTACCCAACTCACAACGCCCCAGGCCCCAAGAGGATCTGAGCTGCTCCCTCCAGGAAAAGGGTTGACCCCCAGGCAGGGCAACAGGGGGCAGGCCAAGCACATGCTCAGGGGAGGTGTGGGACTGGGGCATAGTCAGAGCCAGGGCCCGAGGGCCAGACAGGCCCTGGACACCCCCACCCCACCCACATCCTCTCTGAAGAGCACCCTCTCTCTGGACGAAGAAACCCGGGCTGTGACGGGGAAGGACACCCCCCACCCCTCCCCGGAGCCGCGTGCGTGCTTGGGGCTCATATCTGGGCTGCGCCAGTGAGCAGCGGAGCGGCCCCACCCACCCAGGCTTTGCAGGACCGGAGACGCCGGTGCCTGCCTGCCCAGAGGACACGTCTGTACCCTCCACACATGTGTGTTCCTTCTACACCCACACGCCACTTGTGCACAGCTGCTCCCGTGAGCTGTGGCTCGGCCCTGCTCAAACCCCCTGACCTGCTCCGGCCACAGTTGCTGGGACTTACCACGTGGCTGCGCCTCCTGGCCGGGCGGGCAGGGGTGGTGTTTGCAGGTGTCACACTGGGGGTCTCCACAGTGGAACTCCGGCTGGACACATGTGCAGTCCCCCTCAGGACAAACCTCCTCAGCTGAGCGAGAGAGAGGCCAGCCCTCTTAGCAGCTGGGCCAAGCGCCTCCCTCCCCAGGACTGCCCCCAGGCCCCGCAGGGGGAACCCTTAGGCAGCCCCGGAGGGCAGAGGGCACCTGTCTGGGAGCCAGGACCCCAGTTGGGTCCAGCTGTCTACCTCCTTCCTAGGCACCCAGCTCCCCCACCCGAGTGACTTGGCTGTGTCCCCCACTGCCCTGAGGCTGCTCTTGCCCAGGGTGACTGTGACTTGGCAGGAGAACAGAACATGTCCCTGCAGGACAAGGAAGTCATCTGGGGGACCTACGCCCCCTCCTCTTTCCATCCTGCACGGGCCCCAGCTGCCATAGCCCTTGAGGCAGGCTGCCTGTCCCTGCCTGCCACACTGAGACGCGGGACCCTCGGACTCCCCTTCTCAACCCCCAAGATCTACCAGGGTGATACTCTGGGGGTGTTTTCCCTGCAATATTTGTCCCCAGACTGCCACCTTCCACTTGCCCCTCACCCATACAGGTAGGTCTGGGGCAGAACAGTGCTGCAATCCTGACCTGGGCAGAAAGCGGCCAGGGCGATGGGCAGGGGCTCACTGTCCACGCAGTAGGAGCTGGGACAGCCTTCCTCCCCCTTGGGACCCAAGACGCCCCTTGAGGAAGGCTCTCCCGCCCATAGCCCCGGACTCCGCCTTTGGGCCACTGGCCTGAGCTGAGCTCCTCTCCGCCACACGCCCCCTCACCCATTCCCCTGGGACCGAGGGCTCTGGACCCGGAAGGGGTGCCCACCGCCCCTCCCAGGCCGAGGCTGAGCACAGGGAGGGGGCGCGGCGCGGCCGCCTTCCGAGACGAGACGGGCTCCCCGCGCCTTACCCGCGGAGCACAGGCGACAGCAGCGCGCGTCCGTCCCGGCTCCTCGCAGCAGGCGGCCGGGGCCGCAGCTCGGACCAGAGGGGCGCTCGCCCAGGCCGAGCGCGCAGAGCAGCGCCACGCCGCACAGGGCCACGCGCGCGCCCCTGGCCCCCATGGCCCCCGCCGCCCCACCGAGCTGCGGGATTTTAGGGGATGCGCCCCGCCACGCCCCCATCCGGACACGCCCAGACCCCGCCCGCGGCCCCCGGGCATCGGCCGCGATGCAGGGAGGGCACAGAAACGGTGCCCACCAGGACCGCCCCGACCCCTGGCAACTCAGAATTCCACGGGCGAGCGGAGCACAGCGGATGGGAGGGGGCGGAGTGTCAAACTACGTGCGACCCCAGTGGTGGCCGCGCGTCATTACAGCTTTGCCCAAACCACAGATCACAGCAGCGAGCGACCCTTTGTAGACCAGGCACCCTGGGAGACCATGCCGTGTCCCTGGCGGCCAGAGATGGCCCCTGGGGGGGGGGGGGGCGATGGGGGGTGCCGGGGCTCGTGGGAATCTCTGCAGCTGCGCCTCAGTTTTCTGTGAACCTGAAACTGCTCTAAGTAATAATTTTTTTTTTAATGTTTTTTATTTTATTTTTGCGACAGAGAGAGACAGAGCATGAGCAGGGGAGGGACAGAGAGAGAGGGAGACACAGAATCGGAAGCAGGCTCCAGGCTCTGAGCTGTCAGCACAGAGCCCGATGCGGGACTTGAACCCACAGACTGTGAGATCATGACCTGAGCCGAAGTCGGATGCTTAACCGACTGAGCCACCCAGGCGCCCCAAGTAATAATTTTTTTAAGTCAACTGGGCCCAGCTCTATCTCAAGGAGGTGGAGAACCCAACCTCACAGGGCGGGGCTGGGGACCTCCAGGAGACTCAGGCTCAGCGGTGACCTTGGGGGTTCCTAAGTGTTCATGCCCTTTGGCCCAGGAATTCCTACCCAGAAACTGAATATGCTGCCAAATGTGTGAGTGCTGAGGGGGGCATGGAACACAGCCTACACCCCCAACTATGTCTGGGGTAGGACCGGAGGGGGGAAAGTCAGAAATGTTTGCTGTTCAGGGGCGCCTGGGTGGCTCGGTTGGTTGAGGGCCGCCTTTTATTTCGGCTCAGGTCACGATCTCACGCCGTGCAGTGTGGAGCCGGCTTGGGATCCTCTCTCTCCCGCTATCTCCGACCCTCCCCGCTCCAATAAATAAATAAACATTTAAAAACATGTTTTCTATTCAAAACCTGCAGTCTGTCAGGTCTGTAGGGAGAGATGTAGGCAGGAAGGGTGGGTGCCAGATGCAGGTGGCACAGGTAGACTGGTGCAGGGACCCCCCCCCCCCAGAAGGGTGGTCTGGCCAGGGACTGCTCCCTCTCTGTGCCCCCTCCACACCTGGCCTCGTCCCCTACCCTGGATCCAACTTCCTCAGGAGGGCTCTGTGGGCTTTTAAAGATCACATCCTCAGGGCGCCTGGGTGGCTCAGTAGGTTGGGCATCAGACTTCAACTCAGGTGATGATCTCGAGGTTTGTGAGTTCGACCTCCGCGTCGGGCTCTGTGCTGACAGCTCAGAGCCTGGAGCCTGCTTCGGATTCTGCGTCTCCCTCTCTCTCTGTTCCTCCCCCCCTCTCAAAAATAAACATAAAACAATTTTTTTAATAAAATAAAAAATAAAGATCTCCTCCAACCACCAGAGAGTGTAGGATGAAGTCCCTTGGCATCCGGGCCCCAGAGACCTACCAGCTCACCGGTCCTTAGCACAGAGCCCAATACCAAGAGGCCCCCCACTTTCCAGGGATCAGGACACCCACACACACACACTTTCTAGGGATCAAGACAAGACCCCTCACTTGGCCAAGAAGGTCTGACTGGGCTCCAGATGCACACGGTGTCATCTTACAACACACACACACACACACACACGCGCACACACACATGCACACACATACGCACACACATGCACACACGCACAGACACACACGCACCTGGACCCTGGACTGCTGCTGTGCGGACATCTTGTTCATGGCTTAGAGCCCCCAGGGAAGCCCCCTCACACCTCCCCACCCAAGGACCTCTTTGGATCTTGGGAGAGGTTGCTGGCAAGGAGAGGTCTGGGCATGGATTGAGCCTCCGGTCACTTGAAGTTCTGGGTCAGAGGTGGCCTGCTCAGGTCACAGCTCTAACTGCTGGGCCCATTCGTATCCAGACCTCTCCAGACAAATCTGGTCCTCCTGGAAGTGGGTGGAGGGGCAGCCCCTGACAGAGCTCTCGAACCACAGAGAACACAGCCTCCAGCTCACTGTCCCTTGTCTCTCTGAGCCTCGGCTTCCCCGTGTGGCACAGAGGGGTTCTGGGGCCCTGCCTCCTATTGTAAGCCCCCCTGGAAAGCTCAGCCGTGTTTCCCAGCCCTCCAGCTGAGTCTTGGCAGGGAAGCGGTGAAGACTTCTGAGAATTCTGGGGAGGGGGAATCGGGAATGTGCCCCACGGGCTGTAGGTGTGCTGATAGCTGTGACATAGGCCTTTGAGACCTGCACCTGCCACCTGGCCCGAGGGAAATGACGGGAATTAGCAACTTGTGACCCAACTGTTCAAGTCCCAGGATGCACAGCCCCTACCCAGACGGTCAGACAGGGTCCTGCAGGGAAGGGAGGGGCTCCGGGCTGAAGTAAGGCCCACCCTCTCTAAGGAGCCCTGAGATCTCCGCTCAGCTCCTAGACGAGACGGGTCCAAGCGCTGGCCATTGCCGGACACCAGGTAAAGGTGCTCCAAGTACAGAATGGGGCAGTTCCTTCGTCCACTGCTCATTTCAAAGACCTGAGGGGTCCCGTCTGTGGCAGCGCAGGGTCACCCCGTTTCCGCTAAGTGGCCCAGGCAAATACAATGAACACCCACAAACTCTGTCGGCCTGTGCCATGCATCAGCTGGTCCTTCCGGAAGCAAGGGCAGAGAAACTTCTGGAAGCAGTTTATTGTGGGGGAGGGGTGAAGGTGGGCTGGGCAGGAGGAGCTCTGTGCAGAAAATGTCCACTGGAGGGGCCCGAGTGGGAGAAGAAGGATCTTCCGTGGTTACCAGCCACAGCAGCACAAAAATCAAAGGGCCTAGATTACATCATGCCCACGGAATGGTGGCTTATGAGCAAGCCCCCTCAAAAGGCACGAGTGACATCAGCAAAATGTCAGTGCCTGCGTCTGCTTTCTCGTTCCAGCCCCTCCGGAAGCCCCCACCCCCCACCCCTAGCCACAGGCTGCGTGGATGAGTAGAGTTTCTGTAACTGGGCAGTGCGGCGAGAGATGATCTTTATCTGCTCGTCTGCGTTTTCCAATCCTTTATGAGCAGCTCGCCACATTTCTGCACAATCACCTGTTCCAACCGACATGGTGACCCCTGTTCCTGTTAGCAGAGGGCCCTTTAAGGAGCCAGGCAGTAACCAGAAGGGGGTGGGTGGTGGTGGTGTGGAGATGGGAATCTCAAAGCCTGTACCTGTACCCACAGTGGGCCCGGATGTGGAGCCAGGTGGGGGCGTGGAGGAGGGGCCGCGTGGGAGAAGGAAGCTGGAGACACACCAGTCGCCGTGCTGAGCGTGTGCCTTTGGGGCTTGTGGGAGGTACCAGCTCAACACCCAGGCTCGGGGGTCAGGCAGGGCCTGGGGTAGATGGAGGCTGGGGTTTTTCAGCAGACGGGCAGGGGGTGAGGGGTCGGAGAGTGTGCTCAGGGTCAGTGTGGCAGCAAAGAAAAGCTGAGTCTGTCCACCTTCCCATCCGATGGCAGAGCTGGGGCAGCCAGGCAAGCGAAGGGCGTCCTGGGTGTGCGAAGGGGGGAAGAGCGGGGAGGTGTGGAGAGGAAGCCCTGGGCCCCAAGGATCTGGCCCCTCCACCAGCCCCACAGCACTTTGCCATAGCCTCCATGCTGTCCTGGGGACCCCTGATCCCCAAATCAATGGTGTGGATTTGCTGTCTGTTGGAGGGTACGGTTTACATTGGTTTGTTCCCTGCTGAGTCCCACGCCTGTGGGGACTCGGTGCTGATGAACAAGGGACGGCCCTGTCTCCCCTTGGCGGTGTTCGGGCCAGGGCGGGAGCACTAGGAGATTTGAAGACAGGCTGAACAGGCCTTTGGGGCGACCTTGGGGAGAAAGATGGCCCAGGAAACAAGGAGGGTTGGTGGCCAGAGCTGAGGCTCTGCCAAAACCAGGGCTCGGAGTCACCTGCTGGCTGCGGGATGCCCCGCAGCCATGAAGGACATTCGCTCTGTGGCCTGGCGCCCCAGCGGGAGGGCCCCATGGTCCTGGAAGGCACGCTGAGGTCAGTGGGACTGTGCCGTCGATGGGCATTTGGACAGCCGGCCGCCGTGCAGTCCGCCCCGCCAGAAGCCTCTCGTTTCCCAAAGTGCTGCTGCGGGGACCCACTCACAGGTCTGGCAGGGCAGGGGGTTTGAGAGGCCTCGAGAAAGAGCTCTCTCCTTCAGGGGAACACATAAACCCGAAGGGTCGCTCTCAAAAGTCCCCTTGGGGACCAGGGCCTCAGGCCTCCTACTTGCTCCCATTAGCACTGGGGGGGCCTCGGGCCCACTCACCCAGGTTTAGGGTCTGGGGGGGAGCAGCTCCTGAATTCCCCCCACAAGCTGCTGGGTTGTCCAAACCCCACCCCCAGGACGCTCATTTAGGCCTCCACGTCCCACCACAGGTGCCGGGACGTGCCCAGAGAAGGATGAGGGCAGGGGTCCTGGGGTCCCTGAGCAGTCGGCTTGAGCCCCCTCTCCAGCCAGAGGTGGGCACAGCCCCAGCCCCCGCGCCCCCCCCCCCACCACACGTGTGCAGCCCCCAGACCACCAGTGCCCGGTCAGAGACCACATGTGCCAGTGTCGTTTATTGGGGGGGGGGGGGCACCACCCTGGGCGGGGAGTATGCACAGCATACATAGCAGAGCCCTGGGTGTCAGCCCAGGAGCACCTAAAACGGCGCAGGGTGGCAGGGTGGGTGGTGGGAAGGTGGGATGTGGCGGCCCGTGCTTGGGGGCGCCCCACGGCCCCTCAATGTCTAGCAGACCCTCTGGGCCCCTGGCCTGGCCGCTCAGATCTTGGCCAGGGTGGAGTTGGCATCGGCATGCTCCTCTTGGATGGGGGTCCGGAAGCTATTTCCACCTGGGGAGGAGGAGAGGGGGGGAGGTGGGCAACGGCCCCACCCCTTCGGGAAGCCGTCTGGGCTGGGGACACACTGCGCACTCACCGGGGGGTAGCCGCCAGGCTCTGTGGTGCAGGAGCAGGGCCAGTGCGGCCGCCACCGGGGCAAGCAGGCCCAGGCCCAGGCCCAGGACAGCGGCCAGCTGGGGACCTGTGGGGAGGCGGGGCCTGCTGAGGTTGGGGCCACCAGAGGAAGCAGTCCACCCGCCCCAGGAGGACCCCGACAAGGGCAGAGGGCGTCTCTACCCCATCCTCCCCCAGCCCCCTTCTTTTTTGGACTGGGGGGGGGCCCTGCTGGGGCAAGGCCAGGCCCCCTTACCCCTGGGGGGCTCTGCAGGGGGTGTGAAGGGCTCCTGTGAGGTCCTAGGCCAGGCTGTGGTGGGCTGGGTGGTAGGGGGCCGGACTGGGGGGCCCTGGGTCTCCCAAGGCGTGGTGGCTGGGGGGCTCCTGTCCTCACACACGGCATCTGAGCCTTGGCTGGCCGGCCGCAGCGTGCGCTTTCCCGCCAAGGTGCAGCTGAGAAGGGCAGGGGGTGCAGATCAGGCCATAGGTCTGTACCACCACCTCCCCTGCCTCCTGCCAGACCGACGGGATGGGCCCAGCACCGAGACAGGACCGGGGGATGTGGGGAGCAGCTGGGGACCCACACTGGATCACTGTGTGGGCCGCCAAAGACCTGCCCGGGCCCCTCACCCCCCCCCAGGGGGCCTCACACCCTGCAGGGTCTCCAAGGCCACTGCTCACACCCTCACTCCCCATTTCCCCTCCCTCTGCTCCCCACAGTCTCCTCCCAGCCGGCTCCAGCCCAGTCTTGCCCTCTCACACCACCAGCTTGTTCGTCTCTTCCTGCCCCCACCACGGAGCCCCCAGCTACAACTGACTGGTCTCATAAACTCCCAGGGCCTGGGAAAGAGTCTCACACACTCCTCGCTCCGGCCCAGCAGCCAGGCTGGTGGAGGAGGCTGGACCCGGGGCTGAGCGGGCAGGCAGGGGCCATGGTGGGGCCAGGGTCATGGGCCATGAGGAGCAGGAGTCATGAGGGGACCGGGCCATTTGTCAGGGCAGCAGGAGCCAGGAGCACCCCACCCCCAGCCGGCAGCTTCCTGCTCCCAGGCCTGGCCCCTTGATCCCCAGGCCCCCAGGACACTCACTTGGTCCAGGGCTTGCAAGCCTGGTCATCACCTGGGGAGAAATGTCCCGGTGGGCACGGGGCACAGTCTGCAACAAAGACAAGGACAATCTCAGTCCATCCCCTGCCACCTCAGGGACCTGGACGCTGCAGCCACTGGGGGCTGGTCCTGGAGGGCTAGGCGCTCACCTACCGTGCCCTCCGGAAGCTCCTCCCTGCCCACATCCACCCACTGGCCAGGACCCGGTGCCCCGCCCCCCCCCTTTCTGGGCACCTGTCTGTTGGGGGAAAGGAACGTGGTGGCAGGACTGGGATGGGGGTACAGGGGAAGTGAGAGCGTGCGATATGGAAGACATGCTTCTTTTACAGCTCCTGAGGCCCCCCCAGGCACGTGACCCTGGCCTCTCACACACGCACTGCCCCCCACCCCGCCCGGGGCTCACCGCACACACTGCCCCCCCACTCCGGGCTCACCGACTCCACGATCGTAACCGTCCTGGGGCTCAGTGCCCGGCCTGCAGCGGCAGACGGTGTCCTGCGTGGGTGTGCATCTCTGCTTGGGCTCGCTCCCACTTCCTGGGGGGGGGGGGGGGGGTCAGGTGAGGCAGGCACAGCTGGCAGGGATGCAGAGAGGCCGGAGGACAGAAGCCGAGGGTCCCCAGACCAGCAGCCCCACACAGAGCCCCTGGAGGCCATATTCCTCTGGCCCCTAGGGCATCCGGTGGCCACGGCAGCCTCCCTTCCCACCTTCCCTCAGGCCTGTACCAGGACCCTACGTGGCCCTTGGGATCCAGGTCTCGTCACCCCAGAGGCCACCTGGCAGGCACATGCTCCTCCCTGACTCCGCGTGGCCTCAGCCCCCCTGGGAGGAGGAAGGTTCTCCTTGGGGACCTCCGTGGTGTGGCAGCCCCATTGTGGTTTGGGGTTTGTTTCTGTGGCGCTGGGGGCCTCACGAGAGCACCGGGCGGGGCGACGGGACGCAGGTGGGGGGCCAGGGGCCAGGGCCGGGGTGGCGCTCACTCTGGTTGCACTGTGTGCAGGGCTTGCAAGGCTCGTAGTTCACGGCCTCATTGTAGAAGCCGGACGCGCACTGGAGGCACTTGGTGTCCTGGTCACTGCTGCAGCGACTCTCCATCCCATAACCTGCAGGACGAGGAGGGTGGACTCAACCTGCCCAGCCTCTGGCCCGGCCACTGTCCCGAGTCCCCTAGTCCGTGACACCTGTGTCCCAGGACCCCATCTGCACATCCCCGTGTCCCAGGCCCCCGTGTTTCTATCTCCCTCTCCCCATTCCTCACCCCATGTCTCCCATCCCCATGTCCCTTGTCCCCATGTCCCTGTCCCCCTCTCCCCATGCCTCCATCCCTATGGCCCTTGTCCCCTTGTCCCCATGTCCCTGTGTCCCTTTCCCCGTGTCTCCATCCCTATGGCCCTTGTCCCCTTGTCCCCATGTCCCTGTGTCCCTTTCCCCCTCCCCGATCCCCATGCCTCCATCCCTATGGCCCTTGTCCCCTTGTCCCCATGTCCCCGTGTCCCTTACCCCGTGTCTCCATCCCTATGGCCCTTGTCCCCTTGTCCCCATGTCCCTGTGTCCCTTTCCCCCTCCCCGATCCCCATGCCTCCATCCCTATGGCCCTTGTCCCCTTGTCCCCATGTCCCCGTGTCCCTTTCCCCGTGTCTCCATCCCTATGGCCCTTGTCCCCTTGTCCCCATGTCCCTGTGTCCCTTTCCCCCTCCCCGATCCCCATGCCTCCATCCCTATGGCCCTTGTCCCCTTGTCCCCATGTCCCTGTGTCCCTTTCCCCCTCCCCGATCCCCATGCCTCCATCCCTATGGCCCTTGTCCCCTTGTCCCCATGTCCCTGTGTCCCTTTCCCCGTGTCTCCATCCCTATGGCCCTTGTCCCCTTGTCCCCATGTCCCTGTGTCCCTTTCCCCCTCCCCGATCCCCATGCCTCCATCCCTATGGCCCTTGTCCCCTTGTCCCCATGTCCCTGTCGCCCTTTCCCCCTCCCCGATCCCCATGCCTCCATCCCTATGGCCCTTGTCCCCTTGTCCCCATGTCCCTGTCCCCCTTTCCCCCTCCCCGATCCCCATGCCTCCATCCCTATGGCCCTTGTCCCCTTGTCCCCATGTCCCTGTGTCCCTTTCCCCGTGTCTCCATCCCTATGGCCCTTGTCCCCTTGTCCCCATGTCCCTGTGTCCCTTTCCCCCTCCCCGATCCCCATGCCTCCATCCCTATGGCCCTTGTCCCCTTGTCCCCATGTCCCTGTCCCCCTTTCCTCCTCCCCGATCCCCGTGTCTCCATCCCTATGGTCCTTGTCCCCTTGTCCCCATGTCCCTGTCCCCCTCTCCCCATGCCTCCATCCCTATGGCCCTTGTCCCCTTGTCCCCATGTCCCTGTCCCCCTTTCCCCCTCCCCGATCCCCATGCCTCCATCCCTATGGCCCTTGTCCCCATGTCCCTGTGTCCCTTTCCCTGTGTCTTCATCCCTATGGCCCTTGTCCCCTTGTCCCCGTGTCCCTGTGTCCCTTTCCCCGTGTCTCCATCCCTATGGCCCTTGTCCCCTTGTCCCCATGTCCCTGTCCCCCTTTCCCCCTCCCCGATCCCCATGCTTCCATCCCTATGGCCCTTGTCCCCTTGTCCCCATGTCCCTGTGTCCCTTTCCCCGTGTCTCCATCCCTATGGCCCTTGTCCCCTTGTCCCCATGTCCCTGTGTCCCTTTCCCCCTCCCCGATCCCCATGCCTCCATCCCTATGGCCCTTGTCCCCTTGTCCCCATGTCCCTGTCGCCCTTTCCCCCTCCCCGATCTCCATGCCTCCATCCCTATGGCCCTTGTCCCCTTGTCCCCATGTCCCTGTCCCCCTTTCCCCCTCCCCGATCCCCATGCCTCCATCCCTATGGCCCTTGTCCCCTTGTCCCCATGTCCCTGTCCCCCTTTCCCCCTCCCCGATCCCCATGCCTCCATCCCTATGGCCCTTGTCCCCTTGTCCCCATGTCCCTGTGTCCCTTTCCCCGTGTCTCCATCCCTATGGCCCTTGTCCCCTTGTCCCCATGTCCCTGTGTCCCTTTCCCCGTGTCTCCATCCCTATGGCCCTTGTCCCCTTGTCCCCATGTCCCTGTGTCCCTTTCCCCCTCCCCGATCCCCATGCCTCCATCCCTATGGCCCTTGTCCCCTTGTCCCCATGTCCCTGTCCCCCTTTCCTCCTCCCCGATCCCCGTGTCTCCATCCCTATGGTCCTTGTCCCCTTGTCCCCATGTCCCTGTCCCCCTCTCCCCATGCCTCCATCCCTATGGCCCTTGTCCCCTTGTCCCCATGTCCCTGTCCCCCTTTCCCCCTCCCCGATCCCCATGCCTCCATCCCTATGGCCCTTGTCCCCATGTCCCTGTGTCCCTTTCCCTGTGTCTTCATCCCTATGGCCCTTGTCCCCTTGTCCCCGTGTCCCTGTGTCCCTTTCCCCGTGTCTCCATCCCTATGGCCCTTGTCCCCTTGTCCCCATGTCCCTGTCCCCCTTTCCCCCTCCCCGATCCCCATGCCTCCATCCCTATGGCCCTTGTCCCCTTGTCCCCATGTCCCTGTGTCCCTTTCCCCGTGTCTCCATCCCTATGGCCCTTGTCCCCTTGTCCCCATGTCCCTGTGTCCCTTTCCCCCTCCCCGATCCCCATGCCTCCATCCCTATGGCCCTTGTCCCCTTGTCCCCATGTCCCTGTGTCCCTTTCCCCCTCCCCGATCCCCGTGCCTCCATCCCTATGGCCCTTGTCCCCTTGTCCCCATGTCCCTGTCCCCCTTTCCCCCTCCCCGATCCCCGTGTCTCCATCCCCATGTCCCTTGTCCCCATGTCCCCATGTCCCAGGTCTCCATGTCCCCTCTCCCCATGTACCTCATCCCCATGCCCCCACAGGCATCCCTCCCCAGTTCTGTGGCCAGACCACTCACCTGGTGGGCACTCGCTACAGCACCTGCCGTCTTTGGGGTAGGTGTTCCCGACACAGTGGAGCGCAGCCGCGGTGCCCAGCACAAGCCCCAGGAGCTGGACAGCTGAGTGAGGTGCCCTGGGCCGCTGAGCCCCCACAGCCACCCTCATCTCTGCCCGGTGCAGGAGTCTGGGGTTTTTCCTTGCAGGATGTGGCTATAAGGGCTGCGGGGGAGGGGTGGGGAGGGAGGGAGGAGGAGGGGACCAGGAGGAAGGAGGCCCAGGAAGGGCTGGCGACCCCTGACCCGGGCTGGTGGCAGGAAGGCAGCCTGTCTGGGATGTGGGCTTCTCTTCTGCCCCGGGGCCCGGTCCCCATCCCCTCAACGACACCTACTAACCTCAGGCTCAGCCAGCTGGCAGCTGGGCACCAGCCCAGACCCCTCCTGCAGCATGCAGACAGACCCCGGGGCCAAAGTGCGGCCCCACAGCCCCCTGGCCCCTGCCAGGCCCATCCGGTCTACACCCACCCCCGCCCCCCGACACGGGACCCCTCTGGCTCCCATCTCACCAGGGAAGCGGGGCACCCTGGATGCCTTCCTGCCCTGCTCTGCCCACTCAAGCCACTTGGAGGAGGGTTGGTCTCAGAACCCCTCCAAAGCCCGCTCCTTCTGGGCACCCACTCTCCCTGTACAGGGCAGGGTCGGCCCCTCCGGGGGGACAGGCGGCTGGCTATTCCTACCCCCCCCCCACACACACCACACAAAAGGCCACGTTCACGCCAGTCTTCACCCCCTCAGCAAAAGGGTGCACAGAGGACACGGGTGAACTGAGGCAGCACACTGGGTCGGGAGACAGGCCCTTCACCATCTGGACCCGTGACTGGGCACCAGCTCAGGGGGAAGAAAAGGAGTGCTCCCGCCTCCAGAGCACGGTCCCTGGCACAAGTGCCCAGAACTAGCTCAGAGCAAGCGTGCACACGTGGGAGCACGTGGGAGAGCGTGTGCAGGTGTGGAGCAGTGTGGCAAGCAGGCAGGTGCGGACGCAGGGGGGTGCTGGTGTGGGAGAGTGTGCGTGAGGCTGAGCGTGTCTGAACACCGCAAGTGTCAGGGACTGAACTGTGTCCCCACGTGCTGAAGCCAACCCCCAACGTGGCAGTGTTTGGAGATGGGGCCTCTAGGGGGGTGGTTAGGGCTAGACGGGGTCAGAGGGCTGGGCCCTGACCCCACAGGACCGTGGTCCTTTTGGGAGAGACCCCAGGAGAGTCTCTTCCCACCTTGAGGGAGGGAGGGTCTCTTTGCCTGGCGAGGACAAAGGAGAAGGCGGCATCTGCCACCAAGGAGAGAGGCCTCAGGAGAGAGCAGCCCTGCCCACACTTGACCGGGGCCCCAGGACTGCCGTTTAAGCTGCCCCACGCATGGTGCTGTGTTCGGACGGCCCCACGGACCAAACGCCTGCAGATGCATCCTGGGGGCAGTGTGCCCAAGAGCACGTGTGAACCTGTGTCCGTGCGCGGGCACATGTGTGTGTCACCGGCCTCACGTGCCGGGACGTGTGTGAACACCCAGGTACTTCTTTGGGGTGGGGGTGGGGAGTCCTGTGAAAACAAACTATCAGCACCCACTCCGACTCCCCGGCCGGGCAGAGGCCAGCAGGACTCTGCGTGCCGTCTGCCGGCGGGGCCAACTCTGCCTCCCCACGAACTTTAGAGGCCACATCAGGCTCTCCCCACCCTGCCCCACACCCACCCTGGGCTTAGGGTGCCCCCACAGCACCAAGGCAGCAGTAAAGACTGGAACGACCCAGTGTGCTCCTACGGAGCGCGTGGCGCCCTCAGACACAGATCTGGGTGGATCCAGGGCAGGCGGGGAAGGCCCGTGTGCAGGAACTCTGTGGTGGGTCAAGGGGGAAGGACACAGGCACACGCATGTGCGCACACCAGACGAACGTGTGCATACGTGTGCATTTTCTCTTACACCCCTCGAGGAAGGGGACGCTCTACTGTGTCATTTTTGTACCTTTCAAATCACAACCGTGAGATGAAATTAACCATTCAACAGTTACTTTAAAAAGTTTCAGGCAGGGGGCCTCCCTTGGGGATGGGACGAGAGCGGGGTAGGAGCTGGAAATCCCCCTCCCCGAGAAAAACAGGTAAGGAAGCTGAGCTCCCCCGGCCCGTCTGTGGGAAATTCCTCCTGGGCAAGGCTGCCAGGGAGGCGGCCACGGCCCACAGCGGCCGGGGCGGAGGCAGAGGCAGCTCTCCCAGCGGGCAGGGGGCCACTCAGGGTCAGCCTTCGCCACGCCTGCCAAGTGAGACGGGGTCCACACAGGGAAGGGGATCAGGGCGTCCAGACGGCCGGGTGTGCGTGCATGTGCATGCGCGTTTGTGTGTGTGTGTGCGTGCACGCCGTCTCCCACAGGTGGTGAGAAAAACCTTTTCTTAAGTTGACAAAAACAAACCAGAGCCTCTGAGGTTGAGGGAACAACCCGGGGGTCTGGTGGGCAGCGCTCCCCTCTCCGGCGGCGCCGGCCTCCACCGCCTGAGGCCCTGCACACCTGGCCCATGTATCCGCATCGGTCCACAGCGGCCCGTGGAGCACAGACAACTAACTGTATGTCACCCGCTCGATCCACCGCCATCCTGTGGGCCCAGCCGACCCCCCCCCCCCCCCACCAGCTCAGCCCACACCTCCAAGTGTCACACACCTGCTTGCTGCTGATGCACCCACGTGGGCCTGGCCACCATGGGGACCCCTCCCACCACGCACTCTCGTCCCTTCTGAAGTCTTTCCTCTTGTTTGCCTAGAAACCAGCCCAGGTGTCACCGCGCCCTTGTTCCTCTGCAGCGGCCCCGCTCCCACGCTTTTCGGAAGCGGGTCCCTGTGGCAAGGGTGGACCCACTGGCTGGGCGAGCTGTCCGCTGAGGAGCCACGGACCACAGCGCAGGGCTCCTGAGAGGATGGCCAGCAGGGAGGGGGTGGGGGGAGCAGAGACCGGAGGTGGCAGCTGAGAGGCATGTGGGGTCAGGGACTGCGAAACCCTCACAGTTCAATGCCCTCCGTCCCCAACGCCAGTCAAGCACGGGGCAGAGCTGACCCCCAGGAAGGACTGGGACAGCATGTGTGAGAAATGCAGGTCTGGTGGAACCTCAGCCAACATCGCTGTCCTGTCCCCAGGCCCTGACCACCGGCTCAGGGAGACTCCAGGCCCCCACAACCAGCCGGGCTGGGGGCTCTGAGGCCAGTCTCGGTGGACTCCTGAGTTCTCACCACCCCCCACCCCGGTCCCTCCCCTAAGGGCTTGTTCTCAGATCTTCCCTTTCTACCAGGAACTCCGGTTCCCTTGCCCCCCCCCCCACCCGGCCCCTCCCAGGGGGTCTCACCCAGGCCCAGGCTTCAGGCTCCTGACTTTAAATCTGTAGCCCACACCCTTGGCTTCCTGCGAAAGCCATCTCCCACGAGCTCCCAGAGGTCCCCGTTGTCGGTAAACACATCTGTCACATGCAGCCCCACCCGGGATCCTGGTCCTTCCCGCACCTGCCTGACCAAACTCTCTGTTCTCACCAAATCGCCCACCTCAAAAGCGCTAAGTGGAAGCCACCTAGCCACAAACGTTCCAAAATCATTGTACGGGCTTAAAAAAAAAAAAGAAGCTGGGAGAAAAAGGCAACTATATTTTAAAGTAAATTCGTAAGATTCTTGTCACAAGTGTTTGTGTTTTCGGAGACCGAGCGTCCTCCGCTCGGAAGGGCAGGCACCCCCAGCCACTGGCCACCGGCAGCACATTCGAGCACAAGCTCCACCGCTCGGTCTTTAAGGAGGCGGCAGGAGCCACGTTACTTCCCACAGGTGTGGTGAGCCCGCAGGGCGCCACTGTGGTCCGTGCCCTCGCACAACGGCACCCGCTTCCCAGAAGTGACACGTGGCAGCACGTGGGGCCCCACGCACAGGGGTGGCCAGCCCGTGGCGCGCCTCGGGGGCTCCGGCCTGCTCTAGCACAACTTTGAGGAGCCTGGACCCGGGGCCCGAGGACGGCAGGAGGGAGGGAGGCTTCCGGGAGGGGCGGGCGGCGGGGGGCTCGGGCTCAGAACTCCTCGTGCACGTTGCGGGCATAGTCCATCAGCTTGCTGCCCGTGAAGAACTCGCTGTACTTGAGGACCTCCTCGGGCTCCAGGTGGTGGTTCTGGTTCTCGTCGGCGATGGCGATCATCTGTTTGGCCTCGTTAAGGGCGTTGTACTCATTCATGGGGTCCATGTAGTCCTACGGTGGTCGCGGGCACCGCGTCAGCGCGGCCCTGGCCGCCAGGGACCCCCTGGCCCGCCCGCTCCCCGGCGGCACTGGGACCCCTGGACCTCAGGTGCCGCTGTCACAATGGCGCCCAAAGTCCGCGCGTGGTGACACGGCTGAGAGCCCCCACCGAGGCAGACGCCCCCGCCCCACACGGACACCCGGTCAGCGAGGTCAGCACCTTGTGCCTCAGGCAGCAGCAGCAAGGCTGGAACCCTCTAACCAGCTACAAAGAGCAAGTCCTTGTTTAAACCCCACCCCCTCACCCCCCCAATGGCTGATAGCACAGAAGCAGCAGGAAGGGGACGGCGGCGTGTTCCTGAATGTTCTGGAAGGCACACACCAGGCTGGAAGTGGCTCAGGGCCAGGGAGCCTCGCCTGTGTGGGTGCAGGAGATTCACTGCCTCCCCGTCCTCGCCAGGGAGCCCCCACCACGGGAGGGAGGGAGGGGAGCTCTCTTGGAGCGCAAGAAGCTTTGAGTGGCCACCCGCGGCCTGGCAGTGGGGCGCGCGGGGCACGGACACAGGCGGAAACATGGACCAAATCAGCCACCGTTCGACCTGTGAACCACAGGTGTCCGTCCTCCAGCTATCAGCAAGGGAGCGGAGAATTCTGATGTGCGACGAACGAGTCATACAGCGATGGGGAAACAAGCCTACTCGGCACCAGTGAAAACACTTCGGGGGGAGATGGTGGGTTCCAACGTGGCCCACGGCCCCAGCGTCCAGCCAGATGCCCACTGGGGAGCGGCTTCTTGGAGCCTCGAGAGGCCAAGACACCCAGACACGCCGACCAGGGGGCACCCCGACCAGGGGGCAGGCACAGGCACCCCGCTCGAATCCCCTCTGAGTGCCAAAGGCGACCAGGCTGGTGGGGTGGACCCCCACCCCTGAGGGAGCCCGCTTCTAGGTGCCACTAAGTGACCAAGTGACCGGCCCCAGCCGGACCGGTGCCGCCTTCCCTCCCACTGCAGTCCCACGGGAAGCCTCGGGGCCCTGAGCCCAACCCCAGAGGCGCCCCCACGCCCCCCACCACCTGCGCTCACCTCCAGCTCCGCCATGGTCACGATCCCATCATGGTTGGCGTCGATTAGCTCCTCAAACTCCTTTTTCCGGTCTCTGACCCAACTGTCATCGATGTCCTGGCCCTGCTGGTTCTCCACCGTGCCCGCGGGCAGAGAGATGAACTCAGGCAGCGAGAGCTGCTTGTCACCGTCCTGGTCTGCAGGACAGAGGTGTGGACACTCAGACCTCAAGTGAGCACGGGACCACCCAGGCCCACCCAGAAGAAAGTCCATCAGACAGGTCTGCTGCCAAATTTTCAGCCTAAAGCAGAACAGGTGCGTCTCAAAACAGGTGCCCAGGAGCCCGGTGGAAGTCAGACGGCCCAGGGCAAGTCCTGGCCTTCCCTCACCAGGTGGCCACACAGCCTCCGAGACCCCCAGGCTGACCCCTGACGGGAGAGTCGCTGCAGGTGCCAGTGGGCCCCGCCCTCCAGCCCAGCTGCCCCTACCCCCACCCCCACCCCGGGGGCACCAGGGCCTCCGGCCAGGCCTCACCCAGGTCCCGGACAATCTCCTTGACCATGAACTTGAGCATGCCACGGCTGTGCTCGGGGTGAAGGAACGACAGGAACTCGTCCTCAGTCAGCAGCAGATCCGAGGGGGGGTTGTCCGCCTGGTACCAACGGTCCTTGAGGTTCTCCAGGACTTCCTGTGCTGAGAGAGGCACATCTGTGAGGACCCAGGCCCCCACGGCACCTGCACGCACCAGGAAAGCTCTGAGGTGTGCTGCCCGCAGAGGAGGGCCGGCTCAGGACGCTGCGGTAAGCGAGGCCTAGCGCCCCTCCCCCGAAGGAGAGCTCGGCCCTCAGGGAGGCAGAGGGGGCAAAGCCCCCAGACAGACACAGACCCTCCCAAGACACAGACACAGGTCCCACAAGACACACACACATATGCCCCTGGACACAGATCCTCCCCACCAAATACAGGGGCTGACCCTCCTCCAGACACAGCCCCCGCCCCAGCTCACTACTGCTGTTTGCTCCTCGGGAGAAATGGAAAAGCACGGTGGAGGCTGACTCACCCTCCCCGCGCACCTACAGGAACAAAGCATAACCTTGTTCTTTTCCATCTGTTTCACGTGCGCCTTACACGGAGGGCAGGGCTCTGGAGGAAAACCCAGCTTCCAGATATGACTCAAGCATCCCCCGCACACTTGCCACACCCCCGCTCTCCTTCCGTGGGAAGGCCCGCGGCCTCGCAGGCTCAAGGACCGTCCAGCTGGAGGCCAGGCGAGCAGGAAGGGTTCAGGCGGGAGGTGTGTCCGCACCGCACCACCGTCACCAGGAACAGGGACTCCCAGGCCTTGGCACATCACAACAGGGGAGACGGCTGCATCCCACACGGTACCCGTCGCCTCAAGTCTTAGCGCCTTCTGATGAACACAAGATCCCACGGTGGCCTACCCTGAATGGCGAATCCACTTAAAGGGAGGTGGGGTGACTGGCTCCCTCCTGCCCGTGTGCAGGGCCGAGAGGAACAGGGGCCAGCACACACTCGCCTGCAGGCTGTCAACAGCACCTGACCTGGAAAAAGGTCTGTGCGGCCAAAACCACTTAAGGGTCTTGAGATGAGGTCACCAGGCACTTAAGGTGGGCCCTGAAGCCAACAGCAGGACTCCCGGCAGAAGACGACACACAGAGACTGCGGCAACGTGACCACAAGCAGGGACAAGGAGGGAGGCCGGGAGGGAGGGAGGCCCATGAGCCCACAGGCACCTGCCGAGCGAGGGTCCCCCGAGGAGGCACACCACCACGTGCGGACCCCCAAGCCTACCTCTCAGCCCCTGCCCACCCTCCCCCGGCCTCCGAGACCCTCGGCGCCCCTCCTCACCTGCAGTGCCCCACCGACACTAAAGAAGGGAACAGGGGCCTCGAAGACACGTGCTGAGGTGACAGAACTCACACCCCTGGAGGACAGCCCTGACCCCAGACACGGCCAAAGGAAAGGCGCTGAAGACAGACTAGCTCCCGAGAGCGGGCAGGGACGGGGGGCCTGCAGCCCACACCCCAGCGGCCACCCCAGAAGCTGATGCCAAATCACCAATGCTGGCAAGAGGGCAGAGGCCCCCCAGGATGCCCAGACACCTCCAAATTACACCTTCAGGGAACAGCCGGAACCACAGGACAAACCGTGGGAACACAAAACACAAACAGATATGAAAAAGGCAAACAACCATTTCAGAAAAAAACAGTAACATCCAAGGCACAGGGTTTAAAAAGGACAGAACTAAAATACTGGATGACGTCCTGGGAAGTGGGAAAGGCCGACTGGCGTCGGAGCGCATTCAGGAGCCTCCTCAGTGTTTAACTTGAGACTCTGCTAAGTTACACGTGCTCCAGGAACAGACTGAGCAGGAAAAGTAAAGGCATGAGACATTAACGAGGTGCCCGTGACAGGTGACCCCCAAGGAGACAGCCGGAAGGCTGGGAACTCAGACACTACCAGACCCTGCAAGAAAAGGAAACTACAGACTGGTGTCTCTCATGCAAAAATGCCCCACATCGCCTGGGTGGCTCAGTCAGTTGAGCGTCTGACTTCAGCTTAGGTCACGATCTCACAGCTTGTGAGTTCGAGCCCCATGTCGGGCTCTGTGCTGACAGCTCGGAGCCTGGAGCCTGCTTCGGATTCTGTGTCTCCCTCTCTCTCTGCCCCTAACCCACGCACATTCTGTCTCTGTCTCCCTCAAAAATAAACATTAGAAAAAAATTTTTTTTTTAAATGCCCCACAAAATATCAGCAAATTGAATCCAAAAACACAAGAATTATATCCTACGGCCAAGTGGGAGTTACCTCAAGTATGCATGGCTGGTTCAACATCCAAAAATCAATTAACGTAACCATCACATCAACAGGATGAGGAAGAAAAACCACATGACCCTATCAACACAGAAAAAGCATTACACAGAATCCAACACCCATTTATGATCCAAACTTCCAGCAAACCAGGAACAGATTAGAATTTCCTCAACTTGACAAAGAGCACCTACAAAAAACCTACAGCTCACGTCATGCTGAATGGTGAGAAACTTGACACTTTGCCTCGAAGATCAGAACAAGAAAAAGATGCTTTTCAACACTGTACTGGAAGTTCCAGCCAACGCAGTAAGATAAGAAAAGGAAATTAAAGGGGCGCCTGGGTGGCTCAGTCGGTTAAGCGGCTGACTCTTGATTTTGGCTCAGGTCATGATCTCGAAGTTTAGGAGTCTGAGCCCTGCATCAGGCTCTGTGCTGGCAGCACAGAGCCCACTTCAGACCCTCTGCCCCACCCCCACCGCCCTCCCCACATTTGTGTGTGCGTTCTCTCTCTAAAGTAAACAGACATTACAAAATAAAGAAATAAACTTTAAAAATTAGTTAAAAACAAAAAAGAAAAAAGGGAAGTTAAAGATACCCAGATTGGGAAGGAGGAAATAAACGGTCTTGGCTCACAGATGTCACAATTGCCTGTAGAGAAAATCCGGAAGAGCTGACAAAGACTCGTGGAGCCACTAGGCAATCGTATCAAGACCACAGGACGAAGGTTAACGCAGAAAGGCCATCACTTCCCTGCACACCCGCACGGAACACGGGGAATCGGGATTAAAGACTAAAGGGAAAATCAAACAGAGAGAAGGTACGGCTGCAGTCCCGACACAGGACACAGGGGTCCAGGCCTAGATACACAAACACTGGCACAGACAAGAGGGCCCACCGTTCATCTGGAGACACAACAGCAGTGAACACCTGTGGCCCAGGGGACACAGCGGCACCCTTCACAAAGCAGAGGCCACCAGCACGCTCACCAGCACAGCCGCGGACACGTGAGAGACCGTGTCACAGGCAGAAAGATGCCGCAGAGAAACTCCCACGCTTGCGCATCCACCAAGAGAAGACACCATGGGACAAGGGTGGGGACGGTGACCCACTGAGTGGAGGAGGAACAGGATATGCTGGGCCCCACAGGGGCCCCCAGGTGGGACGGGGTGGCGGAGCAGAAGGCAGTCACTAGGGAAAGGCGCCAGTGTTCTCCGGCCGCGCTCTAGAACTTGGCCAACACCCTAGTGCACCGAGTTTCTGTCCCTGAGGTTTTAAAGGCATGTTTGTGAAAGGCTGAGGGGCGGGCAGAGTTCTGCGCCCCACCTGCCTCACCCTGCGGGCCCTCCTCCTGGCCCAGACCCGCCCTCTCCCCGGCTGGGGTCCCCCTCACGGGCTTGTGGCAGGGCCTGGGCGCTCACTCTCCTCGTCGACCTTCAGCTCCTCGCCATTCTTCATCTTCTCCTCGACTTCTTTCTCGTTGTGCCCTTTGCTCACCAAAAACTTCACCTTATACTCGTCCCACGACACACGGCCTAGAAGCAAAGACCAACCGTTAGGGTGTTTGACGACGGACAGTTTTACAAAGACGTGAGCAGTAGAGCCTGGCCGGCACCGTCAGTTAAGCGTCTGACTCTCGGTTCCAGCTCAGGTCGCCATCCCATGGCTCGTGAGTTCAAGCCCCGCTGAGCCGTCAGCACAGAGCCTGCTGGGGGTTCTGTCTCTCTCTCTCTGCCCCTCCTCACTTGCGCAATCTCTCTCAAAATAAATAAGCGAACTTAAGAGAAATGGTAAAGGATAAATACGCGAGAAGAGGTACGTAACCGTTTCCAGACGTCAAGCAACTGAAGGAGCAGAAGCAGGGGAGCGGCCGGAACCCGGCCCGAAGCCCCGGCCCGCCCCCTGCGCCCCGCCCTGCCCTCACCGGCCCTGCCCTCACCGGCGGAGGACACGGGAGCCGGGAGGGCGGTCTCGCGGGCAGCGTCGGCGGGCGCCCCCACCCCCCGCCCCTGCCCTCTGCGCACCGCCCCCTCCCGGCGGCCTGAGCCCTGCCGGCGGCCGTACCGTCGCCGTCGGGGTCCACGGCATGGAAGTGCACCCTGCTCTCTTCGATGGCCTCCCGGAAGTGCTCTGCCGTCTTCTCCATGATCCAGTGCTGCATCTCCTTGGCGCTGATCCTCCGGTCGGTGTTCACGTCGACCCTGCGGGCAGAGGGGCAGTGTCACACGAGGCCTCTGGAACCCGGCAGCACAGGTGGACCGACGGACACGAGGGTGGCTGGCAGGGCTCCACCGCCGTGAACAGGGACACGCTGGGGCGGATGGACTGGGACCCTGCTCGCGGCAGATGCCGAGGCCCGAACCAGAGCCGCGAAGCCAGAGCGGGGTCGCGCCTCGTACGCGGGTGCAGACGGCCAGCTGATGAAGCAGACGGGTAGCTGAGGCGCAAGCACGTGTCCACGTGTGTGCGTGGCCCAGCACGCCCCCGTGCAAACACGAGTCAGCGATGCTCACGCATATGCACCGCCTAGTGCACGCAAGTACACACATATTAGCACGTGTGTGCGTGAGTTAACACACCTACGTATACACACGTTGGTACACACGCACACGTTATCTGACTGCGTCCGCCAACAAGACCTCAGGCCGTGACATCTGCAGCAAGACGCACACCAGTGCCCGGATCTTGGCTTCTAAACACCGTCCTCCGGTAAAAGACACCAGGGCTCCTTGGAGACGTGGCTGCCGCTACGGCTGAGGCGGGCACACGACGAGATGAACCCGGAGCCCCCGGCAGGGCCACAAAGTAAGGCGGTGCCCCCGAAACAAGCAAATGAAAGAGCCCCCAACGGCCAGGGCACAACAACACAGTGCGGGGCTGGACCCCAAGTACACGACACACATCCACGAGTCCCTGCTGGTGGAGGGGACCGCTGATAAACGTGAGCACGTGGGGGAGACAGAACTCCTCCCTCCAGAATTCCAAATACTACAGCGGTTCTTCCCCGCCGCCCCCCGCACCCCCCCCCCCCCGGTCCCGGGAGGGAGGACAGCTTCGTCCCCAGCCCCGCAGGGAGACCGCCTCACTGAGTGGCTGCTGCCCAGGAAGACAGGAGGGATGCCCGGCAGGCACCACCCGAACCAGGTGACCGGCCAACAGGACCCCCTGATAGGATGTGACAAGAGGGCCACCTCACCTCTGGGGTGTCCTTTCCCCAAGCCACAACCCCCCTCTGACCATGAGAAAACACAAGAGATAAACCCGAAACGAGGGACATTCGACACAACACCTGTGCGGTCCTCCTCAAAACTGTCAAGGTCATGACAAAGCGAGACAGACAGCCACCCCTCAGAGAGACAGACGGGCAGCCAGCGTGTGAGCCCACGGACACTGTCCTCCCAGGTGGCAATGCGGCTGCCGGTCTGGTTTTCTGCACTTCAGGTGATGTGACCTTAGCATCGTGACCCCTGAGCAAGCGCCCGCCTCTCCACGCCGCAGGCCCCTCGTGGCTCCAGGCACACAGGCCAGCGGGCGCCCAGGTGTGGCCCGGAAGGCCCCCACCCCCACACGGACATCCGCACACCCGGCCCTCAGAGCCCCGCCCGGTGTGAGATGCGGGTGGGTCCCAACCCCCAAGGGGCTCTGAGCACACGCCAGCCCTCACGGCCCCGGCCTGGCTGTGGCACCAGACTGCTTGGTATCGCTCTGTACCCACACCCACCTATGTGCCAACCAGCTAAAGAACTAACCCTCGACACTTACGGTGTGCGCACAGCAGGAAAGAGTCCCACCTCCCCACTGCGCGCCTTGCTCCTTCGGAACCTCGCTCCGGTGTCACGCACCTGCTCCCGGCACTGAGTCTCTGGACGACATCCCACCCTCTCTGGATTCTGCCCCATTGCCATCACCTGTCCAGCAGGCCCTGCCTGGCCCCTCTGGGGCCCCTTCCTCCCAGAGCCCTAGGCCCATCCACCAGACCCTCCAGGCCCCCGAACACGCAAAAGTGCCAAGGGCTCTAAGGCACAGAAGCCAGGCCAGGAAGAACCCACTGCTGCTTCAACAGCTGAGTTTGAACCTGTTTGGATGGAAGATCTCACAACAGGCAAGACATTCACAGGTTCAAAGTTCCCAGGGACCCCATCAGGGCCCTCAGGGACCCCAGGGACCCCAGGGACCTCAGGACCCAGGGTGGGGCCACCCTCTCTCCCGAGAACGCCCAGGGCAGGCCTGGGTAGATCCCCTGGACCGGGTTTTTAGCCCAAAGACTGGCTGTGGGCATACACTTCGCCCCTGGCCCACCAAGTGGTGCAGCCCACCCTCCCCAGGCTGCCGGGAAGGCGGTTCTCAGTGTAAGGATGGGTACTCCCAACAGACTCCTGGAAAGAGCCCAGCGCCCTCTGCGTGAGCTGGCCGAATCACGAGCAGCGCCCACCTCTGTCCTCGGTCTCGGCCAGCCCACCGACGGACTGCCCCCAGCGGGCAGCCCACCTGCTGCTCCCCCTGCCCCCACCCCCACCCCTGCACCCTGCGCCCAGAGCACCTCACACCAGCGGGCCTCCGGGATCCACATCGCTCACCAACACCCATCCAGGGAAACCCCATCAGGGCACCACGGAGAGGAAAGAACGGGCACGCCAACCTTGCTGCCTCCTGTGGGTCGGCCTCCATCTGACCGCCAAGAAGGAGCCACCTGCCACTGGTGGCTCAGTCCCCAGCTTTCCTCTGCTCACTGGAAGCAGCAAAGCTCACTCCGGACGACAGTGATAAAATCTGTACGCTGGACGAGGCTCTGATGCACAGCTGACCGTCTCCGTCCTCCAGGGCGGCGTCTGAGGGGGCCGTGCGGGAAAGCGATGCCCTCTCTCGCCACAGCCTTCTGGCGGCTTCTCCTTTCTCCTCACCTCTGAACCCCCCAGGCCCTGGTCTGGCCACGGTCCTCTCTCTGGATCTGTCACCCAGCGCCCAGACTTGGCCTTCGACGCCGAGGACAGATGCACGCCTGCTGGCTGCTCCCCCTCAGCCCCGCCGAGGGACCGGGGCTCCTGACGTCTCCGCTCAGCCTGCAGGAGCATCCCACCCGCCCGTCCTTCCTTGCCTCCACCTGCGGCCGCCCGGTCTCCTCCCACCCAGCCACGGGCAAAACCCACCACGCCCCTCAGCCCCGCTGCCCTCCACCTGTGCTCCGCCCTCATCCCACCCCGTCCCGTCCCGCGAGCAGACGGCAAGCACACAGCAGGTCCCGGGACTTCGTTCTCACCATTCCTGGGAAAGCGGGGTTTCTCAACACCCCCTTTCACAGACAAGGAAGCTGAGGCTAGTGGGCTCAGGAAACAAAGCCCAGTCCAACTGCCCGGGGCCTCCTCCTGAGCTCAGGCCCCAGCCGCGAGGCCCCTCACCTCCCTCGGAGGTTCCAAAGCCCCCAGGCCACGTGACCTCTGTGTGTGCTTGCAGCCAGCGCGTGTGGCCTGTGTGCGTGTCCACGGCCCGTGTGACACCTGTGTGCGCTCAGAGCGGCTCCCACAAGAGAGTCGGCCCCACGTCCCAGCTCCTCTCAGTCTCTCTCCCGGAACCGAGAGCCACGAATCCTGGGTCCTGGCACAAGACTGTGCCACCACGTCACCAATACCGTGGGAGCCCGGAACTCACCAGGCACGTGCTGAGGCACTGGGCCCCTGACACCTGGGGACCCCACCCAGCCCCAGCACGCGACCCGCCTGGGTTTGGGCCACAGTACGTGCCGGGTGAGCAGATCAGTCGGACTCTAACAGCCCCCCGCCCCCCAGGCCTGGGCGCCTACTTGGAAAAGATGACCATCAGCTTCCTCCTGCTCCTCCGTGGCTCCGCGTCCTCCTCGAACCCGTCCGTGTCCTTCCCCAGGAAGACCTCCTGGTGGAAGTCTTTGTTGAGGTGCCCGTCCATCTCCAGCTTCACCCCATTCAGGTGGTCCGGAGGCAGGATCTCCCGCTCCTCCCTGTTGCCTGCCCTCTCCCGAGCGGATGAGTGGTTGGCAGGCCGGGCAGACACATCCATCAGCAGGATGACCCCCAAGAGCCAGAGGCAGTGAGACGCCAGGCCACGGAGGGAAGCCCGCCTGGACGCCATGGCCACCTGGGTCCGGACTTCGGGATGTCCCGCAAGTGTGGCCAGGAGCTGGGGAGAGAGGGGCGGGACAGGTGAGGAAGCGAGGCCTGGGGTCACAGCCTTCCGCCACCCCAGACGCTGCAGAAGGCCAACCGCCCATGGCTGCCAGACCCCAACGTTAATGGTCTACGAAGAGAACACAGCCATCGTCCAGGGGAGCCTCAGCAAATACTTCACTGAAAAAGCGTTTACTTGCGACGTGAAACAGAAGCTCTGGGTTGATGGGTTCCGGACTAGACGTGCTACTTTTTCTTTTTCCAAAGATGCTGGGTTTCCGGCCCTTCTCCCTCCTACTCACGTAAAGCTACCCCATCTCAAGGGCTGCCCAGCACCACTAAACCTGCCCCTTTTCAATGCCTACAGCAGGTGTTCCCAAAACAGTCTCTCTCCACCCCTCCCGCCATCGACACTGACCCCAGGGACGTGGTAATTCACTCTCCGAATCCCAATTCAGTATTTGTGAGCTCTGTGAACTTGGCTAAGCTACCTGACCTCCCCTGCCTCAGTTTCCCCGATGTAACAGGAACACCCAGCAGCCCCTCCCCCACCCCGAGGCTTTGTGAGAGCTGAGCCTGGTGCCAGTGCAAATGCCCAAACCCGCCCAGCAGGGCACCAGCCCCTTCCCACCTTCCCACCCCTGTGACCTCTGCAGATGCACGCACACGTACACAAACACATGCATACACGCACATGCGTGCACAAGACAGATACGCGTAAGTGTGCTTATGTCCATGCCCACGCATGTACAGGTGTTTGTGCATACACACCTACACGTGTGCACCCACATATACGTGCACGTGTGTGCACACATCCTTGCTCGTGTTCACACAGGACCAAGACTGGCGCACCAGGAAGTCTGTCGTCCTAGGTATGCCTGGGCCTGGCAACGATGAAACAAGGCCACCTCCCTGTCCGTGTCACCACGTTAAAGATCCCGGGGCCACAAGCACTCACGCCTAGCACTCGGCCATCCCAGCCTCCTCCCATATCTGCTCCTTTGCCTGGGCCCTCCTGCTTTCCCTCACCCTCCGGGTGCCTCCAGATTCCCTTCTGGCTGGCGCTGGGACAGTGCTGCCCACTCCGCTTCCCACGGACACTTGCATTCCACACTTCCCAAAGAAGGCTCCAGCTCCTTCTTGCCCCTGACATAACCCGGTCCTCGCAGGTGCAGCTGAGACCCTCACCTCCTCCGGCAGTCTTTCCAGGGAGGAGCGGCAGAGGGAAGCCGCCAGTACCCAGGGCCCAGCGGTGGTGGCCCTGGACACACTGGCCACAGGCCAGGGTGCCCTCCCGCCGCCAAGCTGGGGCATATGGGGCTCAGGAGGTACAGCGCCTGCCTATGCTGGCCAGCAGCACAGCCACCACGCCCCAGCCTGAGGGCACACAGCTCGAGCCAAGGCTGGCCCGGGGGCACTAGCAGATGCCACCACTTGCTTCCTCGATGCTTCCCTTTGAGGCTACCTGCTCCTCACCAGCACTATTCTCCCGACACGTGATGCCTTGATGCACTAACCTTCTGAACCTGCGCACCGTCTGGGCCCTTCGACAAGCCCTTCCTCTCTCACCTCACCTGTCTCACCCCTCTGAGGGAGGGCCTCTCACAGGGTGGCAAACGTCCCTCTTCCCAGGCCTCTGGGGCCTGCGATCTCCCCACGGGCACGAGCGCCCGCCAGCTGCCCCATGGTACTCTCTGTGCTGTGACTGCCCTTCAATCACATCTACTGGAACGCCACACCCTCCCCCACGTCGCCATCCAACGGCCCTCACACCGTCTACACCCAGCAGGCACTCCACAGAAGTGAGCGAACACATACAGCTATTTCTGCCACATCGCAAGATGCACGTTCCTGGACACGTCAGCGCAAAAGAGCGCACAATAAAAACACAGGGCCCATGGGAACAGAACAGGGCACGTGACTCAAAACCAACAGGACTGTATGTAAACAGACCACGAGGAAGTGGTGCCTGGCAAGGAACCCACAGCTCTGGCAAGCAGGTCACGGGGGTATTAAACCAAGAGGAGATGCTCTGCGCAGGTGCCAAGGAGATGCCAGTGGCGCTGGCCTTCAGGTGGGCCCGGGAGGAAATGCAGCCTGCCATAAGCCAAGACCTGTAGGAGCCTGCAGCCACCAAGGTAGGGAGCCCCCGACGCAGGTGCTCATGCTGGGTTTTCTTCCCATGGCTGAGGACGGTTTCCTTTCCTGCTGGAGTGTGACTCCAGTGCTGCATCCCAGCTCTCCTGGCTAGGAAAGTGTCCTGCAAACCCAGAGAGCTTTCCCCTGACGTTACTGTCACTCTCCCTGACTGTGGCCATAAAAACACACTGCGTCCAAACAGGCTGTACTTTGCTCCTTGAAAGAGCAAAATCAACCGTGCGCTTATCTTCATGGGTAGTACGCTACGTTCTGTACAAAAAGGAACGCCAAGATAACTGAACGGACATCAGGAAGTCAAGTGAAACTTCCTCCTCTCCGCTTACGACAGTTACCTATCTTGGTAAGCACAAAAGGAGCAGCGCGGCTGAATATCTCAGTCAACTGCTCAGTTCCTCGTCCCCTGCCTGCCCCACCAGAATGGGATTTCAAAGGGCAGGGGGCTTTGCCCCCTTGACTAGGGAGTCGCCGTCCTCTAGAAACGACGTCAGGGGAGGGTGTTAACGCCGCCCCAGGGTGACCAGCTTAAGTGGAGGCGACACTTCTTGGCCATCCTGGGGTGTCCGTTCAGGCGAAACTAGATCTCTTGCCGATAAAAACGCGAACCTTATTCTCACAGCTCTGTTCCGGTTTTTGGAGTCCCGCTAAGAGTGTTCCTAACACCTGCCACTGGCTGAACCGGAAATCAAGGGCTTTACACGCATCATTCCAAATCTTCACCAAGCCCTACCAATTAGGGCACCTTTTACAGACTAGGAGAGGGAGGTCACCTCGCTGGTAAATACCGGGGTCCACCCCACTCCCCTGCCGACCTGTCTCCCCCAGCCTCAGTTCCCCGGCGGCATCCGTCGGTGTGGGCGGAGAGGACAGGAGCCCAGGGCCCAGCGGCCCGAGGGCGCGTCTGCGGGCCTCCCGACGCCCCCCGCCCCGGAGCCCTCACTCACCGGCCTCCCTCCCCTCGCCCAGGATCCGCCAAGCGGGGCCCGAGCGCCCGTGACGCCTCCGACGGGACGCGCCTAGGCCGCGGCCATCTTTCTTCCGGGAAGAGGCGGACCAGGAACGGCGCGCGCTGGCGCGACCCCGCCGTGACGACGCCGGTGCCGCCATCTTTCCCTTGGGCGGAAGTGGCCGCGCCGCCCTCCCGAGGCAACCAACGAGAAGGGCGCGCGTGCCCACGTGACGGGCGCCCACGTGACGGGCGCCCCGTAGCCCTCCGCGTCCGCCGCGGGGGGACGCGGCCTGCGTGCCAGCCGCGGAGCCTCGGGCGCCTCCCGTGCGCGCGCGCGCCATGAAGCTGTTGCGGCGCGCGTGGCGGCACCGGACGGCGCTGGCCCTGGGCGGCCTGGCGCTCTGCGGCGCCGGCCTGCTCTACCTGGCCCGCTGCGCCGCGGACGGCCCCCGCCCGCCGCCCGGCCGCAGCCCCCCGCCCGCCGGGCCCGCACGCGCCGCCGCCTTCCTGGCCGTGCTGGTGGCCAGCGCGCCCCGGGCGGCCGAGCGGCGCAGCGTGGTCCGCGGCACGTGGCTGGCGGCGGCGCGGCGCGGCGGCCCGGGCGACGTGTGGGCGCGCTTCGCCGTGGGCACGGGCGGCCTGGGCGCCGAGGAGCGGCGCGCCCTGGAGCGCGAGCAGACGCGGCACGGCGACCTGCTGCTGCTGCCCGCGCTGCGCGACGCGTATGAGAACCTCACCGCCAAGGTGCTGGCCATGCTGTCCTGGCTGGACGAGCACGTGGCCTTCGAGTTCGTGCTTAAGGCCGACGACGACTCGTTCGCGCGGCTGGACGCGCTGCTGGCCGAGCTGCGCGCGCGCGAACCCGCGCGTCGCCGCCGCCTCTACTGGGGCTTCTTTTCGGGCCGCGGCCGCGTCAAGCCCGGGGGCCGCTGGCGCGAGGCCGCCTGGCAGCTCTGTGACTACTACCTGCCCTACGCGCTGGGCGGCGGCTACGTGCTCTCGGCCGACCTGGTGCGCTACCTGCGCCTCAGTCGCGAGTACCTGCGCGCCTGGCACAGCGAGGACGTGTCGCTGGGCGCCTGGCTGGCGCCGGTGGACGTCCAGCGCGAGCACGACCCGCGCTTCGACACCGAGTACAAGTCCCGCGGCTGCAGCAACCAGTACCTGGTGACTCACAAGCAGAGCCTGGAGGACATGCTGGAGAAGCACCAGACGCTGATGCGGGAGGGCCGCCTGTGCAGGCAGGAGGTGCAGCTGCGCCTGTCCTACATCTACGACTGGTCCGCGCCCCCCTCGCAGTGCTGTCAGAGGAAGGAGGGCATCCCCTGAGCCGCGGCCGCAGCCGACCCGCCGCGAGCCGCACGGAGGCCGGGACAGGGCCCCCAAGGCGGCCGCCGCCGCGACGGTCGTTCAGGGTCCCGTGAGGCAGCCGCTGAGGCGGCCTCCCGCCGGCCTTGCACGGGCACGGCTGACGGGTTCTGGCCGGGTGTCCGGAAGGAGCCCAGCCCTCAAGGGGACCTGGCTTCCGCGACGACCGGTAGGGTTTTCGGGCAGTCGCCAAGCGGCGGCGGACAGCTCGCGGGTGCCAGCTCCCGTGGGCGCGCCCAGGGCCGTGCACCCCAGCGGCCGCCACCGGGCCTTGCCAGGGCAGCACCTTACCTCCAGGTAGAAACGTCCGGTCCCTGGATCTCAGCCGGCATCGGCCTGGCTGTGAAGACGCCCAGCTTTGGGCGAGCTGGCAGGGCTTTGCCGCCGCGCCCCGGCCTGTCCTTCTCCCGACGTAGGGGCCAGCAGCAGCGAGGGGCTGGAGCTGACGGGCACTTGCGGACCTGACCACAGAGAAAGAACCTGGACTCGTTCAGGGGTGGGGACTGTGCCTTGTCCTGCATCCTGTGGTGACCGTCCACGTAGGAAATCACTGCCCAGAGAGCCGCGGCTGCAGGGATCTGACCCTCGGGCCCTTGCATGTTGCACCTTCACTGCGACGCACTCCAGTGGCTTTTCCTCCTCAGAATTGCTGTAGCCGTATCGAGTTAGGTTACCTGCTTCTGTGTTTCGTGTTGGTACCATTTGTCATGTGCAAGTCTAGGGTTTACACTTGGTGTCACTGTTTCACGGCCTCAGTGGTGTTTTGGTCTGTGTTGCTCCAAAGTGAATCTGTGATCAGTGTGCTTCGGCGCGAGTCTGTGACTTATAAATATTGTAAGTTCGTGTAGATAAGAGTTTTAAGTTGGGAGCGTGTGGGTCTCAGTATATTTTTTAAATTATTTAAGGGAAGACTTTTCTATCAGAACTTGGAATTTGTGGATTAATCTGTTTTTACAGCTTGAGTTGTAGGCTCGTTGCTGCATGTGTGTTTAAATGTGGAAGAATTCTAAAATTGTCCATTTCTCTTTCTAGTTTACACTGGAAAGTCGGTCCCATTGTCTCTTTCTGAAAAGACTCCTTTTAAGGCTTCCTCGCAGCCGTGCAGGCCAAAGTGTTCCTCACCTGCACATCTGTTATTTTAGACTCTGGGCCCAAGTTCCAGGAATCTGAACTCTTACAAGTATCGGTGAGGTGTCCGTTGTTCTGTCTTTAGAAAGGCTTCACTGGCTGCCGCGTCCTTTTGGAGACAGAACGCATTTACGTGCACCGCCCCCGTGAGCGATCACCCCTCTCAAACCTGGACACATCCTCGGAGACTCGGGTCCCTTTTTTCCCCGTTAAATGTGAAAGTGAGCGCTGCGACCGTCACAGAAGTCAAATAGAGAGGCTCCGGGACAGCGCGAGCCCCTCCCGGTACAGTGGTGCATGGTCCTACAGAGCTCTTCTGGGGTCTGACCTGGGTTTGCTGTCCGGGGAACCTGGCCACGCGGCCAGTGTCCGCAGTGCACCTCGGGCAACGCAAACAGAAGGCACAGACCTCTGACCTGCCACTCTCTGGTGTTCTCGGGCCGTGGATCGTGAGAGCGGGCGTCTTAGCTTGGGCCGCGGTGACAAAACGCCACAGATGTGTGTCCCTCAAGTCTGCAGGCTCTAAGAGCACGTGTGATCGGCCCCACCTGGGCTGGGTGGTGAGGGCCCTCTTCCCGGCTTGCAGGCGGCTGCCTTCTCACCGCGGCCTTGTGACGGGAGAGAGCCAAGCGAGTGCCTGGTGTCTCTTTTTACAAGGACGCTGATCCCACCAGAGGGCCCACCCGCATGACCTCAGCTACCACCACCTCCAGATACTATCACATTGGGAGTTGAGGCTTCAGTCTGAGTTTGGGGGGATGTAGTCCACAGCGGCAGGTTGGGGTTATTTTTGTTGAAAGGTAGAAGGATATCCGGAGTCTGGAGTCTTGGGCCAGAAGGAAGCGGGGGATGGTCTCGTGGTTGCGATTCTCCTGCCTTTAGAAGGTGGAAGCCGGGCCAGAGAGGTCCCAAGAGCTGACACATTCTGATTACGAGGTGAACGTCGGCTTTCTGATTGGCCAGTTTGAGCCAGGACTGACTTTTCCCCTGTGAACACCTGGTTTGCGGGACAAGGATTCACAAGAGGAGCCAGGTTTGGGGACACCGGGGTGAGCAGAATGGGACCCCGTCGACCTTTTTCGCCTGAACGTGTTGCGTGAACGTCGGGATTGTCGAAGGAGTTGCCGTGTGCCCGTGTCCATTCTCCTTCTGCAGACAGCTTGCCGGCACCCACGCGCCGGGGGCAGAGCCAGGCTCCGAGCCCAGGGGTGGACCTCTGATCCCTGCCCTGCGTTGCAGTCCTGCTGTAGTTTCCGGTTCGTCCAGGGCACACCCCATGGGAAGGAAGCATGGCAGCCATGTCCAGGGCCTCCTTGTAAAAAATCTAAAAACCCAGACGTGTCTCTTGAGGCGAGGGGGACCTACGAGACTGAGCATTCGCTTGAATCACGTGAAGGTGCCAGGATGCAACCAGTTTTGACAAAAATGGAAACTTCCTGTCGTTCAGCCGAAATCATTAAATTTCCATACAGAACAAACCCTCTCCTGGGCTGACTGTGCACATCATTACTGCAGTTGTAACGTCAGGATTCAGACCACACGTTCGATCTGATGGCCAGGGGTCCCTTCCTGGAGGGACCCTCCGCCATCACCTTGCCGGCAATACTGGGGCCCATGGATAGAGCCCGCCCTGGCTGGCGGGTTCTCCAGGTCGGGGTGGCCCCCCCCAGACTGCACCTCCCGCCCACTGAGCCACACACTGCAGGCTGCACGCCACCTGGACACGTGTGTCCTAAGGCCAGTGGCTGAGCCCAACGCCGGCCAGGGGCCCAGGAGACGGTAGGCTCTTGGGAGATGGGGAGTCAGACCACCGAACTGGTTTTTACTGGGGGTTTGGGACACAGGGCAGCCAACTCTCTCCCAGCCAAACCAGTCTCCCTTTAAGTGGCCGTCAGCCCACACTGGCAGAGAGCCTCAGGCCCGGAGGGGCATGGGCCACCCGGCACCACCTCGAGTGGTGCCCCTCTTCTCTTGGAGGGCCCTGGCCCTGCCCCTCCCTCCCCCGGGGCCAACGTGGAGAGCAGGTGTCAGGAGAGGACTCGAGCTGTTGGGACACCAGGGTAACAGGCCAGTGCCTGCATTCAGCACTTCTGCGGGCTGGCGTGCAGCCCTGGCAACGGCCCCTTCATTTTCCTGAGAAAGAGGAAGAGACGGGGCATAGAGACTGAGCGCTTTGGCCAAGGTTCCAGGACCAGAAAATGTCGAAACTTCAGAAACGTTGGCAGTGACAGGATGAAGCTCCAAAGAATTCCATCAAGCAAGAAAAGCCAATCCCAAAAAGTCTGCGTGCTGGCTGCTCCTTGATGCTTGCGCTCCGGACCCAGGGATTTGGAGAGAGGCTCAGGTTGTTTCTAGTCAGTGTGCCCTGGGTTGAGCTAATGTCTCTCTCCTTCTCTGAGCCTAGGGAGCGGGCAGTCCTTAGGGGGAGTGTCTGTCCTTCAACCACGGCCTGGCCTCAGAACAAACCCTGGGCTCTCGAGGGGTCATGGTCCAAGCCCTGTGAGTCTTCCCGTTCCTGAGACCCCATGAGCCTCCACTCCAGGGTCTCCCCGGCGGTCACCTTCCGGCACCCACCCAGAGGACCTTCCCCACATCCTACAGCTTGGGAGCTGAAATAATCCTGTCACCTGGCCTCTGTGGGCACCTGTGCCCCCATCTTCAGGGCCAGGGTGGGCTCACTGCCAGCCTGGGCTACCCCCTGGAGCTCCCTACCCTCCTCTGCTCTCACCCACCCCCACTCACCCCCACACTCTCCTCTGACCCAGCCCTTCCTGCCCCCCATCTTTCCTGTGGATGGTGCCGTTGGCCCCCCATCCATACCCGTTCCCCCACTTCGTGCCCTCACAGTCTCCTGCAGAAGGCCCAGCACTACCCCCCATGGCCACACCGCAGCCAGGTAACCCTACCCACTGGGCCGACTGCTTCTGAGATCACTCAAAGCCAACAAAACAGCCCACTGCCCCGTGTGTCCTGGGGCCCGCATGCCCTGGGGACTGTCCTCTGCTGGGTGTCTCTAGAGCCCCTCCCCCCCCACAGACCCTGTGCCTCCCCCACTGTGGGGTCCCATTGCAGGTGGTGCGGTGGGTGGTGTGGCCTGACAAGCGGTGCGGGGGGGCAGGGAGGAGAGGGGGAGGGGAGAGGGAAGACTGACAGCGTCAGGCCTCTGCTCCGGCTACAGCGAAGGAGACTCGCAGCGGGGCCTCGGCAGGCATCCCATGGACCGAGCTCAGGCACGCTGCTGTGCCCGGGGCCTGGTCCAGCGGGCATCATGGAGGCCGAAGGCCATCGGTGCAGGGCGCCCACTCCCAGCTCCCGGCCTTCCCCTTGGCCCCCGAGGGGCCCAGAACAGGAAATGAGTGAAATCGGAGAAGATCAGCAGTTCTGCAAGGCTAGGGCAGGGCACCAGGGTCAGGGGAATGTGTTCTGGGAGGTCCCAGGGATGTGGGACCCCATTCTGGATGCCAGCCTCAGCTGCCCAAGTCAGAAGACTGGGCAGAGGTGTGGCCCCCAGTCTGAGCACCAGCGGGTGCCCATCTAGCCCCAGGTCCCTGGTGGGGACCTGGAGAGCATCCCGAGCCTGGGGTGGGGCTCCTGACAGGCTGCTCTCAGGAGACCCAGCCTCTGCAGAAGCTAATGGTGGGGTGGAGTGGCTTCTGCCCCTCCCCCGCCTTGACACAGACCTGAGGGCTACACCAGGGCCATCTTGGGAGTGGGGGGTGTGGGGGGGGGCCAGGAAGTGACGAGGGTCAAGGCTCTCTGCAGAGGGGTCTCCACTTGAGCTTGGAGATGAAAGCTACCCCCAGGAAGGGAGCCCTGGCAGCTGGGAGGGGGAGGCGGGGGGGCAGCAGGAACTGGAATCCAAGGAGGTCTAGGCAGGGGTGGCAGTGGGGGAAGCTGCTTGGCCAGTCGCCGCCACTCAGCAGGATGGTCAGGGGCCCTCCCACACACACCTGTGGCCGGCCACCTGCCCAGGTGCCCCTGTCGCCCCTGGCCCCAGGTGCCTGCACTTCCTGTGCACATGGCCCCAGAGGCCCTTCTCCCAGCCAGCAGGGTTCACAGATGGCTGGGTGGCAGGGCCCGCCAAGCAGAGCTCGGCTGGTGGTGGCGCTCACAGGCCGGGGAGAAGCCAGGGCCACGGAGAACCCGGACCACAGACTAGCCCGTCTTCCAGAGTAAACACCACAGGCTGCAGCCAGCAGGACGGAAACCCGGTGAGGACCCTCACCTGCAGCCTGCCTCCCACCACCCAGGGCCTGGCCCAGCCCGGGGATCCAACCCCTGCCCCCGACCTCCAGCGGTGTCCGAGGATCTCAAAGGCCCAACCCCCAAGGGGCCCGGCACCCTGACGCAGGCGCCCACTCGATCCTTCAAAGGGAGTGACGGGTGGATGGCCAGAGCCAGGCTCAAGCCCGCGACAGGAGTCACCACGTCAGGCCCTCTGAGCATATCCCCAGGCAGGCCCCCACCCTGTCCCTCTGGCCCCAGAGGAAGGATCAGACAACCCCACGGCGAAGGTCCGGAAGAGTGCGTCCTTGGGTCTGTTGGGTCTGGCCCTGGTGCAGGCTGCTGTGAGGGCCCCCTGCGGATGGGCTTCTGGGGCCCGGAGGGGGCGGGGCGGGGGGCAGGGGGCAGGGATTCAGGGCTACGGCAGGGGGCCAGGAGGCAGGCGAGGGGCTGCAGGAAGGCTGAGCGACTGCTTCTGGAGATGCTTTACTTCACAACTGGAGTTTCGCTTGGCCCTCTGACACCCTTCCTGTTCACTCCTGCTCTCGCTGCCACCCCCTCACATACCCAGGTTCCAACAGAGCAGCCTGGAGGGGCCGCGAGTGCGGGTGGGGGTCCCTCCTACCCTCGAGGCCGCCCCGGGTGTGTGTGTGACCTGCCGGCTGTTACAAAACTGACATTATCAACCAGAGGAACCCATGAGTCACTGCCCCGGGGCAGGGGCTGCACCCCAAACTCCCCCGAACAAAGGCCTTTTGTCCCCAAGCACCACACCCCCACCCCTAGGCCAGGCCCGCCTGTGCACACCATCAGACACAAGTGGGCAGACTTGCCGATGGCAGGAGCAGGCACGGGCTCGACATCCGGACGTGCTTCCCAGCCTCGCTTAACGTGGCTGCAGGGGCCGGGCTCGGGGAGACCCTGAGATGCTGAAGGCCTCAGCTCCTGGCTGACCCTGAGGCAGGGCCCTAAGGTCGTGCGGAGCTCGGAGCCGCCTGAACTCAGAGCCCATCGAGTGCACCATGCACCATTCAAGCCGGGCCAGTGAGCAAGACCCCGGGGTGCAGTGCCCCACCCTGCTCCCCAGCAGAGGGCTGCGCGGCCTCGGATCGGAGGCCTCAGGTGCGACAAGGCACACCCCCACCCCCCGCCATCCCAGTGAGCTTCTGTCCCAGGACAGTGCGCTGCGAGCTTCTCCTTGGGGGTGAGGAAGCCCTCTCCCCTGCCCCCAGCACCCAGAGTCCCCAGCTGTCACGGAGAGTCCAACTCGAGGACTGACAGCAGCACATCCCCACCCCAGGGTCCAGCGGCTTTGTGGCCACGCGCACAGCCCCGCCAGCCGGCCTCCCTGACGCCCAGGACCGAGCACGGCCGTTCCCGAGCTCAGGGACTGGCTGGCCAGGGGCTCCAGCCACTGGGCCCCAGACACCTGCCCTGTGTTTGCTCCCCAGGGGCCTGGTGATTCTAGCTCAGCACACAAGCCCTGGTCCCAGGGCAGAGACCGAGGAGACACAGAGACTCCACCCCACACACGTCTCACACACAGCAGCACCGGGCAGCTCCACTGGCCCAGAGACACGATCGCAGCCACCACAAGGACAGCAAGTCAGCACAGGGAGCCCCGAGAGAAGCACGGACACTCCCGCCCCGACCCCCCCACACCCCAGGCCAACTCTCAGTCCCTGGCCCAGGCCGTAGGAGTCGGGACGTCCCGACGGGGTGTGAGAACCTCCCAGGTATGCTTGGAGGACAAGCAGCCGCCCTTGGAACAGCCCTCCCACTCACCAGCCCCAGGTCCAACCCCGAGGGGGGGAAGTCACGCCCAAAGCTGGGCCCCGGCCACCAAGGGCCAGCCTGTCCTGGCTGTATCCTAAAGCCCACACTTCTTCCAGGGCCCAGGCTGGTGGGGAGGGTGCTCTTCTGGAAACCTCACCCCCACCCTGTCCCATCCCACAGGCCTCTCAGAGGAGGACCACGGGCAGAGGGGACGGGCAGCCTTCTCGCCCATAGCCAGGACCCCCTCATCCTGCCCCTCCAGCCTCCTGCCACGGACCGAGGTTGAGGCCTGGCTGCTAAGCTAGTGGGCGCTCCTGGCCCCCAAGAGGACTTTCCAGCTGTCCTGAGCCAGATGCCCACATTCCTGTCTGCCCTCAAACACAGCACATGGAGGGCACTGGAGGGGCAGGCCATGACCCAGCCCCGAGACACCCCACCCCCAGGGCCCCAAGGCCTACAACCAGGCCATGGACCCAAGACCAGGGATCTGGCAGCGGAGGGCTGGGGGGTGCCAGAGGAAGCATACCCCCTCCCAGGGGCCCCTACCTAGCACAGCAGGGCCTACAGCCCTCCCTGGCAAGCCCCGGGGTCAGATGGAGGTTCTGGGACTGAGCCCTAAAAGAGGTCAGTGAAACCAGCCCATTACTTCCCGCTGCTCCTGGGCACGGCTTGGGGTCAACAGTCAACCCGAGGCTCTCCAGAGCTGTGTGGCCCAGCCAGACGCTCAGGCCACCCCAGAGCCCAGCTATGAAACCAGAAGAGACCAGGCCCAGGAAAACGGCCCCATCTCCCAAGCTCTCCCACTCCCGGGAACCCTGCTCAGGCTGGGTATCACTGCAAGGACCCAGGGCCACTTAGGGGGCTCCAGACCCTTCCCAAGGCCTCAGGGAGCTTTTCAAACACCACAGTTCGGGCTGAAGACAATACAGCAACAAGCTTCCGCTGAAGTAGGTCCCAGAGTCAGCTACTTAAGAACCTTGATCTTTTCCATTCGACAGAACACTGCTTCCCTTTGTGTCTGTGAGGGCTGTACCTGGGAGCTCCTGAAGGCAGGAGAGATGAGAGAAAAGGATGCAGCTGGGCCCAGGGTATGCCTGTGGGAGCCTCGCCCTGCACTGGCCCCTTGCTCACACTGGGGGGCCAGCCTGTGTCCTTGGGGGCCTGTCTGAGCCTGGGGCCTGAACGCTGTGACCACCCCCGCTCACAGTGCTCGAAGCTGATTGGCGGTCACATCGGCCCACCCCGGCCCCCCGCGCCTCTGCTCTCACATCCTCAGCCACGGAGGCTCAGCTGGAGGCAGCACATTCCAGGGGGACTGCAGCGAAGTGGCTAATGACCTCTGATTAGGGTGGCAGAGACAGGGGGAAAGACCAGACAGACCGGGAGGCAGGTGCAGTCAGGCGCCACAACCTGGCCCTGGCCCCCTGCCCCCTGTGGGCTCCAAGGGGCTGGCCTGGTTCGTCCTTGTCCTCGCGTCCCCACCTCTCATCTGTCATCCCCTGTCTGTCACTCTCTGCAGGCTCTGGGTCTCCATCTCTGTCATCACCGCCCCCAGAGCAGCTCTGGGTATGTGAGACCTGCCCCCTCCCGGACCAGGCTGGGCAGGGGACTGGCTGGTGTTGAAGGACCTGCGGGAGAGCTCCTGGATGCAGTGAGGCCCCGGGCCCGGCTGAGTCTGGCTGGGTGCTGGCCACGATCCCTCAGTGTCCCCTCCCACTGTGCCCTGGGCAGCCCCGTCAGCCCACAGGCTGTTACCCCTCTATAAACTGGTGCCCATGGCCAAGCCAAGCTTGGCCAGCCTGGTACGGGACCTCGGTCATGGGAAGTGGGGGACGCTGTGTCCTCCCAAGCGTCTGCCTCCCCTGTGTGCCCCCCCTCTCCCAACCTTCTCACTGGAGACCCCAGGAAGGCACCCACGCCCCACCCCCACAAGCTACCAGAGTATCCCCACTCAGACCAGGCCGGTGCCTGCAGCTGAAGCAGAGACACCCCCCACTCAGCCCCCCAGCCCCTGACGCCAGCCTGGGACGACCAGGGAGAGAGGTGGGGTGGGTCATCGGCCAAACCCTGGGCTGCACGGGCTGGCGCCAGTCTGGCACCACTGCTCTCCCGCCTCATTACCCAGCAGGCTGCAGGGAGGGTCCCTCCCATGCTCCGCGCCCCCCCCCCCACGCCATGCCCCCCCCACGCCATGCCCCCCCCCCACAGGGGTCAGGGTCCCCAGGGGGAGAAGCTGAACAACGGCCCTTGGGCTCCAACCTCAACCTGCCCCGTCCCTCCGTCTACAGGGTGAAAGAGGCCCTTCCCTGCTCAGCCTTGGAAATGGGGCTTCAGGCCCTGCTGCTGCGGACCCGAGCCCCACCTCCGGCCCCCAGGCTTCTGTGGAGGGGTCAGGGGCCTCACCTCAGCCCTCCAGGTGGGGCCGCCTGCCGAGGACCCAGGTGCCAACCAGAGATAGTATCTCAGCAGCTCTGCGGAGGCCCAGACATCCCAAGATCGATTTACATTCTTTGGTCTGGGTTTGCTGGAGCCAAGACGGGGTAGGGGTAGAGGGCCCCAAACCCACAGGACGGGCGGGCACGGCCTTGGCCGCCCCACCTGGGGTTTGCACCCACCTGATGCGGCAGCCACCAAGGAGAAGTGGGGTCAGCGAGGTGCCCTGCCGGCCTGGGCCTGGACCACCCTGGGCCCCGCCTCGCAAACACAGGCGCACTCAGCACCCCAGCGTGGGCAGGAACGCCCTCTGGGCTCACGTGTGGGATTTGGTGACCTGCACGCGCACATGCAATCTTGTGTGTGGCCCACACCCGTGGGCTCCCCGCACCTGCCCCACGGGACAAGGCCCTCCCAAGGGCTCCCCACCTCGCGCTCCGCACCCCAGACAGGCACGGCACGCGGCATCTGGCCACCATCTGACCAACTTCTGGTGCTGAACGGGTCTGGGCCCCTGGCCCTTCACGTGTCCACAGATCGCTGCCTCCAGGCCGGACATGAGGCCACACGTCCTTCCAGGGCCACACCTGCGCCCCCCACCCCCATGACTACACAGTGACCAGGCGACAGGGAGGGCTGAGAGCTCTTTATTGCTGTCACCAGAGGTTTTACAGAGGACAGTGGGGGGCGGGTGGGGGACCCTGTCTGGCCCTCACGTGCCCAGGAGCAGGCCGGAGAAGCTGGAGCCACTCTGGATCGTGAGGGCTGTCCCAGAGCCGTTGTCCACAAAGATGGAGGCGTACTGTCCAGCCTGCAGACACCCCACAGTGGATGTCACCACCCACGACACCCGCCTGCCCGGGGGAGCGCATGGAGGGATGAAGCTCAAGCCCCAGCACACAGCACCCACCCCAGGGGTCATCCGGCCGATGCTCCGGGCCTCGGATCCCCCACCCCCGGTGCAGCCCCCGCCCCCCCGGCCTCACCTGCACCCACCCCAGGGGTCATCCGGCCGATGCTCCGGGCCTCGGATCCCCCACCCCCGGTGCAGCCCCCCCCCCCCCCCCCGGCCTCACCTGCACCCACCTCAGGGGTCATCTGGCCGATGCTCCGGGCCTCGGATCCTCCCCACCCCCGGTGCAGCCCCCCCCCCCCCCCCCGGCCTCACCTGCACCCACCCCAGGGGTCATCTGGCCGATGCTCCGGGCCTCGGATCCCCGCCCCCCCGGTGCAGCCCCCCCCCCCCCCCCCCCGGCCTCACCTGCACCCACCCCAGGGGTCATCTGGCCGATGCTCCGGGCCTCGGATCCCCCCCCCCCCGAGTGCAGCCCCCCCCCCCCCGGCCTCACCTGCACCCACCCCAGGGGTCATCCGGCCGATGCTCCGGGCCTCGGATCCCCCCCCCCCCCCCGTGCAGCCCCCTGGCCTCACCTGCAAGTGCAGCAGACCCTGGACTTGCATGGTGAAGACTCTGCCTCGGCTCTCCAGGCCCGAGATGGCCTCCAGGGACCTGGACAGGGCGCGCAGGACAGGGGTGAGGGCACAGCTGACTGCAGGGCCAGGACCCCACCCCCATACACAGCGCGGTCGACACTGGGGCACCACCCCCCGCGACCGCCCAGCATTCAGGGCGCCCCCTAGGAAGGCCCACTCACATGTGTCGATGACACAGGGACTCGATGCAGACGAGCGCCCGCACTGTGTCCCGAGCCCGCAGCCGTGGCCTGCCCTGCGGCTCCCTGTGGTCTGTGGAGACAGGGCCTGGCCTGCAACAGCCCTCAGGGAGGACGGAGCAGAGAGGGGCAGGGGGCTGGGACTGGGGGCCTTCAGGACGCACTGCCAGATGTAGGCCCAGGAGCGGCTGAGGGCTGGGGGAGGGTGGCCCTGAGTGAGACCCCCAGGGAGGTGGGGTTGTAGCAAAGGACCCAGGTCTGGGGGCCGGCCCCACTCACCCACGTGCAGGCTGGCAGAAAACTGGAAGATGGCGGTCACTGGGGCTGTGAACCGGCCCGAGGCCAGGCTCAAGCCGGACCCCCGCAGGAAGGCGCCCTGGGCAGTGGGCTGGAGGGATAGCAGGTGAACAGCCAGCTGCAGCGCCTGGGCCCTCATCTTGCACATCCAGCCTGGGGGAGGCGCCTGTGACCAACAGCCGCCACCCCAAGCAGGCCCCAGGTGGGCAAGGTGGGGGGTGACCTACGTGTCTATGCCCCTCTGGGCCCCTGGGCACAGGCTCCAGGCCCCAAGGGATGGATGAACCCTCAAGAGCCCCCACCTGGAAAGGTATCCCTGCCTCCCGGCCACCTTGGATCCCACCCAGTCATGGCACACGAGACCTGCTAACCCTGACCTAGGTCACCTCCCCCTGCATGTTATGTGCTGGGTGGCTGTCCCAGGCTGGCTGTGAGCACCGCCCCCCCAGTGGTGGGGAGCCCACCCAGCACCACGCACCCCGCTGGCCCGTGCTGGTACATGAGGAAGGCCTACGGCAGATGCCCCAAGAGGACCAGGGCCCCCCCGAGCCCCTGAGCCCACTCACAGCCTGGAAGCCACGCAGCTCCAGCAGTGTCCTCTCGTCCACCACTGTAGGGCCCTTCAGTCCACAGTGGAAGGCCTCAGCCACCAGCCACCTGCCTGTCCCTTCAGGCAGCAAGGGGCTCAGCAGCCCCAAGAACCGGCGCTCGGTGGCCTCTGCGGGGAAAAGGGTGAGGCAGCACCTCGGGGTCAGTGTGGGGTCACCCCCGGGGCCCCAGGCGGGAAGAGTCAGGGACAGGGGCCTCACCTTTCAGCATCTCCTGAAACTCTCGCAACAGGGCCTCCTGGTTGACTGCTGCACCGGGGGGGCCGGGGGGCCCAGGGGGCCCAGGAGGCCCTGGGGGGCCAGAGAGGCCTCGCTGCGGGGAGGCAGGAGCAAAGTGAGGGTCCTAGTTGGAGCCACAGCCACCCCTGCCCTGGGTTCAGGCCCCGGGGCTCACCGACTTCTTGTCCCGGCCCCGGCACCGTCTCTTCGAGGCCCCATCATCTGGCCGCCGGACAAAGTTCAGCCATGTCATGTGGGCATCTGAGAACTCAGGCCCCAAGGCCTCAGGCGGCTGCAGGGCCAGGGAACAGGGCTAGTGAGCTGGCCACCGGGCCCTAATGAGTCCTGCCCTACTGCCCCCAGCGGACATCGGGGAACCTCAGGACCCAGGCCACCTTGGGCAGGACTCAGGGTACACACAAGAAAAGTGGCAACGGGGCACCGCGGGCCACCCCTGGGGACCCAGACCAAGATGAGACACAGGACAAGGGCTCGGGGCCTGATATCCAGGCACCGTGGTCTGGGTTCTGTATTAGAGCGACCGTGTCCCCTCCCACTGGACCCTGTTCCCAAGCAGATGGGCACACCTGTGTATACACAAGACCAGCCCCACAAGTCCCAACAGAGGCCTGGCCCTGGCTGAGGCGGGCAGCAGTGAAGAGCAGCGAGTTCTCTGTGGGGCTTCTCGAGAGTCCCAGAACCATGCGAAACCAGGGGGAGGACAGGCACAGGCCTTGCTTTGTGTTGGACATGAGTGCGTGAGCTGGTGGCCTTGGCCCCCCAGCCGGCCCTGCTGTTCAGGCTCTGACCCAGGCCACAGCTGGCCAGTCCACCTCACTGTTGGAGCGAGGTTTGGGAGAGAGCCACCACCATGGGGCTCGCAGAGTCCTGGCCGCTCTCTTCAGGCTGACCCAGGCAGGGCAAGCTGAGCAGTCCTGACCCGGGGTCCAGGCCGGCAGTCAGCCCTCAGTCCCTAGCATAGCAAGAGCCAGGCGCCCGGGGCAGGTGCCGCCTCCTGACCTGGGAAAGCCAGGGCCTCCTCTCCATAGACCAGGCCAAGTCTCTATCCTGGGGGGGATGGGAAGGGCAGGTAGGGTAGGGCACCTCCCACCCCTGGTCTGGGCCCCACCCAGAGAAGAGAAGGACACCAAGAACTTCAGAATGTCCAGGAGCGCCTGGGGGGCTCAGTCGGTTGAGCGTCCGACTTCGGCTCAGGTCATGATCTCGCGGTTCGTGAATTCAAGCCCCGCGTCGGGCTCTGTGCTGACAGCTCGGAGCCTGGAGCCTGCTTCGGATGCTGTGTCTCCCTCTCTCTGTCCCTCCCCCACTCATGCTCTGTCTCTGTCTCTCAAAAATAAATAAACATTAAAAAGATTAAAAAAAAAAAAAACAAAAAAAACTTTGGAATGTCCTGTGGAATGTCCTGGTTCCTCGCATATCTGGCATCTGCCCGGTCCCCTGGCTGCCACCCACCCTGGCCACGCTTGAGGGACCCAGGAGCCCTGAGAGACCGGTACATCAGTGGCGTCTAGGGGCCAAGGGCTGCAGGAGCAGGGGACAAGTGGAAGATGAGCTCATCCCTAGCAAGAAGAGCAGGAGCTCCAGTGTCTGGGGAGGGCTGTCCGGGGCACGTGTCCCATGGCAGCCCCCCAACCCACGGAGACCACTCCTGGAATAGAGATTTTCCTGTTTGTCCCCAGGCCGACTCGTGCCAGGCAGGGCAGGGAACGACCACTAAGCACCTTCCCCTGGGTGACTGGCCGGAATCAGCCCCAGAAGCTGCGGGTAGCCCACTCTTCTCCGGCTCGGCCTGCCCGTCTGGCAAACGGGGCCCCGGGCTCCAACGGGCCGCGTGGGCTGAGAGCAGCCTGGCTGGCCGCCGCAGAGACGCCCTTGGGAGGCTGGAGGCCAGGATCAAAGGCGTGAGGGCTGGGGGGTGGGGGACCTGTCCCAGCAACGGCCTCTCCCTTCCCAGTCCCGCGGCCCCCAGGTGGGCAGCTGCACAAAGCCACCAGGCCTGCTGGAGTCAGCTCCGAGACCCCCTCTGGAGATACAAGGAGCAGGAAAGGTGGAGGACCAGCGCTGAGGTGGGTGCGGGGAACTTTTGTCTCAGAGAGGACCCAGGGCCAGACTGGGGCCAGAGGGACTGCAATAACCAGGAACACAGCCTGTGCCAGAGGCCGGAGAGGGTGCTGGCCACGCAGTGAGCGATCAGGGTAAGGACCTCCAGGAAGCACAGGGTCCAGGCTAGCCTGGGCCTCTCCAGCCACTCAAGTTGTGGGGGACCTGGATTCCCAACGAGGAGTCTAGAACTCCTCCCCACCCACTCCTGAATTAGCAGTTACACCAAACGGCAGCACGTGGAACCTAGGGCTTCAAAGGGTTCACTGTAACCCCTCTGGGAAGTCCCTCTCCTCCCCCGCCCCTTCCCCTGGGCCAGGGGGGCCCCATGGATGCCCCAATAGCAGCTGCTGCAAATCGTGCCCAAAGTCCCACTTCGTGGGGACAGGATGGGGAGGCCTGCAGAGCCGGGGCCCCCCTGAAGTCTACAAATGGCGTGCACACCCGCACCCACGTGCAACCGGCCCGCATGTACCTTGGGGGAGCCTGGCAGCCCCTCGCTGTTGGACGCGGTGGCGGTGGGGTGCTCGGTGCGCTGGCCGGGCTGCCGTGGCCTCTTGGGCTCCCGCCGCGCCCCGATGCCCCCGAGGAGCACAAGCTGCAGCCAGAGGAGGGCTGCGGCAGCCCGGGCCCAGTGCATGGCGGCCAGCCCGCAGCTCCGGACCTCGGTGATGGCTCAGCGCTGCGGGTGGGGACAGCCCGGTGTGCTCATGGGGGCAGCAGCACAGCCGCACTCAGGGCCCCGGTGCGGGGACACGGCCCCAGGAGGCGCCTGGCTGCTGCCGGTGCATGTGCACACAGGGTGAGCTGGAGCAGCGGCGGGGCGGGCACGACGACGGCAGACTCGCTCCTGCTCCCTCAGGCTGGGGCCGGCGCCCGCCTCCCCTCACGCGCGGCGCCCCGGCCGCCCGCGCCGCCGCCAAATAAACCCTCCCCTCCTCCCCGAAGCTCCAAGGGGGAGGGCTCACACTCGGCTGGTCCGCCGGCGCCGCGCCGAGGGCTCCCAGGCCAGCCCGGGGGCGTGGACGGGGCGTTAGCAGGGGCCGCGCCTCCCACAGGCGCTCTGAGCCTTTGGAAACAGCCCCCACCCTTCCCCCCCCCCCCCCCAGGGCCAACTCACCCTGGAAACTGTTAACACGAATTCACCCCACCTGCCTCCCAGCTCAGCTCCTGACACCGCACATCCAGCCCCTTCAGGGTGGTGGCCCAGGATAGGGGAGCCCTCCATCAGGACCGACAGCCCCAACTGCCCTTCCTACGTATGACCCACCTCGCTCGGGCCCCCCAAGCCCTCTACACAGCAACCCCTACCCCAAGGTCCCGGCGATGCCCCGAAGCCTGGCTCGGATCCCACTCCTGAGAAAGGCGGGACCCAGGAAGCAGGACAGCTGACCCACGAGGCTCCCAGCCTTGTCCCGGCAGTGGGCGCTGGCCCTCCACTAGCGGGGAGCCTGACTAGTGCGGGGAGGGACTGACCGACCTCAGAGCAAAGGCACGGTGGGTGGCCCCGGCCGCCCCAACGTCCTTCTGCCCCCTCCTCTTCTTGGGGCACGAGGCCAACCCTTACTGCCTGAGGGGCTGCCCTCACCCAAACAGGCCTCTGTGCTTCTGATGGTCCTGAGCCAGCAGGGGAAAGGGAGCGGAGTCCCCAGGCCTTTGCACCCCAACCTGGAGGTCAGCACAAGCGTGAGCCCCTGGGTGGCCGTGTGGCGCCAGAGGAGCCGGTTCCCTCCACAGCTGTCCGCCCAAGGAGAGGGAGCTCGGGATCTCCCCTCAGCTGGACCTGAGCAACAGTGGGCAGGTCCCCGGGGAGAGCTGGGACCCATCCCGAACCACCTCCAGGGTGCACGCCGCGGGCAACGGGTCCGCCAGGGCCAGCGCAAGCCAACAAGCCGCACAGACTCACTCGCCGCGTGGTGAGGGCCTGCGTGGGGACCGAGGCTAGGACGGGTCAGAGCCATGGCTATAGCCCCCGCAGGAGCTGCTGCTTGCAGTCCGGCCTAGAGGAAGGTGGGGCACACCGGTCCTGGTGGAGGAGTCCTCCAGGCACCCCTCAACTTCCCGATGTCTGCCAGGAATGCCGAGGCGCCGAGACAAGCCTGGTGGGGAAGGTGTGAGGAGTGTCCGCCCAGGGTCATTCGTCCCCTCTGCTGGCTCGGGCAGAGATGGTCGCTCACCTCCAGGGACAACAGAGGCCAGCTCTGGTGAACCCTGAGCTCACGACTGGGAGCCTCAGGTCTCTCGGGTGTCCAGCTGGTGAGCTCCCAACGCCCGGGTCCTGAGGGGGGCGCCGCACTGCAGAAGATCCCCTCGTGCCCTGCCCCGTGGAACCCCAGATGTGCCCTGCACCCAACACCGGGTCAGGGAAGGTAGCCAAGAAGACTCCTCCCGAGCTGCCAGACCCCCCTTTGCAGGCTGGGTACCTGTGCTCCCATCAACCGCATCCTGACAGTTTGATCCTTCGAGGCTCAAAAGTGCGTCACTGGAGTGCCATCGGCAATGCGCCGTCTCTGGCTGCCGTGTGGACACTGCCAGCTGCACCAGCCTCCGGCACGGTCCTCCTAAAGGCAGGCCAACAGCAGAGGGCCTCTGAAGCAGGATGGGGGAGCCACATGGCAACGGGCCTCAGACAGGTCCAACCATGCCTGAACCATGAGCTCTGCTCCCATCCCTAGGCACCTTGAGAACAAGCAGGAAGCAGGAGCCACTTCCTCGGCCCACTGGTCCAGCAGTCTCAGCCAAGTCATGCTCTGCATGAGGTCACTGCCCCCTTAGACTTGGGTCCAGTGTCAGGGAACCAGCTCTCTGCTTTCAGTGCCCCCTCTCCCACATCCCATGGGTCCTCCCAGGGCCCAGCGCCCCCAGTGAGCACGGGAGCTGCCGGGAACCACCACAGGGACCCCGCTCTCCAGCGTCCACGCCTCACTGCCGCAGACATCAACTGCCTGCACAGGGGAGGCTCAGGCCAGCTGCCACACAGCCACAGCCCACATGCTGGGTGCCGTCCCTACAACGGGCTGCCTGAAGTCATGCCCTTGGCACCAGGAGGGCCGCTCCAGCCTCAGCCCAGACCTGTCGGCTGCCTGGGAAGTTTCTTGGGGGAGAAATAAATGTCGGGTATGCCCTTCTCTGGGACCACAGGGCACACCTCCGGGACTGTTTCACTGGCGTCCATACAGGACCAGTTTTTTGGGGGGGCTTCTCCCCCTGGATCCAGAGACTTCACAGCACGGCTTACACTCAGGGGTTCAGCCGGGCCAGCTGGGGAAGCACACGTCCAATGGGTGGCCTAAGGGGGTCCAACTGCCCTCCACCGGGGACCCCACACAAGAACGAGGGGCCGGCGATTCCTCCGAGAGGGAGCAACACGTGTAGCCCCACAGGACAAGTTCATCTTTGTTTCTTAATTTTTATTTATTTTAAGCAACCTCTACACCCAAAGTGGGACTCAAACTCACAACCCCGAGATTAAGAGTCGCACGTTCTTCCGACTGAGCCAGCCAGGTGCCCAAGTGCATCTTTTATCTCGGGTCGCTTCAGACAGCACACCGCCTTGGACCCTTGGTGAAGGCTCTGTACTGCACGGATCTACCTCTACTACTGACAAAGGGTTTTTGATAGTTGAGATTTCACATACAGCAAAGAAATAACCCGCGTCGAGTAAAATGTTTGCTAAGCCATCTACCTCCTCAAAAACCTCAGGAAACACTAAGTGTTTGATCAGATGCCCACCTCCACAGACGCACCCTTGAGCCAGGTGTGGACAGAGGGCAAGGCCCGGCATCCAGCACAGCAGAGCCTCGCCACTGCCCAGCGCCGCCCACACAGGGACCCAGGCCCAGCAGCATTGCCACCAGGGCCCGCGGTTATTCCTGGGGCACCACCGAGCTGCAGATACGGCAGCTCCAGCCCCCCCACCCCTCACAGGCCCAACCGCTGGCCTGCCCACGGGCTAGCGGCTAGCCTGGCACCGGGCTAGTTGCATTTCCGCCAACAGAGACTCAAACGGCACAAAATTTAGGAACAAAGATATAATGAAAGATTTTTTTTCACACGAGTGGGTTAAATACACACAAGTGGTAAATTATAGGGCAATTTTAAATAAACTGATCAAAACCCAAAGTCGAAGATGTACAAGTGCGTGGCTGCACCTGAAGCCCCCTGTGGCCTCTGGAGTGAAATCACAGCACCTCAGCCCATGACTCACAGACACAGTGCTTCCAAATAACGTGCAAGGGAAACGATCAAGCAGGCGCTTAACGGAAGACATCAGCGACCCAGGGAGCCTGCTTAACCCCACCAGCCCCGCCCGCAACTCAGGCCAGTCCTCCCGGGGCAGCCTTCACCTCCTCTGGATGCCCAGTTGCGTGTGGTCTTCTAGGCGAAGAGCCCACACTGGACAGGGAGCAGCTGTGAAAAGGAACACAGGAGCCTGTCTTCAGGGTACACCCAAGATCTGGGCCAAGTGTGAGGGGAGCCTGTCAGGTGCAGAACTCCATGGGGCTGCTGGGGTCAGAGGAAATGTCCTGTGGGTACCAAAGGTCACCCCTGCAGTAGCCAGGAACCTGGAGGTGGCAGTGGGGAGCCCAGCCTGGCATAGGTGTGGAGGAAAGGGGGGGGGGGGGGGTGGTAAAGTGAAAGCAGCCTTCGGGACCGCAGAGACCGCAGAGGACAGGGTGGCTCTTTGAACAAAGGACGCCACCTTGTGGTCAGACATCAAGCGGATGTGGAATTTCAACTTCAGCAAAACAAGAACCCACTTTCCCAGGAAGGATTGCTTCTTTCCAAGAGAATGCAAACACGTTTCAAACGCTGAGGCCAAACCCCCACGTCTCCTGGACCCCCGTCCGTGGCCGTCCTTGGCCAGCCCCTGGGCCCCCTGGCCAGGCCCCTGGGCCCTCTGGCCAGGCACAGCTGTGGGAACTGCTCCTGCCTGGTGAGCCAGGGCTCCACTGGACCAAGAATTGCACGCAGAGTATTTGCTAATCGAGTTTTTGTATTTTTAAGTGACCAAATCTAGTAAAATGAAAAACAGGTTTACTAAAACAGGTCCGAAAGACGATACAGGAGATTAAGCTATAAAACCAAAGCATGAGGTCCCTCCTCGACACCCAAGCTCCACGGTTCCCAACAGACCCCAGGGCGAGGACAGGGAGCTGAGAATCTTGCACCTCCTCTAAATCCAAATTACACGCTTTGGTTTTTGTTTTCCTTTTAAAGGTTTTTAAAAAGCTAACCCCAGAAGTCAGGCAGGTCCACCCTGCGCCTGGCGGCACGTCCAGCCAGCCCATGGCGAGCTCGGGAGCGGTGCCCTCGGTTCGACCACCTCTGCCGGCTGTGGCGCGGGGCTCACTCCTGCGCTATGCTTCTCAGCACGTACTTGACCGTGTAGGCGAAGGCCGCAAACCCAACTATAACAAACAAGTTCGCCAGGGCGCCGCCCAGGAGTCCGTGGTGCCGGTTGGCCTGCTGGAGGCCCGCGAGGTGCGGCCCGGCCCCCGGCGCGTGCCCGTTGAGGAGCTGAAGCCCATTCTGACCGTGGTGTGTTTCCCCGTCTGGAACCACATCTGGTAAGGGGAGAGCCTGGGGTCGGCTACTGAGTTCATCTTGAGCTTTCTGTTTTTGTTTTATTTCCTAAGATAAAAACAGAAAGGAACAAGGCTTGGTCTAAATAAACTGCTTCCTTTAGGACAAGGGAGGGTCCTAAGATCCACCACAAAGATCCTGCCTGGGAGGCCAGTGGTCACCGGCCCGACACTCACCCTCGGAAGCGGGAGGCGCTCTTAACTCTGTTTAACAGACGAGGGGACCCAGGGACTCGTCAAAAACACCAAGCCTGCGCCTCTCAGGGCCTAGACTGAGCAGGTCCAAGCGACACAGAATCACTGTGGCCTCGACCTGGGTGCAGCCTACCCTGCTCCAGAGCGAAGATGAGGGTACATGGCAGCCCCTCTTGGCAGGCCCTTCCCCACAGCCCAGCAGCCCACCCGAGGAGCCCTGCGCCCTGAGGAGGGGGGCAGGGCTGCAACTGCCAGTCAGCACCTACAGGTGCGTGTGAGAACAGGTGCCCTGCGTGCTGTGTGTGTGCAGCAAAGGGACGCACAGCAGCACAGTTCTCTCTCTGGAAGAATCAAATCTGGAAGTGCTCCTGGCGAGGGCATCGCCAAACGGACCGCCAGCATCTGTGCCTTACCTCCACGACTTCAGGGAATAATTCACAGAAGACTTTTCTTTTAAATTAAACACTAAACTCTGTGCAGCCAGCTGTCTTTTCTAGGAAGAAACAGAAGGGAAATATCAGCCTGAAGATTAATTTCAACTCTTTCAAATTCTACACACATCTTATCCTCAAAAGCTGTCGTCTTCGTGTTGCTGAAAGCACTCGATAAACTTGCCGTTCACCACAAACTAATTCAGCCTCATCAAGGCTTATTCGTCTCTCACTATCGGCAATTAACGACACGAAACTTAGTTCCCACTTAGACAATAAGAAAATCAAGACCGGTCGACAAGGACCAGACACCGTGCTGTCCCTGGAGGGAAGCCCGGCCTGCTCTTCCCACTGCCGAGGACATGAGCGGGAGCCCCCCGACATGCGAACCGTGCGCTCTCCACCCCTCACCGTGAAGTCCGACGTCTCTATACTGCCCAGGGTGGGGCCCTTCTCCACCATGAAGCTAAGGAGCCCAGTCAGGATGGTGGAGACGGACCAGGCCGGGTTCCACGTGTCTGGGTGGAAATCCGTGATGGAAAGACACAGCCTGCAAGACAGGGACCCACTCAACAGAGCACACACACTCGCCATGACCACATTCACACTTGAGAAGCACGGCAGAAATGCCTTACCTTGTATTGCACTTAAATCTTCCATTGGGTGTTATCATATAAATACTAGGAGGTTAAAAGGAAATTCTCTGGGAAAAACTAGTTTTCCGTGGTAATAGCCACCTATAGCAAAACAGAGAAAGAGCCTTGTCACGGTCTACAGTGCACCCCTGTGGGGGCAGCCCCAGGCACCAAGCTCCGCTCCAGCCCTCAGGCTGGTGCCACGACCCTCAGTCTCCCACTCTGCCCCCACCCTGCCAGCGCCGCCCCCCTCATCCCGGGCCCAGCGGCTGACCACCCCTGGGACACGAGCGTCTTGCTGGCAGTCTCACTGGGGGCTCACGACCACAAATCAAGAGTGGCCCTTGCCCCACATGCACAGCCCTGCTCACCCTTCCGGGCCCCCCGTCACTGAGAACAGAGCCTCAGAGGAAAAGCCGTACCCAGCTCCTCACTGGGTCCTCTCGCCCACCCCTGAGCAGGTCGGCTGAGGTCACCCCTATTCCAGACCCCTCTCCGCACTCCCGGTCTCTCCTTCTCACCGAATGACACCCTGCAGCAACCAACTGCCATCGTGTGATTCTCCCATCTTAGAAAAACAAAAACCAGGGGCGCCTGGGTGGCTCAGCCGGTTAAGCATCTGACTGCGGCCCAGGTCACGGTATCACAGTTCGTGGGCCTGAGCCCTGCATCGGGCTCTGTGCTGACAATGTGGAGCCTGCGTGGGATTCTCCGTCTCCCCTGTCCCTGCCTCTCCCCAACTCGTGCTGGGTCTTTGTCTCTCACAAATGAATGTTAAAAAACAACAACAACAACAACACACCTGACCCCACCTCGCTCCCCCTCCTGCCAGCTACTCACCCTCCTTTACGTAAAACCCCTCGAGAGCTACATCCAGGTCCACCCTGCCGAGGCTCCTGCCCCGCCGCGGTCCCCCAAATCCGACCCGGAGGTCAGCAGAGCCCGCCCCCTGCCTCCTTGGGCGTCACCCCGCCTTGGCTCCCCACTCCCGTCCCACTGCCCCGAGCACTGGCCGCCGGCTCCTCTGGCGCCCTCCCTGACCGCTCACACTTCTGGGTCCTCAGGCTCACGTGACACGGGGACATCTCCAACTGGCACCTGCACCTGGCCCTCTGGGGCTCCTCCCCCCACTGCTGACCCACGGGCCGACCATCCGGGCGACACTGCCCGGACAGGTCCGAGACACGATACCCATTTCCCTCGAACAGCAACTCCACCCTCTTAGCCGCTCACACCAAACTCTGGGAGGCCCCGCTGCCCCCCTGCCCCCGCCGCCGCCATCACCTCCCGCGTCCTCCACCAGCAAGCCCTGTTGGCCACGCCTCCAAACTGATCCAAACCGCTCACTCGGGATGACCTCGCGGGCCTCAAGGCTCTCGCCCCTGCCCACGCAGCTCACGGTCCCGCGGGCTACCTCACCTCACACCCTTCTCTCGGGGCTGCACCTGGGAGCCTACCGGAAACGCAAAGCCCCGGGCCCACTGCAGGCAGGCGACCCGGGACGTGACTTGACCGGACACCCAGTGATGTGTGTGCACGTGCGTGCTCGCGCAGCGAGGCCTCAGGAGTGCCGCCCTGTCCTCCACCCGGGCCCCCTGCCGTCCCAGCACCCGGGTGGGGCCCCACCTCAAGGACCGGGACGCACCACACACGTCTGCTCTCACGCCACTCGGGTCGGGCCTCCCCACGTCTCGTCCGGGTCGTGGCGCCCCGGCCGCCTCACGTGAGTGCCGTCTCCCACTCCAAGCTCTGCCAGGACTGGAGGGATGACGTGAGCGAGCGTCCCCCGTGAGGCCGACTCAACAGCCAGACGGGCCCCCGAGCGAGAAACTAGCACTATGAACGACACTCAAGGCACCGTCGGCCGAAATCGCTGACAAAAGCCCGACTGGAAAATAAGCAAGAGATACAAACGGGTGCTTTTCTCAAGAGGAAGCAGGCTCGGCCGACGTGCGCTTGGAGCTGGCCGCTCAGGAAACGGCCCCGCCCGCAGCTCAGCGGAGGGCAGGTGGGCAGCGGGAAGCGGCCCGCGTCATGCGGCGAGCGCGTGAAGGTCAACACCCACACTGCCCGGCAGCCCCGCCTCCTGCGTCCTGCGTCCTGCGTCCACCCGAGAGACGCAGGTGCCAGCCGGCCAACGCCGGCTCACCCTCCGAGGGGAGGGCTCGCCCCGCAGGAGCCGCGCAAACCGGGGAAGCAACCTCAAGGCGGGCGGCGCGCGCCGGACCGCAGACGCACGCAACCCCCCCCCCCCCCCCCCCCCCCCCCCCGGCCAGACGTGCGGCGTCAAGCGTACGAGACGAACTCCGGGAGGGTCTGTGGGGGAGGCTCATCCTGAGAGGTAAGGAGGCAAAGCAGGGGACGTGGGAGGGCGGAGCCTCACCCAGGGGTCAAGCCCTTGGGGAGCGCAGAGAAGAAGCGCACGCACCCCCCACGCCAGCAGCTCCCACATCCTTCATTCCGAGCGTCCACAGGCGGACGAGCGACGGGCACAGCCCTGACCGAGCCCCGGGGGGCGGAAACCCCAGAGAGCACGGTGGCCCTGGAGAGAGGCCAGGGAGGACCGCGCCCGGGAAGGGACGGTGTTGTACACGCACCTCCTCCACTGAACCGCTTCTGCAACTCCGTTGCAACAACAACAAAAGAGCCGTGGGCCACCGCGGTGCCAAGCAGCTCCTGGGTTCTCTGTTCCGCTGACCCGCATTTCCCTCCACACTCGGCTCACCGAAGCTCAGGCATCTCAAAGCCAGGCAGACTGACTCCTCCCACTCTGTCCTTGTTTCAACTGCTCTGGGTCCTCTGTCTTTCCGTGTACGTTTTACAATAAAAATCTCAGAATAAATTTGTGTACGTCTACAAAAAGCTGTGCCAGGACTTTGACAGGATCGGGTAAAATCCACAGATCGATTCAGGGAGAACCTTCAGCAACGCCTGTACCAGCGGGAAGCCGCTTCTGAACCGTCAGGATCGGTGTGCCTGGAATCGGCCAGGAGTAGCGTGGGCGCAGAGCCCAGAGCAAGGACAGGGTCGGTGGTCAACCAATGCTGAGCCGAACGGACATGGCCAGGGTGCAGAGCCATGAGAGACTGAGAAGGAGGGCTCGGAACATCCAGAAGCCAGAGAAGGAGCAAGTGTGGAGGAAGGAGCCCACACCAGCAAAGTCCACAGAACCCCAGACACCGAGGCCGGAGAGCCATCCCTCGGGTTGACAATTCAGGGGGCCCCTCATCGACCCTGAGGAGAATGGTCAGCAGAAGGCAGGGCTACAGAGTGCAGAGTGCGGCCCTGAGCGCAAGAGAGGATGGGCAGCAGGGGAAGAGACAGGAGCAGGTGCTGAGGGGCAAGAGGGAGGCAGGCAGTGGAGGGAGAGAAGGCTAAGGAGGGAGAGAGAAAGAAGAAAGAAGGGGAAGGAGGAACAGCAGGAAAAGCTGGTCTCTGAGGAGACAGCCTGAAGGCCATGACCAGCAGGGAGATACACAGGGCAGGACCACACATAAAGAAGCCCTGGTGACAGGGTTGGGTCTGGGGGTTGGGGGTGGGAGGGGGGGGGGGGGTCTCCTGCGGTCCCAAGCCCGGCAGCCTCCACTCGGGGCCTGCCCTTTCCTCCCCCTGCCGCCTCCACCCCTGTCCAGGTTCACTTCCAGCAGCAACAGGCCTGGTTACAAAATCACTAAATGTTCACAATTTTTTGGAAAAATATTAAAACTATTAAAAAAAAAACTTAAAATCCCACTTGTGAGAAAGAAAACATGCTCATTCCTAGTTTGTTAGAAACACACATGTATTTAACAAGTATTTTTTTTTTTTAATGTTTATTCTTTTTGAGAGAAGGAAAGATGGAGTGCAAGTGGGGAAAGGGCAGAGAGAGAGGGAGACACAGAATCCGAAGCAGCTCCAGGCTCTGAGTTGTCAGCACAGAGCCCGACGCGGGGCTCGAACTCACGGACCGTGAGGTCATGACCCGAGCCGAAGTTGGACACTTAACCGACTGGTGAGGTCATGACCCGAGCCGAAGTTGGACACTTAACCGACTGAGCCACCCAGGAGCCTCCTTAACAAGCATTTTAATTATGACCTGTCCAGGCTGCCCTGAAGCCCATCTGCTGCTGCTTTTCTAGGAACCCCACCACAAGCCCATCAAGCCCACACCCCGCTGCTGGACACTCGGCGCGGCCCCCCAGTGTGACACTATTAACACACCCACCCTACAGAAAGGCTTCTGCACCTGTTTCCCCAGGACACGTCTTCCCAGAACAGAGACTCCTGTGTCAAAGGAGAGTCCTCATAAGGCTGGTGACACACGTGCCAAACCACCTTCGAGAGAGCCAGCGCAGTTCCACTATTAACCACCCACCCACACCCACAGCTCTCCCCTCATGGTCCAGAGCAGTGGGTCTCGAATGTGCCTTCTCCAGCAGCCGGACTCTTTTCCAGTGAAATCTTACGCAAAACCCCCATGTGGAGGCAGATGCCACTCAAAGTGAGGAGAGCTGAAGGTACAGCCCGGCCACAGCTCTGCCCTGGGCTTGCCCCACCACGGCTCATCCCCCGACCTGGCCTGAACCCTGAGGCTGGTGCCAGGCTCCCTGTAGGCCCCCGACCGCCTGACTGAAAAATCCCAGGTCTACTTTGTAAATGACACCAGAGGACACTGGGCAGCACCACCAGGTCAGCCCCGGCAGAACGAGGAGAGCAGAGGTGCCCGGCTGTGCCAGGGCAGACCCTGCACCCTCCCGTGAGCCTCGGGGCCCCATCCACACGAAGGGGCTACCACGTGGCTCAGAGGGCTCGGCAGAGCGAGTGCTCGATAACCACGGCTTTCTTTCCCGACAACATTCGTGCGGGTCTGAACACAGCAGGAGAAAACGGCTGCACTGCACGGCTTACCAGGTCTGTCTTCCGGCTCCGGCCCCCACTCACGTCAGAGGCTGGGTAACCTCTGAGACTCACGGAAAGCCCCTGAAGACTAAACCGCTTTAGGATCTGAAGTAACGAGGACGGACTCCAAGCAAGTGCAATGTTACTAACGGACATGCAGACCAGAGCGTGAGTCACAGACACGAAGTGCCGGACGGGAGAGGTCTGTTCAGGAGACAAAAAGGTCTCTTGTTCCCCTCGCTCGGATTGAAGACTCACTTACCTTCATAAGGAGTCATCTCTGGGCCTCGGACCACATAGTGCCTGAGGGAGAGAAGAAAAGGAGCTGGCTTTAGGACGGCAAGCACTCCGAGTTCTGAGTCCCTCCGCGGCCGGGGTGTGGGGTCCAGCCGAAACCAGACGTGCGAACATCCCAGGTGAACTTGCGCTGCGGTCTACACGCTCCTAACGGGGTCTTAGGAACCGTGTCTTTCACGTCCTCCACAAAATACTTTCGTGCCTGCAACACCTAAGAAACTAACACTCTCTAACCATGAAAGTCCACGAACAAATTTTCAAATGCTAATTTCACACACATTCTTGAGCTGCACTTAGAAACTTGCACTTCTCAGTGTGCCCAAATATCACGAAGTAGGCCAAGCAGGGAACAGCTGGTGACACGAGGTGGCTCTGTGTCCCCCAGTGTTGATGTTCTAGAAGAAGCAGACGTGGGACCTCAGAGCAGCTGGCCTCACGCAGGAGAACAGGGATAGCCTGTAACTGTCACTGAAGTCCTCACACAGAGCCCAAGCCCAGGTGGACCCACGTGCTTCAGACCACGAGCGGCGGCACTCACAGATTCCACTGTCCCGTGCAAATAAGGAGCTTCGGCCGCATGTCAAGAGGTGCGTGGACTTAAGCATTTTCAAATAGAAGAGAAAAGCACAAAAGAGAACGTAGAGCCAATCAGACACAGCTGTTAGCACGTCACTAAGCATCCCTTCGGAAACCCCTCTTCCCACAAATGCCACTTGAACGTCGTGGATGAAACACATGCCAGCTGGTATGTTTTACTCCGCAAACACTGCCATCCTGTGTTGGTGGACCAGGAACAAGCCTCAGAGCTTAAGTACGTGACACACCCAGGAACGTGGCCTTAATTTGTCACTGCTCCCAATTCCGGGGTCCAGTTTGGGAACACTGGGTAGGGGCAGCGAGCAAGAGCAGAGAGCCCAGCAGCCTGAGTGGCCAAGCAGCACGGCACTCGGGGGACACCCCCAGCAGGTGACAGAGCCCAGCCAGCAGGCCGGACACGACCGTCCCCAGCCAGTCTGGGAACTGGATTCCAGAGTGGGGAGAGGGGCTCGCCACCCTGATGCAACATAAACTGTTTATGCCAACGATACAACATGGATCGTGCTAGAAGGAAGCCAGCCTCCCTGCTGGGGGTCTGGAGCACTGGGAGGTGCCGGGCAGAGGCACACGACCTGCTCCAACTGGCAATCTTGCGTCCTGGGTCTCCGATAGGCTTCCCTGGGGGACAGCACCTCATGTGTGTGGTCACAGCAGGGCTGGGGGGGCTCGTGTCGGTCTCCTATGGACTCCGACTCCAGCGCACCGTCTGTCCCTTTGCTAATTTTGCTGGTTTTCCATGGAAACAAATCTCAGCGATCGATCCTCCTTGTGAATGACTGAACCTGGAGATCTGAACTCACAGGCAGAGAGAGGCTCCCCAAACAACGAGGACGACCCTGCGACTGCTGTGGGAGCTGTCCCTCCATCTGCCAATTCAGGGGGCCGGGGAAGCTCTGTTGTAACCCCAAAGCCTCAGTCCCGCGCGAGCCCTTTTCACCCTGAAAACCCTCCCTCACCTGCCAGAGCGGCCCCTCCTCCCCAAGCTGAGGAAGGTAGATCCAGAACCCGTGAACACCTGTCCAAACACCTGTCCAATCTAAAGAACAGCTTTTAACTCAGTTAAATTCCTTTTCTCTGGACAAAATACCCTTCACACAGAAAATGCTTACTATCTCAACCCTACACTTTACTTCCCACAGAACCGATAAATCTGGTAAGGGCAGCATTTCTGTAGAAGCACGTAACCTCCTAAGGCCACACCTGAGCACGGCCTGAAAGTCACTATGAAGCGAGTGTGCGTGAGGCTCAGAGCCTGTTACGCCGGCCAGGGCTACCAAGCACTTGCCCCAGCCAGCGCCAGGAACCCAAGCATCAGGGCCCCTGACCCTCTGTCACAAACTCTCTAAGACAGGACAGGCCACTCTACAGCACCAAGACGCAAAGAGCAAAAGGAGAGTCTAGAAATGCAACTTCTCCACCAACAGCCGTGAGACCTATGCCGTGCCCCGAAGCCTCCCCTATGGATCCCACAGACCCACCCGAGAGGCGCTCCCCAGCGTGCTCTCTCCAGACCCAGGGGACAGAGGTCAAGGAAGACCCCGTGGTGGCCCCAGCCGCCGCCCATCAGGAAGACAACCAGGCCTCATCCGTAGGCCTCAGCCTGCCCGCATCTGAAAGCGGTACAGACAGATGCACCCTTCCCAATGCCACGACAGGACAGGAGCACCAGGGCCTCCCCATCAAGCGAGCAGAGAACCCAGGTGACAAGTCGGCGTGGGGTGAATGGTCAACGTGGAGCCTTACCATTCAAGGATATTGGAAGGGAGGGGCTCAGCACAGATGTAAGGCACCGGGTCCTTCTTAATGCGAAGATAGTCCTGTTTCAGCCTCTGGGTCGCTGTCGTCGGAGCTCTTTTATTGCTGCTGCTGCTCATCTAGGGAAAGCAAACGTCTGTTTCCAAAGAACGAGAGACACGCCCTGCCTCCTCAGCCACAGACAGCTTCAACAGTCCCACGAGGTTAAGCCCAGCCACCCAGAAGCCAGGCCTGCGGGCTGTCCTGACTTGCCGCCCGCCCCCTACACCAGCAGGACTCGACGAGTCTCCTTGGGGGTCTGCCCCCCACAACCTTCGTTTATGTGACACCAGGTCAAAGATAAAAAACGAAACAAAACCAAAGCCCCGCTTCCGTCCTCAAAGAAACTACCCGGGAGAAAGCCCTCGAATTTAAAGGGTCCTAAGGACCGGTGTGCTGAGGCCAGCATGGCCTGGTGCTCCTGCGCTCTGTGCTAATGAAATGTTTACACCACAGAAATCAGGATGCACCCCAAACCAGCCCCCAACAAAAGCCTGTTGTTAAACATTTTCCAACATATCTACTACTGCTCAAAAGTCGATGGGAGGACGGGGGACCTGGGTGGCTCAGTCGGTTAAGCATCTGACCCTAGATTCGTCTCAGGTCATGATCCCACAGTGTGAGCCCCACTTAGGATTCTCTCTCTCTGTGTGCCCCTCCCCCACCTGCATGAGTGCTGTCTCACAAAATTACTTTAAAAAAAAGTAACTAAAAAACAAAATGGATGGGAGGACTGGAGAAAGATGGGGGGCCCTGAAAGTCTGACATTCACACTGGGAAGAGGCAAAAGGAGCACCCTCCTGATCAGAGCTAAGGACACGGGTAGAGGCTTCAGACAGCATCACGGGTCCAGGGAAGGGCACTGGGCCACTGTGTAAGGAGCCACAGCACAGTAAATGGTGGCTGACAAGGCTGACCAGGGAGGCAAGGCCACGCAGCCAATAGCACTGCAGAAAGTTTTTAGGTCCAAGTCTTAAGAGAGACCAGCTTTTCTGTTGGATCACTTGGGACAGGTTAGCAGAGCTTGAAGGGGACAGCATGAGACAGATGAGATGGCACGGGAGGGACCGGACAGCACTGAAGGCTGAGGACCAGGAGTGAGGTCGCAGCCATCATTCAAGAGAAGAAACGGCCTGGCTCAGGGGGTGGGGGGGGGGGGGGGGTGGAGCCCGGGACACCTCAGTGATGCTCGGAGGCAGAGGGGAGTGATGGTGAGAGAGAAGACAGAGCTCCCCACCCTCACAGGCATTGGAGCAGCTCAGCCTGATGTGCTCTGCATGCAGAAGTTTCCCCTAAGACAGCAAGGCAAAAAAGTTCTGCTGCTAAAAATAAAGTGTGAAAGCTGCCAGTCTAAAACATGATAGAGACAAAGGACACATGGGGGTATGCGGGAATGGGAAGGGACAGCAGCTTCCAGGCTAGAGTGGTGGCAGATCGAAGCCATGCCTGTCCTGCTCTCCTCCACGCCACTGACCGCTGCCACTCAGCCATCTCAGGCCATCTTGCCAGCACACTGGACATCAGCGGCCAGGATCTCGACCCTGACCTCCAGCCTGCACAAACCTGAAGTCACCCTCCGCCCCCCATCATCTCCACCTCAGGGCCTTTGCTTGCTCATTTCCCTGGCAACAGCCACAGCTCCTTCCGATCCGTCAGGTCAGAGGTCTCTGGACTCCCGCCCCTTTGCTGGCTCGATTCCCCTCAGAGCACTAAGCCCACTGCACTACAGCCGGGGCTTGGTGTGCTTCCCACACCCCAGGGCCTGCAGAGCGGTCCTCCTGCACACGTCACTGCCCACCCCTCCCTCCTGTTCCCACTCCACTCACCCTAATGCAGGGTCGTACTACCTCTCCCATCAAGCACCACCAGACTCGCCACTGGCCCCCCCCAGCTTCCAGTCTCCCCTTTTCGGTCCACCCCGTACACTTAAATCAGATTAACTTTCTCCACCCACAGTTCTGATCATAGCATTTCAAGATCTCCCCACAGCCAAACAGACTGAACTGCAACACCTCCCCCTTCCTGCCAAGCCCCCGACAAAGAAGCCCAACGAGCCCTCCTAGTGTCTGACTCCCAACCCCCTCCTCACCCTAACCCTACGGCTGTCTCTCAGCCTGGTCTCCACTGGCAGAAAACCCACCTGTGCCCTTCCTGGCCTAGCTCAAAAGCTAAGTCCCTCAAGAGCCTCCCTCATTTCCCTAGTCAAATGCCCCCACAGGCCTCCCTGCGACCCCCGCTCCACACCACACAGGTGCCTCCCAGGCGCCAGCAGGAGCAGGAGCAGGAGCAGGAGCAGGAGCAGGAGCAGGCTGCAGACAGCCTGGGAAGGGAGTGCTCTCCCCGCGCAGCACTGCCCCCAAGCTCCTGGCCAAGCCAAAGGGGCCAGGTGGCTCACCTCACCGGAAGCAGAACCGCCACACTGGACTTGTTGGGTGTCTTTTACATGTTCACCCTATGGCTCAGTGGGTTGAGCGTCCGACTTCCACTCAGGTCAGGATCTCGCAGTTTGTGAGTTTGAGCCCCGTGTCGGGCTCTGTGCTGCCAGCTCAGAGCCTGGAGCCTGTTTCAGATTCTGTGTCTCCCTCTCTGTGCCCCTTCCCCGCTCATGCTCTGTCTCTGTCTCTCAAAAACGAATAAACATTAAAAAAAATTTTTAAATGTTCACCCTAAAATTAACACTCTGTAATACGCAAAAAATTCCCTGGGCAATTCAAATACCACCGTGTTTGTGCGTAATTATGTGGCAAGGCTGGGTGCTTAATGAATCTTACAGGACGGACACACAAAATAAATAGATCCTGCCTGGTCAGTCACAAACTTTTCGCTCATTCTTGCTCTCAAAGGTATCAACTTTTTTTTTAAATTCATTTATTGTTGAGAGAAAGAGAAAGCACAAGTGCAGGAGGGGCAGAGAGAGGTGGAGAGAGAGAGAGTATCCCCAGCAGGCCCCACACTGTCAGCGCAGAGCCCGATGCGGGGCTTGAACCCACAAACTGAAAGCTCATGACCTGAGCCAAAGTCGGGCGCTTAACCACCCAGATGCCCCTCAAAAGCATACTCTTTAAAGTCACATTTATGATTCAACGACTCAGTTCAGGACAAAGAAAAAGCTCCCTGAGGACCCCTCCTTCGCCTCACTCAGTGCCCTCAGGGGCCCCTCTGGTCTACGGCACCTGCACAGACCCGTGAAGCAGGTCTCAGGTTCCCTGCAAATCCCCACAGATGGGGAACACGAAAAGCGTTATGCTGAAAGAAAAAGGGTGCAGCATGAAAACAAATGTCAGGAGCAAAGTGTCAGCACACGGGAGGTAAGGGCGCGCTGCCTGAACCAACGCCCGGCAGGCCGCGAGTCCCGCCAGCCTCACACGGACACACCTGTCATCTGCCCAGCACCCAAACACCCTGCTCCTCTCTTCTCCGCACCTCTCTCCCACTCTGAGTAAGCGTAATTCAGGTGACAAAGTGGCATGAGACTTTGGCCCGACCGACCAGAAGGGCACGTGACACTCCCAAGCCCGAGCCTTTCACGGAAGTCTCTCCTTTCTCCACCAGGATTGCTTCGCAGGCTGGACAGGGGCCCAGGGCCGGTGGAGACAGTCCCACTACCCCTCAGGCACCTGCCACACAGGTCAACACTTCAGAAAACAGCAGACTGCTGACTGCAAGCCCGAGGCACCATGCCTGAAGTCTACACAGCAAGTGTTCCAATGACGCTCCTTTCTACTAAAGCCGGACTACACCAAGTCTCACTGACCTGGAACGAACACAGTACCCACCTGGCCCATCGCTGCGCTGTGTTCTTACGCACTTAGCAGCTCTACTCCCACTAGGCTTTACCCCTCTTTGGCTGTTCCATGCCTGGGCCCAGAAAGCGGCTGGGAACCGGACTTGAATTAAATACAGACCAGCTAGGTGGCATCCAGTGAAAAAGGAGCTACAAGTTCACGTCTCTCGAAGCTGAGAGGGTGCAGGTGACCGGCAGAGGTGGAAAGTGGGCCGGCACAGACGAGGAACTGGCCCAGGGCCCAACGTGAGCGCTAGTCGGCAAGGCCCACGGTGGAGCCAGGCGACTGGAGCTTCCCAGTCTTACGGCCTGGATTTTCTCTCAGCTACTACCCCAAGAGGCATAACCCTAAGGACACTCATTCCTGCTGGAATTTACGAAACAGTTTGGGTACTGATTACGGGTGAAGCGGCGGGCTCGATGGCAGCCACCCCAACACCAATTCCCGGGATACATTTACAAACCAAGATCTATGCCGGCTAGTCCCGGAGGTGCCCGCAAGCGTGCCACTAACAGGAGGGCCTTCCGTGGGAGCCCCAGCCGCGAGGCCAACCAAATCCCCAAGCTGGCCGCAGGACCACCCCGGCCCGGAGCCCCGGGCGCCCCGCCGTAACCGACCTCAGGTTCCGCGCACGGAAGCTCCAGGCCCGGGCCCCTCGAACGGCAGATCGAACGGCGACAAGCCTCGCGGCGGCCCCGTACGCTCCGCGCGGGCCGGTTCCAGCGGGGCGGACGCGCGGCCGAAGCCCCGGTTCAGGCCCGCGCCGCTCGCTCACCTCTCCCCGTCGCCGCGCGTGGGCCGCCGCCGCGCTCAGGCTCGCCGTGGTCGAGACCGGAGCAGGGAAGGAAGAGCGTGGCCCGCGCCGGAGAGCCTCACCGCGCCGGGAGCGAGCCCACCGCACCGCTGCAGCGCCTCCGCCACCGCCACCGCCGCCGCCTAAGCTTGCAAGATGGCCGTTCACGGGGCGGGCGGGGGAACTGTGCTCACCCCCCACTTCCGATTCCGGTGCGCCGGGCCCCGGGGTGGCCGCTCTAGCCGGCCGGGCGGACGTCGCCTGCGTCTCGCTGCCGCCTCGCGCCCCGCAACAGAGAGAGCGTCGGCGCGTGCGCACTAGCGGGCAGCTCCTTGGGGCGGGGGCCGCGGGACGGTGGGCGCATGCGCTTCGGCGGGCAGCTCCGGGCGGTCGGGCCTCCGGTGTCTCCGCTGATCTGGTCAGGCCGCCAAGGCCCTCCTGGGCATCTTTCCGCTACAGCGTTGTCGGAGGGCGGCCCCAGGGGTTGTCAGCGGCCGCAGGGGTCCCGGATCCCCTCACTCTGCACACTACCTCCCCATGAACCCTGGCCGAGAGCGGGGCGCGCCTGTCCCAGGAAGACAGACAAGCTCCGTCAAAGGGTGTCTCCGGAGGTGCCGGCGTGAACTCCTCCTTGAGTTCACTGGGACCCCGACCCTCCCACCATGCTACCCTCCACGGGACGGGAGCAATCCGGCCTGGGGAGCGCCGTCCTTGTGCCCACTTAACAGGAGAGAGCTGGAGGCGCTAGAATCCTCCGGCCCCGTCAGTAACTGAACCTGCCCAGGGCCCCTGAGAGTCACGTCCTGAATCTCCTTGTCTGGCCACCAGTGAGGCATGGGGATGGGGAGCACTGCCAGAACCTGGGCCAGGTGGGGTCTGCCATGGGCAAGCCTGTCCAGCCCCTGCCTATGGGGAGAGCTGGCCTCATAAAAATAGTTTCACTGTTTCCCCAACTGAATTTTCCACCCAGCCCATGAATGGGGTCATTATGCAACAGTGGACACTGCACTGAGGCTTGCTTTCTGCTCCCATAGTCCCCTCCCTGGCCCTGGGGGAGGGGGAGGCAGAGCCCGGCCACTGTGAGTATGCCTGAAGCAGTTAGGTGCAGCTGCTGCTCCCAGGGCCAGCATCAAAAGGGTCCTGATTGCAGAGGCCTGGGGCTGGCCCTCTCTGCTCCTCAAGAGTGCCGTGGGGGAGGGCTTGGAGGGACGTGAGGATGGCACACAGGAGGTAGGAGAGTTGGTGTCTGAACGCGGGGTGGGCTGGGCAGCTGAGTAAGCCAGCATACTTATTGCCTACTGCCCTCCCTGGAGAGAAAACCCGGGACAGGGCCAAGTGCGGGCTGGGGTATCCACTCATAGGTTGTTTCAGGGCAAGTGCTGCGTATCGACTGAGGCAGGTGCTAATCATCAGCCTGGACAGGTCTGGAGAGACCACGTGCCGGACTGCACGGCTCTGTGGGACAACGCTGGGGTTCCAGACCCTTCACCAAGCCCCTGAGTGCCTCTTGGTATAGGCCACAAGTCAGCGAGGTGACTGATCACACAACCATTAACAGATGCCAGCAGAGGGCAGGCAGCCATGCTTACCCTTGACCCTGGCCCACCCGGGGCATCTCAGGCAGGATCTGGCCCCAGGCCCTGGGCAGAACCCAGAAGGAGTGCCCATCGTCCCCCAGTCTGCTGCCAGGTGAGTCGACCCGTGGGAATCCAGCCTGCTTCCTCTTTCTACCACGTCACCCAGTCCTGGCCTGCCTGCCTGCCTGGTGGGGAGGCTGGCAGTTTCTGGAGCTTGGCCTCCTGCTGCTACACTGAGCATCGTGCCTGTGCCTTCACTCCTCTGCCTCCTCCGAGAGCTCTGCCGTCCCCATGCAGGGCGGGCCCAGCTCTTTTTAGCACACGGAAAGTTATGTAAGGGAGGCTACCCCAGGGCACCTGGGGTTCAAGCACAGGTGTGTCTGGCACGCACCCACGCACACCTGCAGAGCATAGGCAGTGGCGGTACGGGCCTGGGTCCTCGGGCAGGTAGAGGCACTCTCCTGCCTCAGTTGGTGTCTGTGTAAAGTGGGGGAGCCAGTGGGGTTGCATCTTGATGGAAAAGCTCAGCTCAGAATCCCCCAGCATCAGTCCCAACCTCCTGATCACCAAGCACCCTTGAGTCACACCTGAGGAAGAACGTTCCCGAGACAGACGTGGCCACCAGGTCCTGCCAAGACCCTCGCCCACCGGCCCCACCTATGCTGCCCTCGGGGCCAACGAGGCCCACGCTGCCCAGGCCTCTGGCCGTAGAGCTGGTGGCCTCAGCAGTCAGGCAGGAGTGGGCAGCTAGGCTGGCAGTTAACGACAACTGAGACCTTCTCAAATCCCAAAGCCACCCTTCTGGAGAAGAAGCTGGAGCTAACCTTCCTGCCAGACTTCCTTCCAACCACTGCCACTTCCGCCAACGGCCAAGCTGTGGGGAGAAGATGGCCATGCTCACTCCTGAGCATCTCGGGTCCAGGATCCATGGTCCGTGTCGGAAGAGCTGCCAGGAAGCCAAGAGGGTTAGAGCCAAGAAAACAACCCCCACCACCACCACCACCACCACCACCACCACCACCACCACCACCACCACCACCGGTTGCCACCCCCGCCCCAGGGCAGGACCTGAGGGTCTCAGTTGCATGTGACCAGTAGGGACCATGGGACCAGGGCTCAAGAGAGGGTACCAAAGAGCCAGCCTGGAGGTGACCAGGCAGGAAGTGTGCACACACCCCACCCCTTCCAGTGGGAACACTGGGCAGACCCTGAGCTCCACCCACCCCCAACTGCCCGGAGGCACCTCAGGGAGCCCCCTCTGTGCTGGCCAGAGCCTCTGCTTAACACTGTGGTCAGTGCTTGGGGGAGTGAGGGGACTCTGCATTTGCACCAGGAAGGCCCCTCACCCTCCTGGAAGCAGGTGGGCCAGCCCCCAGGCCCAGGGAGGATGACCCCCACCCGCCCATGCCCACCGGGAATCCAGCACACGTGCAGGGGCCGTGGGCTCGACTTCACTTCTGTCACACCAGAATCTCCTAGGACCGACTCTGAGCTGCCCGAGGGTAGGGCCACCCTCAGAGGAATGAGCTGAGCCTGGGGGCCCCATGCAACACCAGCACCGACAGTGTCCAGGAGAGCCCCAGCCCGGACGGGGACACCTTGGCACCCCTAGACCCAGCCTCAGTGGAGGCTGGCCCTCAAAGTCCCGATGGGGGGTGTACTCCAGGTGGGGCCAGCATCCTACTGTCCTGCGGAGAGGGTGGAGTGCGTGGGGCCTCTGAGGCGTCCACACATCCCTTCAACACACAGCTATAGAGGAGTGACCGCATGGGCCCACACTGTGCCAGGGGCTGGGGATGCCCTGCCTGGCCCCAGCCCTCAATCCTGCTCCTCTGGGGGCCAGCGAGGCGGGGGAGGCAGGAGAAGGGATGTGCCCGGAAGAGAGGCGGGGCTGCTGGCCTCACTGCCACTAGATGCAGTCTCTGTGTCCTCTCTGCCCTCTCAGAGGTGGGCTCTGGGGTGGCCTCCTCCCCTCCCCACTGGTTGCTGACCCTTGGCCCTGGCACCTTCTGTTGGCCCCTTGGCAGTTCTCAAGGTGTTTCCCCAGGAGGAGGGAAGGAAGGTTTGTGCCTTCTGCCTGGATGAGCTCAGGGCACTGAGCTTCCTCAGGGCACTCGACTCGAGTCCTTCAGGGCACTGGGCATCGGTCGGCACAGGCGTGCCTCTGTCCCTGGCCAGGGCTCTTTCTCCCACAGGAACGCAGGGGCTCCCTCCAAGCTCCCTCCACGCTGCCCTTGGCTGGCAGGGACTCTGACCAGACCTGAGCCGGGGCCTCCAGGGCCGTCCTTCCTGAAGGCTCGTTTCTTCAGCCTCCTGAGCCACAGGTTACCCCTGTTCTCATTCCAGAGCACCTGGGACCTTCCCGTGCTGCTAGGAGGCCTCCCGCAGGACAGTGCGTGCCCCACCTCCTTGGTAACATCGCCTACCCCACAAAGGGAAATTGCTTGCGTGGTGGCAGAGGCCTGAGACACCCCAGGCCCGTACTGAGGTTAGGGGCTATGATGCTTGGGGAGGGACCAGTGATATCAACTGGTCCCACCTCTGAGCCTTGTGCAGGAAGAGGAAACAAAGGCCCATTCTGCACTTAAGGAAATGGGCTCAGAGAGGTTGAGTAATTTGGGCAAAGTCCCACAGTAAGTGACAGAGATGTGATTTGTACCCACACCCGTGTGAGTCCAAGGCCTGCTCTCCCCAGGCGTGAAGGCATGACTTCCCTCTCTAGGCATCACCAGTGGCCATCTGCCTCCTTCCAGAGCCACAGGGCTGATGACCCCACCCCTCCTCAGAGCCCAGGCGTCCCAGCAGGGCCTATTGGAAGTGGGGCTCCCTCCCTCAGCACCCATTGGGGGCAGGGTGTAGAGCCTGCCCTGGGGAGGGGGCAGTGGGGCCTGAGCTACGCCCTCAAACCTGGGATCAGGCTGAGGATCTGGTCGCTTGGGATGGTGAGGCCTCTGGGTCATCCTGGGGACATGCTAGACGCCCCCTCCCCCCAACTGGGCCAGAGGGGTGGGGTGTCCTGGGTTGTCCTGCCTCTGGTGCACCGTCCGGCCTCACACAACGACAATGAGGCCAAGGACTTCAACCCCCCCAGACCGTGTGATTTGGCCTCGAGTGTGGTGTGTGTTGTCAGCATGTGGTCTCAGCGCATATGTGGCCAAGACACGTGGTGTCTCATCTTCGTGGGAGGCGTGTTGTCTTAGCGTGTGGTGTGGTCAGCGGTGGCCATATTATATGGTAGGAAGGATGAACTGTGTGCCACAGGCCACCAGGTGCTATCTCCACACCCAGGCCCTGGGTTGTTCCCACAATTAGAGCCTGTCCCAGCAGCTGGGCGGCTGGCCCTAGACACCTGAGTTCTGGGAGCGGAGGCCCCTGCCCAGTGCCCCTTGGCCACAAATACCTGTAGTCGGTGCTCGCAGCGTGAGCCAGGCAGGCGGTGGGGAGCAGGCATCCCTCCCGGGCCCGGCAGGAGGTAAGCAGGCAGACAGGCGAGGGGCCAGGGCACTGCAGGGTCTGCTGGGAGTCGGGTGTCTGACCCAAGAGAGCTCTGAGCGTCAGGAGCTGGGGGAGGGGAAGGTCCGCTCAGAGAGAGGCAGGGCAGCCATCCAGGGGGGTCTCTTCTCCCCCCAAGAGCCCTTTACCCCTAGGCCTGGCGCCCAAGGCTCTGGGCAAGAAAGGCTCACCCAGGGGGAGGACCCCCATCCCTGCCCTCATGGCTTCCCCTTCCAGGTCCAGAGTGGGTGTGCCTGCCCCCGCCAGCCAGGCCCCTCCCCGCCTCACCCCACACCCAGCCAGCCTGTTATAAATAGGAGGCTGCCTGGCCAGTGTCGGGCCACATCCCGCTTTGCCTGTTACCCACTACAGCGTCATCATCAGGCCACCCACCACGGGAGAATGGAGGCACCTGCACAGGAAGGCTCCAGCTTCAAGGTACCCAGGGACACCTGATGTGCCCATGCCGGGGCAGGGAGGGAAGGTCTTCTCTGGGGGTCTCTCTAGCCTGAGGTGGAGGGCGCCGTGTCCCACGTGTCACCTGGAGCACCAGCACGTACAAGGGGCGAGAGATGAGGGTCGCGTAGTCCCCACCGGGGGCTGGGTGCGTGTGACAGGAGAACATGCATTTGCACACGCACATGTGTGTGCGAGTGTGTCCGAAGGGGCCGCCGCCCCTGCTCCTGCTGTGTCTGGCTTGAGGCTGCTCGGATCCCGAGTGCCCACATTCACCCCAGTGCATCCGGGGCCCTCTTCCCAGGTGTCTGGACCCTGCCCCTATCTCAGGAAGCCCTGGGGGCTCTCCCTGGTCCTCCAGATCCCCACCTTCGGGGCCTCCCCTTTTCCTGCCCTGATAGCCCCAACTGGGGCAGAAGGGGGCTGGTTTGGGCTACACGTCTGGGGGAGGGTACACACGGTTCCTGGATTCAGAAAGAACCTTCTGGAGCTCCTCTTGCCTAACCTATAACACACAGCTGAGGATCCTACCTCACCCGCGAAGGCCCGCTCTGATCGTGGGGGACACGCATGTGAGCGGAGCTCTGTGCACGTGAGACCCACCATTAGCACCCTGTGCTGGTACCTGCTCCTGGCCAGGCACGAGGGAGGCCCGCAAACCTGAAGCTGGGAAGGGAGGCCAACCTACCCGCACCTGTGCCTATGGCCCTGCGAAGCCATACCTACAGCCTGCTCCAACATGCAGGTTCCCGGAGCTCACGGGAGCAGCCTGTTTGGGTGTACCGGGCCGGGCATGTGCTGGCAGATGCTTATCCGCTGCCCCTGGCTCAGCCCCCTCCCCAGGCGCCTCAGGAGGGGGCCAGAGCTCAGGAGGCCATACCCTGGGTGCAAGAAGGCCTAGTGATTCAGATCAAGATGCGGACAATGTGGAAAGTCCACCGGAAGCCCATGCAGTGACTCAGCACATGTTCAGGGCTCACAGGCCTGGCCTAGTCAGGGTCCCATGTCCCTGTGTGCTGGAGGAACTGGGGGTCTGGGGGCCCTGGTCTGTGGCTCTACTTCTCTGGGGCCCTCAGGTCCCCACCACTGGCTGGCCCACTGACCCCTGCCTGCTTTTCCTGAAGCCCAAGGTCCACAAACAGGGCTTCGCTGGGGACACGACTTGGTAGGTGACGCCTCACTGTGGGCCCACGGCACCGAGCGACACTCAGGCCTGACGCTTGGCCCAGACGTGGCCGAGCAGCCTGCTTCTGTCCGTCCCAATCAAGTGTGGCCGTACTGGCCACTGAGGGTTGGTAGAGGCCGTTGGGGCCCAGAGTTTGGTCTTTCCAGGGCCCCAGACTTTCCACATTGGCTCTGGGCCAAGGACACAACCCAGACAAGCAGGCCACCTGGCCTGCCCCTCCCCCAGAGGCCCCGGTCCCACTTAGGGGACAGTAGCAGAGACCCACCCAGCCTCAAGCCAGCCTGCAAACAGTTTCAGGCAGGGCTTAGACACCATACCCTCCACTGTCCCCATCCCCACCAGCCAGACCCAGCTCTGGCTGCGATGAGGCATGCCTGAGGAGGCCGCCTGGTGCCCGGCCAGGGGTTGGGGGGGGGCGGGGGGGGTGGGGGGATGGCTGCAGGACTGGTCCCGAGCCTCTGATAGGGCCTCTTTCAAGCATCAGCAGGCTGGGCTGTGCCATAGGCGGCCGAGGCCCACAACTGTCCCTAGAGTTCCCAGGGACAGAGAACGAAGTCCTACCAGCCTGGGGTGAGGAGGCCTGAGTGGGAGTCAGGCCAGGCACCAGGCAGGGGCCACACTAAAGCTTGCTTCTTGGGCGCAGGCAGGAGCTATGGCCCAGGCATCCGGTGGCTCCCCAGAGTCCCACGATGCCCAGCTGCCACCGCCACCTCAGCCCGAGGACGAGGAGGGCCAAGGGGAGAGGCTCGTGGAGCTGCATGCCTCCTTCCGGGAGCTGTTCACCTTCTTCTGCACCAATGCCACCGTCCATGGTGCCATCCGCCTCGTCTGCTCCAGCCAGAACCGCCTCAAGACGGCATCCTGGGGGCTGCTGTTCCTGGGTGCCCTGGGCGCACTCTACTGGCAGTTTGGGCTCCTCTTTGAGCAGTACTGGAGCTACCCGGTCATCATGACCGTGTCCGTGCACTCGGAGCGAAAGCTCTTCCCGTCGGTCACTCTGTGTGACATGGACCCGCACAGGTGAGGGTTCCTGACTCCTCACCTCTGCAGCCTGCGGGCGTCTCCCCAGGTGTGGTCACAGTGGAAGCTCCACTGGCTCAGGAACCCTGAGACTCTGGTTGGGGAGTGCGGGGTGGGACGGGTACCAGACAAGGAAGAGCCAGTTGGAGCTTGCGGTGGTCAGTGTCACCCAGACGCCCAGGTGCTGGGCCGCCTGGAGCAAGGGTTCGGGTCGGGGGGTACCGGAGAAGAGAGCGGGATAACATTCCAGGCGGGGAGGCAGAGGGGGCAAAGATGGGGGGAGCAGCGGCTGTGCCGGAAGGTTGGTGGAGTGCACACGGGCTCCAGGCCAGGCTGGGGGCGGGGGTGGGGGGGGGGGGCTGGCCTCACTCTGCAGCCCAGTTTGAAGCTCAGGCTTCCCGAGGATGGGGCGAGGCCGCTGTCCCCAGCGGTATCCCGTGACTGATGCGGGGGACTTTAGGGGGTGGCCCTGGCTCAGCTCACCCCCTCCCTCGCCCTGACCACTCCACCCGCCAGGCCGAGCTCAGTCCGCCACCATCTGCAGGCACTCGATCGGTTCGCCCGGGAGAACATCCGCTCTCTCTACCAATTCAACTTCAGCGAGGACGGGGATGTCCCCTTTGCCGACGACCAGGGCCCACAGCCTGCCTTCTACCTGGACCGCAGTGTCCGTCTGCAGAGGCTGAGCCACCCAGGTGGCCAGAGCAGAGTGGGTTTCAGACTGGTGAGTGTCCCTAGGCCTGAAAGGTCCTGGCGAGCCGTCATTCTGCAGGGCTCTGCGTTGGGCGTGGGCAGGCAGGGAGGCTGTGCTGTGCTGACCCCATGCCCCTCAGTGTAACAGCACAGGCGGAGACTGCTTCTACCGGGCCTTCTCGTCAGGTGTGACAGCCGCCCGAGAATGGTACCGCTTCCACTATGTGAGCATCTTGGCCCTGCTGCCCGCTGCCCACGAGGACAGCCACCAGAGCCACGGTGGCCACTTTGTCTTCTCTTGCCAATTCGACGGCCGGGACTGCCAGGCCCGGTGAGTAGGGGTGGGGCGGGCGGGTGGCTGCTCCCCTCGCTCCACCCTGCAGATATGGGTGCCACCGCTGAGTTTCCTCCAGAGATGACGCAGGTCATAGTCCCTCAGGCCACATGCAGTGGGGTCATGGGTCAAAGGAGGGTGCTGGTCTGAGTGTGGCTCCCGGCTCCAGGCACTTCCAGACGTTCCACCACCCCACCTATGGCAGCTGCTATACCTTCAATGGTGTCTGGGCTGCGCAGCGCCCGGGCATCACCCATGGTGAGTGCCAGCCGCAGGCGGAGTGGGGGAGAAGGCATCCTGGCCAGCCTGGCCTCACCCCGCTTCTTCCCCCAGGAATCAGCCTGGTCCTCAGGACTGAGCAGCAGGACCACCTCCCGCTGCTGTCCACGGAAGCCGGCATCAAAGTCATGATTCATGAACGTGACCACACACCTTTCCTGGAGCACCAGGGTTTCAGCATCCGGCCAGGGACCGAGACCACCATCGGCATCCGAGAGGTGGGTGCGCCCCGTCCCCCCCACTCCCCACTTGCCTGCCTCACCCTGGGGCCTCAAGGGCCGGGACAAGAGTGGGACTGTAGCGTTCTCCCTCTCCCCAGGACGAGGTGCGCCGGCTGGGGAGCCCCTATAGTCACTGCACCGACGGTGTGGAGGGTGTGGGCGGGCAGCTGCTGTACAATGCCTCCTATACCCTGCAGGTGAGTCTGGGGCCATGGGGTGGGAGGAAGGGAGCGTCTCAGGGAGGACCCAGGGGAGGCCGAGGGAGAGGATGGTCAGGAGAGGAAGTTGGGGGGGGAGGGACGAAGTGGGGAGAGGCGGGGAGGGCTGGGGGAAGGGGGGAGGGGGTGATGGAGGAGGGCCCAGGGAAGGCAGGTGCGCTGCTGAGAAGGAGGTGAGACAGGACCTCCTGCACGCTCTGGCGGAGGAATGGCTGCCTCTGGAACCTTCAGCCCGTGTTCCCTGCTGTCCCCCCAGGCCTGCCTGGTATCCTGTTTCCAGCAGCTCATGGTGGAGACCTGCTCCTGCGGCTACTACTTCTACCCTCTGCCGGCAGGAGCCCAGTACTGCAGCTACTCCCGGCACCCAGCCTGGGGTGAGACCCGCCCCGCCCCGTTCCGCCCCGCCCCGCAAGCGTCCGCCCCGCCCCGTTCCGCTCCGTTCCCCCTCGCCCCCTCCGTCCCGCCCTGCCCGCTCCTCCCCCAGCCCCCGCCCGTTCCACCCCGCCCCGTTCCGCCCCGTTCCGCCTCGCCCCGCCCGCTCGCGTCCGCCCCGCCCCGTTCCGCCCTGCCCGCTCCTCCCCGCCCCACTCCGCCCTGCCCCGCCCAGCCCGCTCCACCCCGCCCCGTTCCGCCCGCTCCGCCCCGCCCCCCTCCGCCACGCCCTCCCCTGGGGGTGGAAGGAGGTCAGGCCTGGTCAACCTAGAAAGCTCTCCTCCACCCCACCCTGGGTCGGGGTGATGGGTTCATCTGTGACACCCCCCCCCCCACCTCTGCAGGCCACTGCTTCTACCGCCTCTACAGGGACCTGGGGACACACCGACTTCCTTGTGCCTCCCGCTGCCCCAGGTCCTGCAGGTGAGTGGCAAGTGTTGGGGTTCAGGGTCAGGAGTCACTGCCATGGCACGACAGCAGGAGTGCTATGGGGATCTGCCTCTCCTAGGGAGTCTTCCTACAAGCTCTCTGCCGGGACCTCGAGGTGGCCTTCCTCCAAGTCAGCTGTGAGTCCGCTGAAGGGGTGGGGTGAGGGGCTGACAAGCTGGTGGGCCTCACAGGTCCCAAAGAGCCCACCCTGGACCAGGCTGTACCCCTGCTCTTACCCCTGCCCCACAGCACCCTGAGGGCTGGGAGGAGCAGTGGCCACAACGAGGCTTCTGTGTGCAGGACTGGATCCTGGCTGTGCTGGGCAAGCCAGGCCGCAGGAGCTCAAGCCAGAGCAAGAGCCCAAGCCCAAGCCTCAGGTGGGTGCACTCCTCCTCCTCCTCCAGAGGTCTCATCCGGGCCCCTCCCCCTGACAGCCTTGCCCTTCTGGGCCCCAAGGAGGAGCCCTGCCCCTCACACCTCTGCCTTGCCCCAGGAGCAACATGGCCAAGGTGAACATCTTCTACCAGGAGCTCAACTACCGAACAGTGGAGGAGACACCCGTTTACTCGGTGAGCCAGCCGGGAACCAAGAGCTGTGGTGGGGGCAGGACCAGCCCTGGTCAGACCCCCCGGGGCCCGGCCATGGCGCAGCCCTGTGCACCTGCTCACCGCCCACTGATGCCTGCAGGTGCCCGAGCTGCTCTCAGCCATGGGCAGCCTCTGGAGCCTGTGGTTCGGCTCCTCTGTTCTCTCTGTCCTGGAGCTGTTGGAGCTGCTGCTCGATGCCGTAGCCCTCACACTGCTACTGGGCTGCCGCCGGCTCCGCAGAACTCGGGTCCCAGACGGGGCAGCCACAGTGGCGTCCCACGCCAAGCCGGAGGCCAGCCCGTTGCCCACTGACTGCAGGAACGACGTTAATCATCTGGGGGGCCCTGCTGGCCTCTTCCCCCATGCCGCTTCTGGGAGCTGTGGCAGGAATCTTTGCTGAAGAGTTAGGCCAAGTGAGAGCCCCAGCCTCCTGACACCTGAACCAGCCTGAGCTTGTTCTGACCCTGAGGAGTATGGGAGCGTTGGGCTCTCCTGGCTGCCCAGAGTGAACCAGACCAGCCCCACAGAGCCACCACCGGGCAGCCAAGCCAAGCCCGGGGCCCAGGAAGCAGCAGCACGGAGCCCGCAGGCAGGCAGGCAGGCAGGCACCAGGGTGCCCAGCCCATTGGGCCCTCTCATCAGCCCAGTGGTGGCCCAGGGGTGGCCTCACTCAAGGAGGCCCAGGGCAGGGGGGAGGGGAGTGTCCCCACCACTCTGGATTCCTGCGTCTAGTCTGTACGTACCCGTGAGTGTGTGCGTGCAAGGGGGTGGGGGGGTACCTCCACATGGGAGTGTGCCTGTGTTTGGTGTCACTGTCACGTAAAAACGTAACGTGTGCTTCTGAGTGTGCCAACATATCTGTCTACACCTACGTGTAGGTGTGTGCGGGCATCAGGCAGAGCCTTCCTTAACTCAGGACAGGTGGAAGGAAGGGTAGGGCCAGGCCAAGGTCACCTTGGTGACCTTGGGCTGCTTTATAATAAAACTTGTGATCTCACCTGGTGGCCGAGTGTGTGCACCTCCCCAGTCACCCTTCCTGAGTAAGCTGGAAACCCCAGGCTGCACCACCACACCCCTCAGGGCCACGGACATGCTGTGGGGGCCAGGGGGCAGGAGGGCAGCTGTGCCCACAGCTAGCTTGTAGAGCCAGGGCTTGCCCAGGAGACAAGACCAGACCCAGATCACCCCCACCGCTTTGCATCCACTCCTACTCCCTCCAGGGGCCACAGTCCAGGCCAGAGAAAGGCGGCGGGCCCAGGGAATGGGGCCTGTTGGTGTTGGGAGTCAGTTTCCATCAAAGAAGCCACAGGTCCCCAGCAGGTCCCCAGCAGGTCCCCAGCAGGCAGAGGCTGGGTTCTGGCTTACTGTGTCCTTTGGGGGCACTGGTGCTACCCCACTCAGGGCCACCCCTTGGGGAAGGCAGGTGACCCGGAGACACCCCTCCCCAGCTGAGACAGAGTGGAGTGAGGCGGGTGAGCCAATGACAGGCAGGGGTGCAAGCAGCGGTTTATTAACTGTGATCTGGAGCAGGGGGCGGGTCCTGCCAGCCCGAGGCCCTGATGCAGGTGGTGGGGTGGGAGGTGGGGGCAGAGCTCAAGCAGGGAGAAAGGAGGGAGTTAATTCTGCTCTTTAGGGGTCACGGCCAACAGGCAAGGGAGATGGGGGGGGGGGGCGCTTAGTCAGCACCCACCTTGCCGCCAATGGAGCCTCCCTGGACAGTTTTTGCATAGTGACCAGCCAACTGGCCTTGGCCTGACCAAGGATGTAAGTTGGGGAGAGGCCCAGCCACTGCCCCAGGGCTCCAGGAAAGGGGAATGCAGAGCGAACACCTTGGTGGGCCCTGGGGAGTGAGCTGAGGGACCCCTGGGCCCATCCGAGGGCCCAGCTAGAGGAGCGAGGCAGGTGAGGGGCAGAACAGAGCTGCAGGAGCCCCACCCCTCCCCCCCCCAGCAGCAGGCAGAGCCGGGCCCGTCCAGGTGGCCCTCGAGAGTCCACAGAGAAAAGACACAAGACAAAGTGAGAAAGAGATCGTTGTAGAAAATCCGCTCAGTCTGTGACAAAGAATGTCGGATGCAGGGGCGGAAAGTGCCAAAGTCCTTTATGCACCGGCTCTGGGCCAAGCGCCTCTGGAGGAGGCAGAGACAGGTCTCGGGCTGCCCAGGACTGGGGCCTGCGTGGCCAGCCACGTGGCCTCGGGACGCCCGCGTCCAGCCAGGGCTGAGGCCCCAGGCCACAGCCCAACCCCCCCCCCCCCCCAGCACCCGAGAAGCCCAGCCTGGATGCCGGTCACTAAGTGAGGTACGCGGGTTGATTCCCTGGATGGGCTGTCCCCTTCTGCCCTTGAGAGGCGCTGGTGGCCAGCCACCAGCCCCAAGGCCTAGCAGAGGGGCTCTGGGGGTGTGTAGGAGGGACCCAACTAGCAGGTCAGTGTTCCATGGCAGTAAAGGCGGGGGCACGAGGTGACACCGGCCCCAGAGCGGGGGAGGGAGGGTGGTTCTGAGGGGCACAAGGTGACACGGGGCCTTGAGGGTGGTTTGTGACACGAGCGACCCGGGCTCCCGAGGAAGGGGCCACCTGAAGACGTAGGGTCCCCGGGTGTGGCGAGGGGCATCAGATGATGCAGCACCTCCCAGGGGGGAAACGTGGGGCTTCAGAAGACTCCGTGCCGGGGTCCCTCTCACGGCCCTGGGGGTCGGGCAGCTCCCGGGAGGGCAGAGCAGGCGGCTGGGGCTCCGGGAAACGGCCGGGGCGTCCCGGGCAGGGCAGGGGCCTGGCCGCCCTAGCTCTCCTCCAGGTGGAGGCTGATGAACTCCTGGATGCACCTGCGGTACTGGAGCTCCGTGGGGCTGCTGCCCGCCAGGGGGCCCGGCGGGCCCGGGGGCGCCTCCGCCTCTCGCATCTCCTCAGCCATGCGGGCCAGCCGGAGCCTGGGGGAGGCGCGGCGTGAGGTGTGGAGGGGCGGGGAGGGCGAGAGCGGACGCGCTCCTTCCCCCAGAGCCCCCAGCCTTCGCGCCCCCCCCCGACGGCCCCCCCCCCCCCCCCCCCCCCGTCAGCGCTCACAAAGTGACGATGTCCGCGTTTGCCTCCTGGATGGCGATGCTCAGCGGGTCCTGCTGCTTGTGGTCCAAGGCGTGCTGGTCGGCCCCCCGCTTCAAGAACAGGCAGACCTGACTGAAGAAGGGTGGAGGGGACGGGTCGGGGCTGGCCAGGGGCGGGAGGAGGTGGCCCCAGCCCCCCTTCCCTGGGCGGGCAGGAGGGGCGCCAGAGACTCACCCCGTGCGTCCCAGGAGCGTGGCGTGGTGCAGCGGCGCCCTGCCCCGGCTGTCTCTTTGGTTCACGTCTGCTCCGTTTTGCAGAAGGAATTCACAGACAATCAAGGAGCCCTGGGGAGCCGAGTACAGTCAGGTTAAGCTGAGGAAATGGCTCCTGTCTGATCTCCGGGAGGTGGGGGGGGGGGGGGGGGCGGGCACAAGGGCCCCTTGTGTGGGCGCCGGAAGAAAGCGGGCTCTGAAGATGCACCTGTGCCCTGTGCCACCCCCCTGCGCCTGCTCACCCCCAGCACAGCCTGCACCAACGGCGTCTTGCCCTCGTCCTCCGCGTCGGCCCAGTTGACCTCTGCCCCGTGCGCCAGCGCCATGGCCAGCGCTCGGAGGTCTCGGGTTCGCGCCGCTCGGTGCGCCAGTAGACCAGGGTGCAGCTCGCGCACGTCCGCCAGGCCCCAGGCCTCTGCTTCTCCGTCCGCCTCCCCGCTGGACTCCTCCGACTCTGCACCCTCTACGGGGAGAGGTGCTGCGGTCAGGGGCTGTGACCAGGCCGGGGGTGGGACTGGGGAGGGCCGGGGCGGGGATGGGGGGGGGGGGCACACCCACCCTCCTCAGTGACGCTGTCCACAACAGAGCCTGCGCCAAAGGCCAGAACGTCAGAGCTGCCATCAGAGCTGCCTCCTAAGCCACTGTCGCTGCTCAGACCTGCGGGGCCCGGGGACAGAGGGGGTCCTTAGAGCTCCTGACTCCTGCTGGAGCCCTGCGGGAAGGCTGGAAGCCCCATCCATCCTCCAGGGACAGGATCTGCTGCCACGAGGGGAGGGGAGCCCTGCCTAGGATGGGGGGTGGGGTGGGGAGGGGAGAAAACCAAGGAAGGGCTCAAAGGAGCCAAAGTAACGCATCAGAGAGCACAACACCAGGGGAAGCCACCCCCCACCCCCCAGCAGGTCAGCCCTGGCAGGATGGATGGGCGGAAGCATGACCACGCACAGAGGATATTCAGCCCTGTCTGTGCTGAGTGCACCCTGGGAGGTCACTGTGCAGCAAGGGGTCTTTGCCAAGCCCTGGGACACCCCCACCTCCTCTCCCCCTCCCCCACTCTGCTGAGCGAAATCTCAGCTGGCTTACCCAAGGGCAGCCCCAGGCTTAGGAATGGTGAGGCAGCGCCCTCTGCCGCCTGAGGGCACGCCCTTGTCACCCCCAGCAGCCCTGTCTGTTCTTGGCCTGGGTCCACGCCTTCTGCCTACACTGCCCAGAAAGGCTCTACAAGTGCTCCAGACCACTGGGTGCTGGTAAATCGTTAACAGGAAGCCCTTGGCGGGAAACCCTGCTTGTAGCATGTGGCCCCCAACTCCAAGAGGGGCTGGGAAGGGTGCACAATTCTCTCAGGGGCTGGCTCCAGCACACAGCTGTCCAGGCCCCCAGCATGCACATGCGCGCGTGCACACACGTACCTTTATGCCTATGCGCACATCCAGCCACACGCCCGCATACACTCCAATGTGCGCGCCGCGCACACAGTTCATACACATCACTCTCGAGGATCAGGGCCTCAGTCTCCAAGTCAGTGGCCAAGTAACCCCAGACCCTTGAGATGCTATCTCAACCTTATCCCTGCTTGACCCCTAAATTCTCCCCAGCCCCAGCCCAGTCCTTCCTGCAAAAAACGCCTGTCCCTCTGGTCTCCGAGCACATGGCTAAGGCTGTCCACACTCATCCACCTCAAGATGAGCATGCCTGGCCCTGCTCTGCTGGCCTCACTGAGGGGAGTCGGGTGACAGGGGCCAGGGCCCTCACGGCACTTACTCCGTGGACCGGCTGCAGCAGCCCCAGCATCGAAGTAGGAGAAGAGGGAGTCCAGCTCATCCGGGCAGAAGAGAGAGTCCCTCCGGAACTTGCGCTCCACAGCACCTGCTGCGGGGAGGTGGGGAGACTGAGACCCAAGGCGAGGTAGGGTGCCCAAGTCATGCCGGTAGTCCCTGCCTCCCTCCTCCTCCCTGCTGGAGCCCGTCCCTGACTCTGCGTGGGCACGTGAGCTAAGGGAGCAGCCTGCTGGCACCTGAGGACAGAGCAGCCACAGAGGGCAGGATGGGCTCCAGCCGGACCTTGCGGCGGGCAGCGGGGACCCGGGGGGAGCTGTGGTGGCGCTGGCACTTTTGCGCCCTCCAGGGCCGGGGGACGTCCCGGGCTGGTGCCGACGGTGGCTTCCGCAGGAACTTCTTCTCCACATACTTGTCCTTGATCCAGGCCTCCTTGTCCTGCCTGCACCAGGGACGGCCGTGAGGCTGCACCGCGTGCGTGGGGGCTGCCCTGGCCCCGTCTAGGCTGCCCCCCCCCCCCAACCTCACCTAGGGCTGCTGGCTGTGGGCTTCCTGCCACCTGGCCCCTCACACTGAGCCTCGTAGATCTGGTTCACGGTGCTGTTTCCGAGCTCACACATCAGCTAGCAGGAGAAGGGGTGTGCAGCATCAGCCCCAGGTCCTGCCCCTCCCTCTCACCCCCGCCCCCAGGCTTGCAGACCCGGCTCCTGCCGCAGCCGCCACCCCCTGCCAACGGTCTGAGATGGCCTTCATACGTACCTTCAGCAGCTCTGGCTCCCAGGAGTCCAGGGTCAGGGACCGCACCTTGGAGCAGTGGACACCCAGGCTCCTGGGAGGTGAGGAGGCAGGGGTGAGTCAGGGCGTGGCTCTACCCCAGCACCTCAGCCCCCGCCCACCCAGTGGGCGCACCTGTGGATGCCGGAGCACTCGATGCAGAGCAGCACCCCCAGGTTGATGCTGGCCCAGCGGGGATCCGGCTGGCCACAGTCCCCACACTGGCTATTGCCAGCCACGTTCTGCACACGCTGCAGCACGCTCTCGCCCTTGACGCTGCGCTCCCGCGAGTCCGTAGCAGAGTCGATGCTGCTCGTGGATGGAGACGCCGTGCGGTCCAGCCTCTGGGGATGGTGTGAGGGGCCACTCAGCCCTCAGGAGTTCCAGCCTCGGTCGCCCCGGTGGGCCCCCTCTCCCCCCCCCCCCCACCCAGAGATGCCAGCACAGGCTAGGACGCCTGCAGCGTAAGCCTGCGTGTCCGTGTGTGCACGCATACTCGCACGCACGCACACACGACGCGCACACCTACGTGTGCATGAGCACGTGCTCACACTCACACGCACGCTGGCACGCGGCCTGCAGGGGCTGCCTCTCCGCAGCACGCAGGCACGTGTGCACACACGTGGAGGGTCCCGAGAGGGCCGCACCTCACTGTAGCAGCTGTCCGGGCTCTCCCGGTAGGCAGAGGCGATGCTGGCCTGCACAGCTTGAACCCAGGCCTGCCGCAGCTTCTCTGAGTCGGCCTGCAGCATGCAGCTCCTAGGGGAAGGGGACCATCAGGCCGGGCGGGCGGAAGGGCTCCCTCCTCCACCCCGCCCCGGGTTGGGCCTCCTCACTTGGTGGGTGACACGACCTCAAAACAGAACCTCCGTTCGATGTCCTCACATGGCTTCACGGAGCACAGACGGAGGTCATCCACCACCACGGTGAGCACGTCCTGCGGGCAGCACCACCGGGGCCCTCGCGCTCAGCACGCAGCCCTGGCCCTGCGCTGACCACCCGTTTATCGCTCCATTTTAGAGACACAGACCATCTGAGACCCAGGTGGTCTCGGCCCTCGGGCGGCCCATTCAGGCTCAGCGTCCTCAACCCTGTGCAACCCCCGCCGCCCAGCCCGCCCCGGGGTCCAGGCGGGGAGGGGCCCGGCTGTCACTGACCCAGCCCCAGCAGCCCTGAAGCGCACCTTGAGTTTCTTCTGGTAGACCAGCTGGCTGTTCTGGATGGAGAACCAGCGCCTGGGCAGGTGGATGGGCCAGGAGGGGGTCAGGCAGGGCCAGCCCCCTGTCTAACCCCGCAGACCCCCTGAGCAGGCCCCTCCCTCACCGGTTCCACGTCTTGAAGGCATTACTGGCCCTCTTGAAGAGGTAGCCCTCCATCACCACACCGCTGGGCGCGTCCACATCAAACTCCACTTTGGGCTCATCGTAGGAGAAGTCCTGGGGGTGGTTGGAGCCCAGCCCCCAGTGAGTGCCCGGCCTGGCTGCGAGGACACTGCTGCCCTGCCAGGCTCCCCCAGAGCCAACGCTGAGGTGGGGCACTCCTCTGACCCCAGCACGGACCTTCACCCTGAAACCCCACTGAGGCCAGACGCCTCACACTACAGCTGAGGGCCCCAGCCCACACCCCCAGTCTTGTGGGGCCAGCAGGCTCTCGGATCAGGAAGGAAGCTTCCTGCCCCCATCCTGAGTCCCCCGTTCACGTTGCCAGCTGGGCCTGCTCCAGCCAGCCTGACAGAGAGCTCCATTCACAGAGACTGAGGAGACACTGGGCGTTGTCCTGTGTGTCCGGCGGCAGGAGAGGAGGCCCGGCCACCTGCTCCCCTGGCTGAGTGGGGGCAGAAAGGGACAGCTGCTGCTGTTCCCGCGGGGGATGCAGTCCAGCTCAGCCCAAGTCCCCGCTGGTGCCAGCCGCCGCCGCGTGCTCGCAGCAAAGTGAGGTGTCCTTGGTGCTGAAGCTCTGCGGGGCGGGGGAGGGCAGAGGCCCCGCCCTGCCTGCTCAACTGCTCCCCCCCCCCCATTCCCTCCCCCAGGGCACTCCCACTCACCTGCAGCAGCGTCTGAGGGGGCCAGGAGCAGGAGGGGGTGCAAAGAGGGAGAGAGAGCCGATGAGTGGGCTCCCAGTGGTCTGGGAACAGTCACTCCTACGTGCAGCCCACCTCTCTACCCTGGGGCTGTCTGGGCAAGAGCCAGCAACTGAGGCCTCAGAGACCACCACTGGCCTCAAAGGAAGGAAACCCCGGGTCCCCGCTCTAGCCCCAGCCCCAGCATCTGGAACCCGGATGGGCTGGCTCACCTGCCCACCCAGGGCTGGCCTCTAAGTGACCCCTAAGTGACCGATGCCCCTCCTACTCTGCCGTTTGAGGCTCCTAAGAATGGAGACCTCTCTGGAGAGAGTGGGCAGCTCAGTCGGCTCAGTCGTTAAGCATCCGACTTCAGCTCAGGTCATGATCTCACGGGTTCGTGAGTTCAAGCCCCGTGTCAGGCTCTGTGCTGGCAGCTCGGAGCCTGGAGCCTGCCTCGGATTCTGTGTCTCCCTCTCTCTGCCCCTCCCCCACTCGTGTTCTGTCTCCCTCAAAAATAAATAAACGTTAAAAAAATTTTAAAAAACAAACAAACAGAGACCTCTCCTTCTGAGCACACATTTGTAAGCGAAGCAGTGTGGGCAGGCCTGGGGGAGAGGGGTACTGGCTTCTTGGGGTCCCCCTTCCATGCACGGAGGTCAGGGGGTGCAGGGCCTCACCCGCTGCTGGATGGCAGCATGCTTTCGCTCCATCTCACGCTTTTCCACCGCCGAGTCGATCACCAGCTGGTCTAGCTGTGGGGGAGGGGCACCAGGGAGGGGCATGAACATTCTTCCTGAGACCCGGGTCTTGGGTCTCGCCCCACCCCGCGGGCTCACCTCGGCTGCCAGCTTCTTCATGTAGGGGTCCAGCTGGTGCAGCAGGCTATAGCCCTGCTGGAAGAAGCTGTGCTGGGCGTGCATGAAGGACAGCATCTGTAGGCAGGGGCGGGGGGGCACAGGTGGGACCAGGCCCCCAGGGGCCCAGCAGGTACACTCACATCCCCTGCATCTCACGGCCTGTACTCAAGGCCAATGCCCCCCCCCCCCCCCACCCCTACCAACCAGTCACTCACAGAATCCAAGATCTCGAACTTCTTCTTGGCCTGGAGAACGTTGATCTGCCAGGGGAGGGGTGAACGGGTGAAGGGTGTCAGGGACGAGGCAGCCCATGGACTGTCCCTTACCGCAGAGTCCTCTCAGGCTTGCTTGTGGTTCCCTGAGACCCCCAGCTCATCCTCAGCTCCCTGCACTTGTGCCAGCCTCACCCTCCCACGGTCAAGGAGTCCCTCCCCACGTCAGGACCGTGGGTTCCTCCCACGGGCAAAGCCAGAAATTCTCAGACCTGCTCCCAGGCCTTCCAAGGCCCCCTCCGCAAGATCTTCAAGGCCTCAGCCCCACCCCTGTCCCCAGCCCACCCTTGCCTGGGCACCCCGCCACCCTGTCCCTTCCCAAGATCTGGCATGTCGGGTTTTCTGGAGGCAGAGGGGCCCCTCTGAGCAACAGCTCTGTCTGTCTGTCTGTCGGAATACAGAGCAGCCTCCACCCCCTTCCAGGCCACAACTGCTCTGTGCCCAGCCGCTGACCTGGAGCACATAGTCTAGTGCCAGGTGACGGAAACACTTCCGGGTGAGGGTCAAGGCACCTGTGGCCTCCTCCACCTCGTGGGGCCGGTGCCGTGGGGCCTGGGCATTCCTCACGAGGGACAGCTCCATGTCCTCCCGAACTTTGTCAAACTGTTTCTTGGTCTCCTTGAATTTCCGCACATCCCTGAGGGCCAGCAGGTGTCAGGCCAGGGTCTTGGGAGGGGTGCATGTAGGGTCTCCCACGTCCATGAAATGCTCTCCCTCTACTTGTGCCCACTCTGTGCCCCCAGGCAGGGCCTCCCTTCCCCACCTGCCTGTCCCGGCACCTCACCCCCCAGCTACGGCTCTCCTCCTCCTCCTCCTTCTCTCCCCTCCCCTATTCTCCTCCTCCTCTTCCTCCTCTCCCACCAGGGCCCCTCCCATGATCCAGGGCCTCCCCCTGCCCTTCACCACCTCACTCCCAGGACCAGTCCAGCCTAGGGAGACCCTCTGCCTCACCCTGGACCCGACTCAAACTCAGATTCAATTCTACATCTTCACCTGGGGGGGGCCACAGGCACCCCAACTGCACATGAGGCATAGAGGTCAGGCCTCAGTGCAGCCCCCACCCCTCCCACAACCTTAATGCCTTCTATAGCCCACCCTCACTCCTTGCCCGAGGCCCTCCTGGCTACCCTGTGTGCACCTTGACCCCTCACCCTGCCCTCCAGGCACTGTTTCCTTGACCCCAGGCCTGTCCTACCTCCAAGCCTTGGCTCCTGCTGAGTCCCCCACCCACAGTCTTGAAGGCAGGCCCCAGGATCTCCCCTCCCAATCAGGCGTGGCTGTATCTGCTCCCTGTGCTACCACAGGTGCCACCACCAGCCCCTCCCAGGGCCAGCAGAGGCCAGGCCACAGGGCTCTGGGGGCCACTCACTCTTTGACGAAGTTGTGCAGTTGCTGCCGCACAGACCTCTGGGCCTGGTCAAACAGGATCTGTGGGCCAAGGTGGGGGCGGTGGGGTTAGGGCTCCAGGGACCAAGCCCCTGTCACTGCAGATGAGGACCAGGGAAAGCCCTGCCCAGCCCTGCTTGGGCTCCAGCTGTTTGCCCCCCCCCAGAGCCAGCCTCACAGGGTCCAGGGGACTGGGCGTGGCCCCAGGCCTGGGTTGATGCCCAGAGGCCACAGCTGTGCCCACCTGCCCATCTCCCCCACTGGGCTCTCAGCCAAACTAGAGACCAGAGCACCACCCCATGCCAACCCAGGGCAGGCATACACAAGACACGGCCTCCCGGCCCTGGGAGGCCACCTCAAGGATGGCCAGGCCTACAGGAGAAAGAACAGGATTAGAGCCCAGAGCTTCCAAGGGACTCGACCTAGGAACAGGTCAGGGGTCCCTACAGCGCTGACCAGACCCATAGTCAGATCCCTCCCAACATGGGAGGAGGGCTGGGCCCTAAATGGGAACAGACAGACTGACAGACAGTGCAGAATGAGCTATCCTGAGCTGGTTTATTTCTAAACTTCCCCTGCGGGGGTGGGGCTCCTTGTTTAGTCTGGGATCTGGTTCCCAAGCCAGGGTCTGACCACCCACATGTGCCTTGGGCCCTATTCTGTGTGTCCTGTGCTGGGGGCTCTGAGGGGCTTGAGGTCACCAGACCCAGCCTGGGTAGCAATGAGATTGGCAGTTAACCAGGGGACGTGGGGTCAGCCTAGGAGATACTTCTGCCGCCTGGCCAGAGACCCCTGCTCAACTGGGGGACCCTGGACCAGCCTCTGAGACCCCATTGCCCTCAGGCCTCGACTATGCTGCCACCTCCTCCCACCCCTAGGATCCAAATAACCTCCCCACTGCCTGGCCCTCACCTGGGACGCAGCAGAGCACCTCAGTGATGTTCCCCCCACCCCCACAGACTGGAAGAATAGGAACGTGGCTTCCCAGCAGCCCGCCAGCTCAGCTCCCTCTGAGCCAGCTGACAGCCGTTCCAGGCTGGGCGGGGCCTGCGGGGAGCCAGCGGGGGGGGGGGGGGGTGGGGGGGTGGAGGGGGCGCCTGGGATGGGAAGCCAGAGGGATGTGCCCTTGGACAGGCCCCCATACCTCACCGCACTGTGGCCAGGGCTTACCATGTGGTAGTTGACCATCTCCTGCAAGCTGTCTCCAAACCTCTGCAGACATTCCTAGGGGGAGGCGGGGTAGGGGAGACCCCTTGCTCAGATGAGACAGCTGTGTTCCCAGGGTGGCTGGCACCTCCTCACCCACAGGTATCCGAGCCGCCCACCCCTGCGGCCCAGCACAGATGCCCACCTGCTCCCAGGGCCTGGGCACAGTCAAGGGGCTGCCTGCCTGTGCCACCCCTGTCTAGAGGTCAGAGATCAGCCGCCCCCTCACCGAGATGACGGTGTCGCCCTGGCACTGCTGGGACAGGTCTCGAACACCACTCACGAAGAGCCTGTTGGTCGTGACATAGGCCTTGCCAGCCTCGATCATGCCACTGCACAGCTTGACCAGCTACGGATGACGGAAGGAGCCACATTCTCATGGCCTGCAAGGGGCGGCCCTCGCCTCCTCCAAGAGATCAGGCCACAGAGGCGGGAGCCCCCCAGGGCCCATCGGGGCCCGGGACGCAGCCGTGCGAGCCAGCCCTCCCTGTGACCCACGTGGAGCCGGGAGGGCAGCAAGGTGCCGGGTGCGTCTTGGCTCCAGAGCAGAAGGCTGGAGCAGGACAGCGAAGCCCAGACTGGGGAACCCAGGGCCCAGGTAGGCTTGTGGTCCTAGCCAGGGGGCTGGCAGGACCAGCCAGTGAGGGTGCTCAGGGATGCTACCCCTCCCTCCTCCCTCTTCTCCTCCCCTGCCCCTGCCCTCGGGCCCCCAACCCAGCCACTCAATAGCACCCTCCCCACCCCGTCCCTAGTAACAATCCCCACCCCTCGCCCAAAAGATGGCAGCGGGGGACTCACCAAGGCCTACCCCCTCTTGACAGGAGACACACGTGTGCCGCACGCGCCCCCTGGGACAGGTATGATAGGTAGGGTACAGCCGGGGAGAACGAGGCACAAACCCAGAGGGAGGGGCCAAGCCCTGATCACACACGCACACACACACACACACACTCATACACGAGCCTGTGTGTGAGCCAGGTCAGGGCCAGGCACGGGGGCAGAGAGAGCAGCCCAGGACCCTCCATTGACCCCTGGGCCCCGCCTTCACCTTGTCTAGTTTTGCCTCGATCTCCACCACGTCTGTTTCCACCTCGTCAATAGTAGCCCTGCAACAGGAACACAGGTGGCTGCAGACCCGCCAAGCCACAGCGCCCCCAGCCCCACGCACCTCTCCGGGAGGGTCTGCAGTGAGAAGGGGCCGCTCGGCTTAGGCCACCCGCTCCCCTCAGCCCACTCGCTGTCCTACGCTCCTCAGACACGAGGAAATAGAAGCCGGCAAAGGCCGATGCCCCCTGGGCAGAGGGTGTGGGACTGGGACCCGGGTCCAGCTGACTCCAGAGCTGCCCAGCACCCACCACCACTCCCATCAGAGAGAGGCCCAGTCGGCTGTGATGGCAGCTGGCTGCTGTGGCCCCAGGGAGAGAAGGTCATCAAGTCCCTGAGGACAGAAAGAGGGGCTGCTGGTCACCCTCCTGGCCCGGCCACTCCAGGGCTGAATTGACCCCAGATCCCACCTAGGTCCTAGGGAGCCTGGGGCCAGCCAGTCTCAGGGCCCGTAAGCATGGGCCAGCTGCTGTCTCCGGTCCCGGCAGATTATGAGACCCCAGGATAACTGTTGGACGGGTGCCCCCTGACTCCTCCAACCTCGGAATACCAAACAGCACAGTCTGCTCAAAGGGAGTGGTGGGTCAGGCCTCAGAGGAGCCCACTCCCACCGGGACAGCCTTACAATGGGGCTGCCTCAGGGAGGGAAGAGTTAACGAATGACATCACCAGAGAAGCCACAGACGGGAGAATCCCCGGAAGGCAAGGCAGATGGATCTGGCACGTGACCCCCTCCCCGTGTTCTGGGAACAGGAAACAGGGAAAGAGGGCCAGGATCCTGGCCCCCCCCCCCCCAACCCACTCAGCTGGTGAACTGGGCCCATCTGGCCTCCAGGGGATGAAGGACAACGGGGACTCAGGGTCGGGGCTGACAACAGGGCCAGAGGTGAGAGGCAGAGCTCCAGGGACAGGTCTTAGGTCAGGGTCAGGCAGAGCAAAGGCCACCCAGGTCTAGTGTCCCCCCCCACCCCCCTGCTGCCCTCATGGCCAGCGGGGGGGGGGGGGGGGGGGCGCTGTGTTCCAGTGTTTCCTAGTCCCTCACATGCCTACAATTTGGAGTTGTGGGGAGGATGCCAGGCAGCCCCAGCCAGCGACTTTGGAAGTTCCCCACCGCACTCACTCCCTGGCAGGACACGGGCTCCTCTCTGAGCGCCATCCCTTCCAGTGGGGCTAAGGGGACTCTGAGTTCCAGAGAAGGTACGAGACACGCACCGGGAGTGGATGCTGCAGCTGGAACCCTGGCTGCCCCAACCGTCCTGAGCCGCTGCACAGAGAGCTGCTGCCTTTGGGCAAGGCCGGTGGAGGGTGGGGGGGTCCCCCACAAGGGTGGGGCTGCACCAGATGCTGATGAGTGTGCTCATGGGAGTCAAGTGGGTGCTCAGCAGAGAGCAAAGCACCAACACCCTGTCCTGGGAGCCCTGGCCCCCAAGGACCCGAGACCTCCTTTCCTGTCCCCCCCCCCCCCAGGATTTCTTCAGCAGCTTGTATGACAAGGAGGAGGGTGAGGCAGGCTCTCCCACCAAAGCCATGACTCAGCGCCTGAAGCCCCACCCAGGGGAGGGGGCACTAAGAACTAGGGGGCTGCGCCTCCAGGCCTGTCTGGAAGAGTCTGGACTCTCCCACGTGCATCCCAAGGCTGTGGGGCTCTCCCGAGGCCAAGAGCATGTAGGCAGGGTCCTTCTTCCCAGGTCTGAAGCCACCTGGCCTCACATCACTGGCCACAGCCTCCCACCCAGCCCCACTCTGGCTCATCTCAGGCCTGCCACCGGAAGTCCCTGTGGGGGAGGAGACAGTGGACCCCCAAGAGAACCTCAACGCCCTGTTAAATCACAGCCCAACCGCCAAACCAACACGGTGTAGCTTCTACGATCCAAGGTTCAGATGAATCTCCTCAGCCCCCCTCCCAGGCCCAGCTGGGCACTTTCCAGGGGTAGCCCCTCCCTGCCAGAGGAAGCATGGCAAAACCCAGGCAGCCACTGCACCCACTGTGAGCCACAGTGGTGGCAGACCAAGCTAGTGGGAGGGAAGGCCAGGAGGTGAATGCGATGCCAGTGCCCCCAGTCCGACAAGGCAAGGTGGGCCTGGACCCCTCCACTCCGGGGGAGAAGGACCATGAGGTTTCTGAGCAAGCGGGGAGGGTGAGGCTAGCGTGCCTCAGCCAGGACCAAGACCCTGGCTATGTCTCCCCCTACGGCCTGGGTCCTGGAGGGCAGTGGGGGGGGGGGGGGGGCCACGACTGTAGGTGCCTGAGTTGCTCACACCCCCTCCCTCAACCAGTCAGCAACAGAAGATGGGTGAGCGCAGAGGGTCCCCCCAGCCCCTCTGCCTGGGGCCCCTTCCTGGACCGACCCCTGACTCCTCATCCGTAGCCTCCCCAAGCCTTTGTGACTCTCTGTCCCTGTGTGACGGTTGTGCAAGGGACCCAGGGGGAAGAGCACCAGGGCTGAGGCTCACCGGTCCATCCACACACAGGTCCTCATGCCAGCACACCCAAGACCCAGCAGGCACACACACGCATGACCAAGGACACATGTACACAGAAGCATGGTAGAAACACTCACGTGCAATCAAATGTGCATGTAGGCAGTGGCACAGAGTACACACACACACACACACTCAAATATGTATACACGATACACACAGATGTACAGATACACATGCCTACTGTCAGAATACACGTGTGTTTAGTGCCAGAACTCATATGTGCATGATAAACACGTAGTACGTGTATACATCCGTGTACATATCCACACAGAGAGGTTACTAAGTGACACGTGCACACGCACTCACGCAGGCACACACCTATCCCTGGTCTGCATGTACACATCAAACATGCCAGCCCAGGGGTGCGGCCCACCCACACATTCACGTCCAGGATCTGGCACCTCAAGGGAGGGTCCAGAGGAGCAGAGCTCACGCATATGCACCAGAACACAAGCATATGCACCTGCCACACAGAGGGTGCTTCGTGGTGCACGTGGGTGAGCCCACCTGCACTACCAGGAAGGACTAAACAGACAAGCCCAGGGCTGGGTACAGGGCAGGACCCCCACCCGAAAATCCCACCCAGTCTGCTCAGCCTAGGGCCCACACCTCCAGGCCCCTAGGTCACCCCTGCCAAGCAGCCAGCCCTAGACTGAAGCGTGGCTCCTGCTGCCTGACCCCCATGCACTGCTTTGGGCACAGGGACCAAGACACATTCCAGGGACTGACGCTCCTGGCACCCAGGCCACCCCGGCCAGAGAAGGACCGCAGGGCCAGGAGGGCCTCAGCCCCGTGCAGGTGGCCAGCTCGATGGTGCAGACACAAAGCGGGGGTGGACACTCCCACGGAAAGGTGGCTGTACCGGCGGCCACCCCACCCCCACGCGCGCACTCTCCGCGCGAGGTGACCGGCACAAGGGGCATCTTTTGTTCAAGGCCTTTGGGCCCGGGGCTGCGGGCTTTGTCCGAGGCGGGGTCCTCCAGCTCCCGCGCCCCCCCACCCCCGGCTCCCGTGCCCCGGCTCAAAGGCGACAACGACGCCCCCCCCCCGCCCCGTGCGCCCACCCTCGGCGACCCCGGGTGCCCCGAGGGGGCGGCGACCCCCGCCGACCACAAAGGGCCCGCCGCCCCTGGGGGCGCACCTGAAGCGCGGCGAGTCCTTGATGCACTCCTCGAACTCCACCGTCATGGCTGCGGCGGTGCGCGGCGCTCACTGACACGAGGACCGCGGCGCCCCGAGCGGCATCCCCGGCCGGCCCGCTCGCTCCTCCGTCAGCCGGCCCGCCCGCGCCGCGCTCGGCGCCCGCCCGCCCCGGAATGAGGCCGCCGCGCCGCCGCCCCGCCCCGCCTGTCACTGCCGGGGAATGTCGCCAAAGTCCGCCGCCCGCGCGCGCCGCCGGCTGTCACGGCTGGGGAGCGTCGCCAATGTTCGCCGCCCGCGCTCGCCTCCCGCTGTCACTGCCGGGGAGCGTCGCCCAACTCCCCTCCCTGCGGCCACGGCCACGCCTGGCTCCGGCCCGGACGCCCCGTCGTCCTGCCGCCCCGTTCCCAGGCCACCGCGGGCTGGGAAGAGGGTCGGGCCCAGCGACAGTCGCCGGTCCGCGAGGGGCGGGGAGGGCGCGGGACCGCCCGCTCCTGCGAGGCGGCCGTTACGCAAGTCGGGGCGTTTGCGAAAACCGCTTGCGCGGATCGTGGGCACGGACCCACTCCGGGACGGTGGGAAGTGGGTGAGCGGGCGAGAGGACGGATGAAAGAGCGCCCGTCCGCGGGAGCCCCTCCCGGGTGCCACTGTCCGAATCCGATCCACGCGCTCCTCAGCCCGCTGGCAGTTTGCACCCGCTCCCTAAGTCCGGCCCCTCCCCTGCTCTGGCCTTCGGCGGCCTTGGGGCGAGCGAGTGCCTTGCAGGGAGGAAAGCTAAGGCGCAGGCGCAGCCGGGGGGCGTGGCCAGGCTGCTTCCGTGCGCGCGCGCAGGGCACACACGCGGATCTGCTCAGCCTGGCCCTTCTCGACCGGTCCTGGCTCTGCCGACTCCAGCCATGGGCCCTGCCGCAGCCTCGGTGAGGGCGCGCTACCTCGTGTACTTCCAGTACTTGGGCACGGAGTTCAAGTACGTCTTCAGGACCTCCCATTCATGCCCGCGGCCTCCAAGTGTATCCCGGCATCCTAGGTGGGGCCGGGGAGGTGGCGGGGGAGCTAATTTAGGACTCGACGCCTGGGAAGGGAACGGGCTTGTGCGGGGCGGGCCTCCGTCAGCTAATCTGAGCCCGCCTCTGCCCGCAGCGGGGTCGCGGCCATCAGGGGCTCCCAGCGCGCCATCGGGGTCCAGAACTACCTGGAGGTGAGCTCCGCCGGCCACCCCCTCAGAATGGAAAGAGGGAGACCCGGGGAATGGGCAGATGGGAGCCGCCGGGTCTCTGGGCTCCGGCCTTCGCCCTGCGCTGCCCACCCCGCCCCAGGCGGCTCTGTCCTCGCAGGAGGCTGCAAAGAGGCTGAATTCGGTGGTGCCGGTCAAGTTCACCATCTCCAGCCGCACGGATGCTGGAGTCCACGCGCTGAGCAACGCGGCTCACCTAGACGTCCAGCGCCGCTCAGGCCAGCCCCCCTTCTCCCCCGAGGTCCTGGCTGAAGCTCTCAATGCCCACCTGAGGCACCCGGCCATCCGGTGAGCACCTGTCTGCTGTCTCCAAACTGGTCCACTGTGGGTGGAGACCACGAGTCGGGAAGGACTTGGTGTCTGCACAGAACTTGGGAATGATGGAGATACCAAGGGGACACTTGGGTCCGTGGGTGAATAGGGGTCATTCTGGTATGCCTGATCGTGCTCCCGCAGGGTACTGCAGGCCTTCCGAGTACCCGCTGACTTCCATGCCCGCCATGCTGCCACATCCAGGACCTACCTGTACCGCCTGGCCACCGGCTGCCACCGGCCCGATCAGCTGTCTGTGTTTGAACGAAACCGATGCTGGGCACTACGGGCAGGGTGAGCGTGGATGTGAGGGAGCAGGAGAGGGTTGCCAGGCACACCTGGCTGGCTACTCCCTCCTGACCACTCACCTGTCTCCCTGCAGCAGCTTGGATGTAGATGCCATGCAGGAGGCTGCCCAGCACCTTCTAGGGACACATGACTTCAGTGCCTTCCAGTCAGCTGGCAGCCCAGCCACGAGCTCAGTGCGCACACTGCGCCGAGCTTCTGTGTCCCCTGACCTAGGCAGCCCCTTTGTCCTCCCCCAGGAGAACAGGTAATGAAAAGCACCTTGCACACTGGCCAGAGGCTGGGGGAGCTGGATTTAGATTTAGCACCTTCCTTGGTGAGGGTGGTGCAGGACACAGCTGGAGTTGGGTGCCCATCAGCAACCTCACAGGGGAGATGCTAGTCAGCTAAGTGGCATGGCCCCAACAACCATGAACCTACAGCTGTGCCCTCCCCGCCCTGGGCTGGGGTCCTGCCACACTGGGAACAGAGAATGCCTTCTCCAAGGGCTCCCAGCCCTGTCCAGCCACGGCTTGTGGACTAGTAGATGGATCTTGGCAGCTGCTGAAAACACTTTGCTGGAAGAGAAGCACCAGGCCAGTGGTCCCAGCACTACCTGGCAGGCGGTTGGTTCCACTGTTTCTGGGGCCTCTGGCCAGATGTCGGCTGTTGGCTTCCCAAACCTTCTCAGTCTGAGCCTGCACTGAAGGGAGGAGGAACTTCTGCGTGATCAGCTGAAGAACCCCTACCCTGGGCCTTGGGTCTCTGGTAGATGAGTTGGTCATGCTCACCTCCCTGCCCCAGAGCTGCCCTAGGACCTGTGCCTCGGCAGCACCTCCACCGGAGAGCCCTGTCTCCACTGCCTAGGCCTCTCAGAAGGCTCTGCAGCCCCTCCCGTTCACAAGGTCTCTCCCAGCAGCTTCACTTGAGGGCAGGGTGGCCAATGGAAGCCCCTAGGGTGGAAGAGAGAGTGGAAACCAGTCTATCCTAGCTCCCTCCTCCTGCCCCCCTCTTCTGGGGCCACAGTGCAGACTGGGGGTTGTCCTGGCCCAGGCGTCACAGGTGCCTCTATCTCTAGGTTGCAGTTCTGGAACCTGGAGTTTGAGAGCCAGTCCTTTCTGTACAGACAGGTGGGTTTTGCCTGGGCCTCCAGGGATGGGGGCGGACCCGAGGAGCTGGGTCACTATGGCAGTCTTGGCCTCGGATTGCAGGTTCGGAGAATGACAGCTGTGCTGGTGGCTGTGGGGCTGGGAGCTCTGATGCCCGCTCAAGTGAAGGTGATTTTGGAAAGCCGGGACCCCCTCGGCAGACACCAGACGCGTGTGGCCCCGGCCCATGGCTTATTCCTCAAGTCCGTGCAGTACGGGAGTCTCGGTAAGGGTAGACAGCCTGGAAAAGTCCCTGCATGCACCCCAATGACTGAGCCCCTCCCAAGGTGGGGTGCTTGATGGGAGGAGGGGCTCCTGGTAGCAGCACAGCTGCAGCTCTCCTCTGTCCTAACAGGTGGGAATCCAGCCTGTGTTGAGCAGGAAAGCCAGGGCCCTGGAGGCAAGGAAGCCCCAACCAAGTTGGACAAAAAGTCTCCAGCTGCTCCCAAAAGCAGGCAGCCTGGAGTGAGGGGTCTCCTTCCCTTGGGCCCTTAGACCCAAGCCATACTCCTGACCCGGCCCCTGTGATCAAGTTCCCAGTAGGGAGGGAGGCTGAGGGGGCTCGCCTTAGGGAGCGGGGAGGGCCTTGACAGGCAGAGGCTCTGCAGCCCAGAGGAAACTGTGGCCTGGACAGGCCCAGCCCCTGTAGAAAACCTCCTGTGCCCTGCAGGATTCACCACATGGGAGGCACAGATAATCCCCAGATGCCCAGGTGAGATCAGGGCAGCTGTGACATACTAGGCCCTGCCACTGGACCCTGCCCAGCTCTGCATGCCATGGAGCAGGAGGGACCAGCACTTGGCCATCCGGAGCCACAGCAGGCTTCCTGCCTCCCACTGGCCCGTACCTTCCAGAAGTCCCCACCTTCCTGGGTACCCCGATCTGCCCCAGGTGGGCTGCTCTGGGTAGACTGCAGGAAAAAGGTCTGGTCATCAAGAAGGGAACACCCATGTGGTCTTTGGTTCTGTTTTTACTGGACAAAATACCTCAGGAGCAACCACCCATCTCTTGGGGGCTCAGGAATAGAAATAAAGAGTGATGAAGTCCCCAGGCCTATTTCTTTCCTCAGCCAGAACTGGCCAATCACGTAGGCACATAACGCTGGTTGTGTCCTCACAGACAAGTGCTGTGACCAGCCGTGGGCTCCACATCCAGGGACACAGGGAAGACCTGAGGCACAGACATGGCTCTAGAGGGAAGCCTAGGGCCCTCTGGCTGGTGATCAGCTGGCGGCCTGGGGTAGGCCCTTCTTGAGCAGTGACGTGAGGTGACTTCCCAGCTCTTCATCCTGTAGCCAGATGCAAGAGGGGGCAGTCATCTCACCTTCCCTGACCACCATACCTGGGCAGAGCAAGGTGATGGGGTAACCCCGCCTATCCTGACCTGCCGGGTACCGGGCCCTGGAGGCCACTCACCTGGTAGGTCCAAGAGACCAACAGCACCTTGGTGCCTGGGTCCTCGGAGTGGGCCGCGGCTTGGATAAGGATGGACTCCACGGTCACGGACCCGTCAGGAAGGTGCTGCACGCAGTGCTCCTTGAGGACGCTGTGGGGAAGCACTGTGAGACCTGCCTCGTACCCCTCTTCTTACCCGCCCCAGGGCCGGAAAGGGTTGGGTACCTACCTCTTCAGGTGGCTGTAGACCCGCATGGCTGTCTCCTGCTCCTTGCGAGGGTCGTGCAGATGGACACGGCAGGTGAAGCGCAGCTGGTGCTCAGCGAGACCCAGCTCCTTGAGGGCCTGCTCTGAGGACACTAGCCGGAAGTTCTGCGGGACAGGGGCAGGTCAGGGGGCATGGAGCGCCCGCCCCCGCCGTGCCCCCGCCCACGCGCACTCACACTGTCTTTCATGATCAGAGTGCCATGCAGGAGCCGGGGCTTTTTGGCATCAGGGAGAAGCCCTGTGGAGAAAGGGGCGAGGACTGGAGCTGCCATCGGGTCCACCCGCTGAGCCGCTCCCCTGCCCTGCCCTGCCCTACCCTGCCCTGCGTACCCTGTGCCATCTCCCGCTTCAGCAGCCCCAGCGAGATGCCTACAGGGATGCTGGGGCTTGTGGGCAGTGTCACCGTCTCACCATTGGCTGGCATGTAGCAGCTGACCCCTGGGCCGGAGGGGGAGGGGCAGAAAGCCTGTCGGGATCAGCTGGCTCTGCCCATGCTGACCCCATGGGCAGACCGTGCCCCACACCCCATGGCAGCCCGCGCCCCCCCATTCCTCCCACATTCCGTGGCAGCCCACACCCCCCCGTGCCCCCCAAGCCCTCCCCACACACCCCCCCCCACATCCCGTGGCAGCCCGCGCCCCCCCCCACCCCCCACCCCAACCTACGGAACTCCTGCTCAATCTTCTGCTTCAGGAACTCCATCTTCTTGGCCTCCCCGTGCACCAGCAGCACGCTCTCGGGCTCCGCCTGGCCCACCAGCTGCATGATACCCTTGGCATCGGCATGGGCACTGAAGGACATGTACTCCACCTGCATCTTGACCTCCAGCTGCAGAATCACAGTGCACACAGGCCCTTACCACAAGCAAAGGCTCAGAGGGCTCCCGAGCGAGCCAAGGTGGGGCCCGTGGAGCGATCAGGAAGTGGGGACTCACCACCTGCCGCCCCTCCATCTCCAGCTTGCGCTGCCCACTGAGGATCTTGTGGCCCACGGTTCCCTGCACGCAGTAACCAGGCATGATGACCTGTGGGGCAGTGAGGCGTGGAGCCGGCGGCCACCCTGCAGAGGACACCCCCGCCCCCACCCATTCCTGCCTCGGGCTTTCTCTCTGTCTCTCCACCCCACCCCTGCTGCCTGTCTAAACCCAAACCTTTGATGGCCCCTTCCCCTTGCCAGCAGTTCCCCATCCCAGGCCTGAGTAGCACGTCAGCTAGGGAAGCCAGAAGGCTTTACTGCCCGATGCAGAGGGGCCGACACACAGCAAGGGTGGGAGCTGCCCGGGTCAGACACAGGGCCCTGGGACACCGAGCCCCGTCCTGACAACAGCAGTGTCCCCAAGCCGGGCGGAGCCTCTGCTCCCCCACCTCTGCCCAACCTCATAGGCCCTCCTGGGAGCTACACCTGGAGCCCAGATCCCTCACCATGTTCTTCTCATTCCCTGCCCACTTCCGGAAGATCTGCAGGGACTGGCCGGCATGCAGCATGCCTGGTGTGGCAAAAACAACCTGCAGGGCAGGCAGGGGACAGTCAGGGCAGTGGACACCCACCTGCCAAAGAACCAGCACTGGCCACGAGTCCAGCCCCTCCTCTGCCCTCAGAGTCTTTTGACCCTGCCCCCACCACCGGCCCCATCTTCTGACCACCCCCCCATCTTTCCCTCAGCACAGTGCACCCCACTCCCTGAGGGAGACCTGCAGGCAGGGACCACTCACACGTCCCAGACACGGAGAAGGTGCACACAGGTAGACAGCCAACGCTGGCTGCCTCGGCCCAACTTGGCTACCACGGGCACAGGACAGCCATCCCCACCCCCTCCTGGCCAGGGCCTCACCATCGGACCCGGGTTGTCAGCAAATGCTCGGTCGAAAGCCTTGATGTGCTTAAACTCAAACATGTTCCTCTGGACAAAGGTCTTCCGGATCTTCTGGTTGGTCCAGGTTATGAAGAGCTTGTAGTAGTGGTTGGCCTTCTCCGTGAGGCCCGTGGAAAAGTAGATGGGGGCCTTCAGGTTCATGCGCTCCCTGCGGACCGCGCCAGGGCCACGGTGGAGGAGCTGCCGGGGCAGGGCCAGCCCGCGTCCCCCTCACACCCCAGCCCAGGCTGCATCCATGAAGGAATCACCCCCTGCCCGCTCCCTCCTACACATCCAGGTCCCACAGAGGGGACATAGGCACGTGACTGGGGGGCGCAGTACAGGCAGGCGCCCCAACAGATGTCACGTACCCTAACTATACTCTGCCTAGAGCTGGACATGGACATGCCGCTGGCACCCACTCAAGCCAGGGCTCCCAGAAACCGACTGGCTACCACCTACCAGAAGGTCTCCAGCAGGATGCAGAGCTCCTGAGCGCGGCCCAGTGCAAACACAGGGATCAGCACCTGCAGGGGAAGGGCAAGGCTGGCTCAGGCAGGAACCCCTGGCCATGTTGCCCACCCAAGTTAAAGCCACCTCTGATTACAGTGGGCAGGCGGTGGTTCCCTGTGGCTGCCTTCTCAGGAAGCGGCTACTATAAACACTGGCCCTGCTGGCAGCTCTGATGGCCAGGGCCTGCGTCCACTGAGAGGGCATGGCCAGGTATCCCCGAGAGTCAGAGGCCCTTTGCAGGCCACAGGTAAGGCCCCACGCTCTGCCCTCAAGTCCTGCTCCCAGCCACAATACATCGAAAACTGACTGCGGTGGATGCTCCGGCCAGCCCTGGGCTGGGATCTGAGATAAGGGATGAATAAGAACCCCCGTGGTCTTCAGGGAAGTTTTTCTTCCTAATGCTGAGAACACATTCCTCCCTACACACCCAGAACACATGGCACCCGTCCCCTGACATGCCGGAGGTGGCGAAGGACCATGTAGCATGGTCGGGTGGGCACGAGGCCCAGAGCCCCGCCTGCACCAGCTACCTTCCCGCCACGCTCCACAGCCTCGTGGACCTTCTTCAGGAAGTCTCGCTCCCGGCAGCGCTTGGAGTCCCGGATGGTCGTGGCATATGTAGATTCTGTGATGAGCAGGTTGGGGCGGCATTTGTCAATCCAGGCAGCTCTATGACAGAGGCGGGCGTGGGCCAAGGTAGACAATCCACATGGCTGCAAGGCTAGGCTTCAAGGCTTAGGAGCAACAAAACGGACCCCAGCCATAGCCTCCCTTGACGCTCTGACAAGCAGGAGGAAGAGACTCTGCCACGCACAGAGGACACATGGTGGACACTGAAGGCACCCAGCACACCCCTGTGCATCACTGCACTCCTAGGGGGGTCCACACAGGAAGAAACAAACACATAGCCTACTCACCCCAAATGCCGGTCCGGGGTCATATTATAATCACCCTGGCAAAGAATGTGGCAATAAGGCAGGTGCCTCCTCTCCCCGGCCAGGCAGTCCCTCCAGTGCCCCAGGTGCTTCCACTGACCGTGTAGACCACAGACTCTGAGCCCACTTTAATCTGGAACATGGCTGCCCCCAGCACGTGGCCTGCATAGTAGGCCTTGATTTCGAGCTCATCATCCACCTACAGAGAAGAGGCCTCAACTCAGGTCTGCAGGCTATGCTGGGTTGAAGACGATGGCAAAGGGGCCAGGGAGGTGGACACTGGGGAGGCAGAGGGCAGAAGGGAACATGGTTCTCATCACGTTTCATCACGTTTCATCATTTCCTGTTTCTCACACACAACGTCCAGTTCTCAACCAAGAGCAACCAGACATAAGAGACGAGACACCACCACAGAAAGCAAAACAACAGTCTAGAGAAGCAGACTCAGAGCTCCTAGAGTTTTCAGACATGGACTTTAAGACGGCTGTGACTAATACATTGAGAGACATAAAAAGGACCCAGGATGTTGACCAAAAAACTAGAAATCTTTTTTTTTTTTTAAGGTTTATTTTTGAAGGGAGAACAAGCAGGGGAGGGGCAAAGAGAGAGAGGGACAGAGGATCTGAAGCAGGCTCCATGCTTCAGCAGAGAGCCCAACAAGGGGCTTGAACCCACAGACCATGAGATCATGACCTGAGCTGAAGTCAGATGCTCAAACAACTGAGCCACCCAGGCACCCCTAGAAATCATTTTAAAAAGTGGAAATCTAAACCAAAAATCATAATAACTCAAAGAATTCAATATATGAATTTAACAGCACATTGCATATAATCAGAGTACTAATGCGCTAAAATATATAGGAAAGACTATCTAGCACGAAGCACAGAAAGACAAAAGCGTCAGGGAAGGTCTGAAGTGAGAGGCCTAACATTCTGCCATCTGGAGCCCTGGGCTGGAGGAGAGCAACAGGCAGGAGTAACACTGGAAGAACCTGATGAAAGACATCGGGTCACAGATCCAAGAGGCTTCACACCTGGGCAGATTCAATGAGAACAGAACAACATTCAGGCCCATCGTAGCATCCAAAAATCCACCCCCCAAAATCCAAAGAGAAGAACACAACCCTACAAGCAGTCTAAGATTAAAGATGCTCTTCCAAACAGTGAATAGAAAGACACATCCAAAGTACCAAGAAAAAAATGACAGCCAAACTAGAATTCCACACGTAATGAAAAAAGTCCTTCAGGAATGAGGGTGAAGCAGACCCATCTGCAAACAAATAAAAGAGATTCGTGGGGGCGCCTGGGGGCTCAGTTAGTTGAGCATCCAACTCTTGATTTCGGCTCAGGTCATGATCCCAGGTCGTGGGACTGAGCCCCATGTTGGGCTCTGCGCTGAGCATGAAGCCTGCTTAAGATTCTTTCTCTTTCTCTTTCTTTCTCTCTCTCCCCCGCGACCCCTAAAAAAATTTTTTAAATAAAAACAAAAATAAGAATAAATAAATAGAATGCATCACCCACCGATCCACACTGGTGTTCTCTAGCAGGAAGACAAATTAGAAAGTGAACAACACAATTGGGGCGCCTGGGTGGCGCAGTCGGTTAAGCGTCCGACTTCAGCCAGGTCACGATCTCGCGGTCCGTGAGTTCGAGCCCCGCGTCGGGCTCTGGGCTGACGGCTCGGAGCCTGGAGCCTATTTCCGATTCTGTGTCTCCCTCTCTCTCTGCCCCTCCCCTGTTCATGCTCTGTCTCTCTCTGTCCCAAAAATAAATTAAAAAAAAAAAACGTTGAAAAAAAAAAAAAAAAAAAGAAAGTGAACAACACAAGAAGTAGAGAGGGTAAACACAGAGAAGACTTTGTCGGAATTAGTCAAGAAGTCCTGCTGAGTTTCCCGTGTACCGAGCAAATCAAAGTCAAGGCGAACGACAGCCTAAGTCAGGGAAGGGACAAGCAGATTTACGACGTTCTAAGAGCTTTCCAATACATAGAGGCGAAAGCTCCAAGTACCTTAGAGCGTCGTCACAAATGCATTTTGTAGCCTCTACCACTACAAGAATGAGAAGAGCATGAAGTTACTAACCAAATAAAAGAAAAGCAGAAATTTTAAAAAATTAATCCAAAAAAGGCAATAATGGAAAGAAGAAACATAGAACAGACAAGTCAAATAGGAAGCAAATGGTAAGAAGGTAGAGCTAAGCTCAAAGTTATTAAATGTGGAGTCCAAACGCTCCATCTGGACAGGTTATCAAGCTAGATTTTTTAAAAAGAAAAAAAAAAAAAAAGGAAGAAAGAAAGAAAAAGAAACCAACACCTCTTTTGCTCAGGCCCATGGTGCCGGCAGGACAGGCTAGTGTCAGTCCTCACACTGCCAGGATGGTCCCCAGCCACAGACAAGATTAGAAGCAGCAAAGCCAACAGGACAAGGAGGCCCGTGGGGCCTGAAGGCCAACCCTTGTGGAGGCGCTTCCCATGCACAGGGAATGTGCCGGAAAAAGTAGGGGTTGAAACCAGACAGCCAAATTCTGCCATCAGGAAGTGTATCAGGGTCCAGCTGATCAAGAACGACAAAAGAAATCTCAGCCTTTGTACCCAATGATGGCTGTTTGAATTTTATTGAGGAAAATTATGAAGTTCCGGTTGCTGGATTTGGTCACAAAGGTCATGCTGTCAGTGACACTCCTGGAGTTCGCTTGAAGGTTTTGTCAAAGTAGCCAATGTCTCTCCTTTGGCCTTATACAAAGGCAAAATGGAAAGACCAAGATCCTAAATTTAACGGTGAACACATGACAGTAGGAAATTTCCATACACAAACAAAAACAAAAACAAATTACATGCCACTTAAAAGAGCTACATTTAAAACATGATGCAGGGGCGCCTGCATGGCGCAGTCGGTTAAGTGTCTGGCCCTTGATTTCGGCTCAGGTCATGATCTCACAGTTCATGACATTGGGCTCTATGCTGCCAGCACACAGCCTGCTTGGGATTCTCTCTCTCTCTCTCTGCCCCTCCCCCCCCACACACATGCACACTGTCTTTCTCTTTCTCAAAATAAATAAACTTAAAAAATAAAAACAAATTAAAAAAACATCTGAAACGTGTTGTAGTAAAGTTGAAAATAAAGCAATGGAAAAAGCCATGCCATGCAAACAGTAACCAAAGGTGGGAAAGGCAGGGATGGTGTAATGTTACCAGAAACACAGACTTTAAGGTAAGAAGCGTTATTAAAGATAAATACACATACTTGTATTGACAAGACGTTCAGCCAGAAGGATAAAACAACCCAAAATATATAGGCATCCAATAACAAGCGAAACCCACTGACTCTAAGGAGAAACAGACAAATCTACAATCCTTGTGCTAAGTTTTACCCAATTTGATTGCATTTGCCTGCTTAAAACCTTAACCTTCCTCCGCGACCCACATATGACACTTACCGAGACAAAGCCCAAACTCCACGGCTAGTACTGGGTGCCCTCCAGGGCTTGCCCGTCTCACTGTCCGGTCTCCACCTTCTTACATGTGTTCAGACGCACGGCTGGCTGAGCAGCAGAAGCTCTGTGCACTTGATGGGCACTCTAGCGCCCCCCTCCCACCCTGAATCTGGGCTGGGTCCCTACATGCTTGCCCACTGCTGCCTCCTAGTGGCCCCGCAGTATCAGACAGAGAGTGGGATGGGGTCTGTTGGGACCCTGACCTGGACCGTCTGGTGGAGGTGGACAGCTACCACCTTTTTCATACAGTCTTTGATCATCTGGGAGGTAAAGAAGTTGGCCTCGCCCTTCTTGTCCACAGCAATCTTGCGGTAGTCCTCCAGCAGGATGGGGCAGATGGCCTGGGTGGGGTGGGTCATGTAGATGGGCCCGTCGTAGCCCACCATCTCGCTGAAGTAGGGGAGTGCCCCGCAGTGGTCCAGGTGGAAGTGGCTGAGGGTGCAACACAGATCAGCCCAGGGCCACTGCTCCCCGAGCAAGCCCGCCCCACGGCCCCTCCACACCAGGGCCCCACCGTGTGTCAGACGCCACCCTAAGTGCTGCAGAGTGACGAGGCAGCAAAACAGATGAAAACTGCTACCTTCCTGGAACCTACAACCTGAGTGTCTAGTAAAGCAGCGAGCGTTAAAGAGGTAATGCTTGCATCAGAGGTGTACGTTTTCTACGGTCAAATAGAAAGTAGCTGAGAAGGGGACAGGGCATCAGGAGAGCTGCCCTCTCCAGCAGATGGATGGAAAGACCCCATGGCACGTGAGCCAGGCCAGGAAGGCACTGGGGCGGAGGGAACAGAGTGCTGTGGGTCCACAAACGGAGCAAACTGCTGCATCAAGCCCATGTCCAAGAAGGGACTGAGTCCACAGGAGCCTCACAGCAGCTGAGGGCGAGGCCGCCTTGGGCCACCAGGTCCCTGGCTTGCAAGGTGCGGGGAGAAGACCAGCAGGAGGCCGCTCTGGTCATTGGCCACATGGCAAAGTTGAAGGTCAGGAAGAGGGCTGGACCCACAAACTGTGGGCTGTCTGGGTGGAGTGTGAGGAAGAGGAGGAAAGCGGGAGCTCCATTCAGCCAGGCTGGGGAGTTCAACCGTCGCCAGAGAAGAGCCGGACCATGAGACCAGAGGTCAGGGGCAGGGTGGGTGAGGATGTATGGGAAGGTCTGAGGACTGAGGACGAGCAGGGAGGGTGCAGTCACCGCTGCCAAATGCTGTTGAGAGGCTGAGTGAGGAAGTCTGAGAAGCAGCCCAGGGGTTCAAGGTGAAATGTGCCATCTTTGCATTGGGGGCAGTGGCCTCCCTGCCACGGGCCTATTGCCCTAACACAACCTCATCTTCTTGGGGCACCTGGGGCTCTCATCCATGACACTCAGGGGCAGAGCCAATAGGCACCCACAGCACAGAGCGCCCCTCGCCTCCACAGGGCTGATCAAAGCTTGTCAAGGGGCAACCATGAACACCTATAAGCTCACGCAGACACAGCCTCCAGGACCACCGTCCAGAGGCGGAGAGGGCCAGCCCTGGGGGTGAGTCACGTAGGCAACCCGGAACAGAACCTGGGCCCGCAACACCCCACAGCCTGCAGCCTCCACGGGCCCCGGGGGGCTCTCCTGGGCCCACTAGGGCCCCCGAAGTGGGGTTAGATGTGAGCCGACATCACACTATGACCAGCAGCCAATGGGCGCTCACCTGATGATCACACAGTCCAGGAAGTCGGTCAGCCGGCCATTGCGGGTGATGTAGGAGAAATCAGGGAAGCGCCTCTGAGAAGCCAAGAAAAAGGGTCAGAACGCAGCTGCCCTGGGTCTGCAGGTGATGGAAGTGGCGGGCAGCCAGCACTCCAGGGAGCGACTCCCAGGAGTGGGGAATAAAGGCACAGGCTGAGCCTGGGCACTAATACCCCCACCCTGGCAGGCCACACCAGGACCATAGACTGTTCACAGCCTCTGAAAACCCAGGGAGGGGTCACACCGACAGAACCAGTAACCAAGCCAGAAGCCCTGCCTGGGAAGCACCGAGCTGCCCCACATGACCCTGCAGGAGCCCGCGAGCCCCTGCTCTGGTACAGATCAACGCTTCCACGCAGGGTACCCCATCCGTCAAGTGGTGGGGCCCAGGGCTGCCAGGGAAGGCAGTGACCCCAGACCCACCTGCCTCCTACCACTGCCCACTTGCCCAAACTGTCCCTACTCTATGGGTCAGAGCCTGAGGCTCTAAAGCCTGGGATCCTACTGAGAACAGCAACAAGGAACAGGCAGCGTGAGGTCCCTCCAGGGACCTCCACCTTCCCCCAGGACTCACGTCGTCATTGAAGCCCATGTGCATTCCGCAGTCCAGCATGACATTCTTGCCCCCGATGGAGACCAGGATGCAGCTTCGGCCCACATCCTGGCCAGCTCCTGAACGGGAAGGTGGGATGAGGTGCTGCCACCCCCTTCCCACTTCCCCCATGTCCGTTTCCCTGCTGCTGCAAGTGATGGCCCCAGCCGCCTGCCTCAGGCCTCCAGTGGGTGCTCTGGGTCCCTGGCCCTGCAGAACCCTCAGCGGGTTGGGGAAACTAGATCCCCACGGCTGCCGTGTGGACAAAGGGTGAGGCAAGAAGCGCTGTCACCTCCACACACAGGCCAGGGAGATGTGCAGGGAAGGGACAAAGGGCCAGGCGGGTTCCAGCCCATGTGCCCTCCCCTACCGCACCTCCGAGCCTCAGGCCCTGCCACTACCACCTAGGTCAGACAGAAAACGCCCCTCACCTCTCGAGGGAGCAGCCTACCTGCTGCCGCTGGCCTCAACCGTCAAAGGCCAGGGGATGTGCAACAGGTGTTGGACTGTGGTCCTGGCACTTAATAGGGGCAAGGTGATGCTCCACGGGGCCTCGCCACCCCTCGTGAAACCTCAACTGGGGTGACATCTGAGCTGTGGGGACCCTCCCAGAAGGCATCAAGCGCCTCCAGGTGGTGCCACTGCAGAGCGACACTGTGCAGTAGCTTTAGCCCAGCCATGGGGAGACAGGGCCCCAGCTGTCCAGCAATGACCAGCTACAGTGGCCTCAGTGCAGATGCCCCATCACTGCACCCCATCAAGACATCCCCAGTCCAGACTTAACCTGAGTCCTATCCATGTTCTTGACTTCAAGTCCTACCAGCTGCTCCAGCCCCAGCAGGACACATCCCAGCAATCTCTTCTGGCCATGTGTCATCTCCTCTGGGGTCTGGAGGCCCAGGAAGAAAGGGACATACCCTTGCATGATGTCACCAAATGACCTGCTTTCTATCCTGATCCTACAAGCCTCCCTCTACCAGCCACGCGAACCTTCCGTTAACACCACACACACGAGGGTGACCAGGCCATGGCTCAGAGCAGGACCCTGGCTGGTCCTTGAGAAGCTTCAGTCACCCATGACAACAGTAGGCGATCCTAGCCAAGAGCTCTGCCACAGGCCTTGGCCTGAAGGTCTCTCAAAGGCCTGCTCCTGACCCAGCAGGACGATGGCAGTGTCTCAGCTGTCTGCCCACTGCTACATCTTCAGCCCTAAAGCTGTGCCCAGAGGCCCTCCAAACATTTGTGACAGGGGAAAGGGGAGGGCTGCCTCTCTTTACAGAGGACGTGAAATCACAGAAGTCATAGGATCAGTTCACAGGCACATGGCTCCTAAGCACAGGGCCAGGGACGGTTTCCGGACTCCAGAGCTCAGCTCTGAGACACTGGCCACCCGCTCCCACCAGGACCCACAACAATCCCGAGGAGCAAGGATTGAGGCCTGAACTGGGCAGGAAGATGGGGAACAGTCGATGGCACACAAAAAGAGGCAGGACTCCGGAGAAAATAAAAGAGACGCCGTGTCCGCAGAAGCTCATGTTCTAGGGCAAGCAGACGATAACCACATAGATAAGACGCACTGAGTGCGTCATGGAGAAGATTAAGGCAGAGAAGGGAACCCAAAAACTTCCAGAACCATACCAGGTAAGTCCTCCACAAAATGACTTCTGAGTAGTGTGGAGAGGGACAGCCAGGATGGGGGGGGCAGCTGTGCAAAGGCTGTGTGATAGGACAGCCTTTGGGACTCTCCATATCTGACCAGAGAGCCCATGAGGTACAAACCGGCAAAGGAAAACAAGAGAAATAGTTCTGCTTTGACGGTGCTACGGCCTTGGGAGCACATCCAGGTGCATATCTGGGGTAACAAAAGCAGTAGAAAGAACTGTTCAAGGAGAACAGGGGACAAATCGTGAAGGGGCAGGCTGGAAGGAGGACCCCGCAGAGGCCCCTGGAAGGGAGCCAAAGGCAGGGAAGAGTGTGGGTCACAGCAGCCAGAGGGGACCCTGCGCCAACAGCTGCCAGAGTCTGTAGGAGTGACCTGTATGGCAGCAAAGAGATGTGTACTCTGACCTGGCAGGCGAGGGGCAGGGGCCTTCATCGTGACTGTCAACAGCTCAGGGTCCACACAAAGGACTGGGTGGGCTGTTTTGGGGAAGAGCTCCACCATGAGAAAGGATATGCAGCTGCGTGGAACATCTGTGCAGGAAAATGCTCCCCACACACAGCCCAGTGTAGGAGGCAGGTTCTGGAACAGCAGAGCAGGAGTGCTGGAAGGATGCCCAGAGACACCTAGAGGGTTGGCCACCAAAATGATAACCCAGTTGTTTCTGGGACTCTGGATTCCCAGTGATCTTTCATCCTTCACAGTGTTCTGCACTGTCTGGGCTTTTAAAAGTGTCCGTTTATATCTTTTACAAAATTCAAAGCTTTTTTTTTTTTTTTTTTTTTTTCTTTTTAGCGTCGCAGGGATCATGTAAGACAAGGGCTGAACTGAGAGTGAATGGCTGTACTGGGTAAACGGGAAGCTGCAGGTAACGGGTGCGAGACGATGGAGGAGGCGGAAGGAAGCAGAGGCAGGGAGGAAAGGCGACCTAAAGCATCAGTCCATGTGGACAAAAGCTGGCGCAGCGACGATGGAGACCCTGTGCCTCTACGGTAACGGCGTCCGGAGCGCAGGCCCCAGGAGAAGGTGCAGAGACAGTCTGCTCAGGCCTGCTTTTCACCGTGAAGAAAGCTGGGGACGCAGCGGGCCGGGACCCGACCCCAAAACCGTCCCTCCGGTGCTCCTCCGAGCTTCTCCACACAGGGCCTGAGCCGGGAGCGGGAGCCGGCCCGAGGCCTCCGAGGACGACAGCTGTGGCCTCTGGGAACCTGGCCGGCCCTCTGCGCCCCCGCGGCTCGTCCCCACACCACCGCCCGGCCCCGCGACCGCGAGGCCGGCCGAGCGCGCCTCACTCACCCAGGGGAGTGACCCTGATCTCGGGCATGCTGTCGGGCGGGCTCCCAGGCCCCGTCGCCTCTGCGCTCACCGAGCCGGCGGGACCACTTCGACGACGAAATCCTGGACCCAGGTCCTCCGCCGCGCGCCACCACAACCCGCGGCACCGCACAGCGCAGGCGCGATCCCAACGGCGCCAGCTTCCGGTGCGCCCGCCGGAAACGCCGGCCCACGCGTTGAGCCTCGGGATTGGGCAAGCGGCAACCAATCCCGGACGGCAGGGCTGTGGTCGGGGGCGGGGCGGCGGGTCCCGCGGCGCGGCGGCGGCGGCGGCGGCGGCGGCGGCGGCGGCGCAGGTGAACGACGGCGGCGCAGGTGTGCGGAGGGCGGCGGGCTCGGGCCTGAGGCAGGGGAGCAGATACCAACCGAACTGGACAGGTGGGCCTGGGCATCGCCAAGGGGCTAGACGCGGGAGGGGGCGGCCGAGGACTCGGCTTCCACGCCTCCCTGGACGCTGGGCTCTTGCTCAATCCTTGGGCCTCAGCTGGAGCTGGACCCGCCTAGGACTGGGGTCCCACTCTGCCCGAGCCCCGGGTCCCAGCCCGGCGCCACCCGGAGCTCCCGAGTCCCGGGTCCCAGCCCGGTGCCACCTGGAGCTCCCTTCCCGAACGAGACTTAGAGAGCTTCCTGAACAGGGCCTCGCTCCTGCCGGCTGGGCCTGGGGTGCCAGGGTGAGTGCCCCCTTCTCCTGTGGGGACCTTCAGCCTGCTGTCAGCCATGGAGCTGGGGTGCTCAGGCAGCTCTCCTGCCGAGACTTGATCTTGGGGCTGTGAGCTGACCCTGGGGAAGCCTTGGCCGTGCCCTGCATCACCTCCTCAGAGCTGGCAGGCTGCCTGCCCCGGCTGCACAGCCAATGTCCTTCCTGTTTCCAAGCTCTGAAAGGTTCCCAGCAGATCCTCTTGGCTGCTGGCTCAGGTTCTGGGGAGGAAGGCCAGGCCCACAGGATGTCTGGTGGCCAGGAACGTAGCCCTGAAGGCTTCAGAGACCATCTGCTCAGTGGACAGAAGACAGGCCCTGAGAGAGGGGAGGGGCGTGCCGGAAGTCTCCAGAGCACCATTTTCCTGAGGCCAGGCACAGCTGTCCCCCACACCTGAAGACAGGGTGAGCTCATCTCTGGGGGCTCCGCCCAATGCCAAGCACGTGGCCCAACCCATGGGGCCTGCAGGGCCTCAGCAGCCACGAGACCCCAACAGATGCTCTTGGCAGCCTGGGTGGTAGACGGGGCAGGGCGTGCTGGCCCATTTCCCCAGAAATGAAGGACCAAGTCTTAAGACATTGAGTTACCTGCCCCCAGAGTGAAGACAGAACCTGCAAGGGCACCCAGGGCACCTAGCCCTGGCTAGGGTTCTTGCCACAGCTTGGGCAGGCTCCCTCCCTCCCTCACGGAGAAGCCCTGCAGGGCTTCCAGCACTAGGGGCCCGGAACCCCCAGGCCCAGTGGGGTGAGGGCTCATCCTGGATGGTGAGGTGCAGCTGAGTCCCCAGGGACCGTCAAAGCCCAACTGCAGTGCTGACCCTGGGTGCCCAGGACAGCAGAGGCTGGGTTGTCCAGTGGCACCCACCCAGTATGTGGGCACTTGAATGTTTATGGAGTGACTGCATTAACGTGAGCAGAATCTAGGGCAGAACTCTGGCCTGGGGCACTTCCGGAAGGTTCCCTGTGGCTGTCTTCAGAGTGTAGAAGGACCTTTGACCCAGCTGCCTTTCCGTGTGGGACCTGTACAGTTCCAGTAGGAAAAGATTGGTGTCTGTCTGTCCGGCAGTGCTGACTCTGTAGCCTCTGCTCTGGCTTTCAGGACGCAGCAGTGAGCAAGGAAGGACTCAGCCCACCTGGCCACCTTTCATGGCCCTCCTCCTCACTCTACTGTCTCTTTTTCCATAGTACTCATCTTTTTTTTGCTCACCGTGTTGGAATTTTCTGGTTTTGTTTCTGTCTGACAACCTCCCCAAGAATGTTGCCCTGATAGGCAGGGCTATTTGTCTCATGGGGCGTCCAAGTGCCTGGGAGAGCAATTGGCTCTGGGCAGGGACTCAGCAGGTGTTTCTGCAACTGGCAAAAACAGGTGCTCTGGTGAGAGACAAGCAAGAAATGAGCAGGAACACAGGCTGCAGGTGAGATCGGCACAGCGATGGTGCAAGCCAAGTGACACGACAGGGCCACGCTGACATCTGTGGGCACGTGTTCCGGGCAAAGGGCAGCTTCAGGTCACTGAGTTCAAGCTTGTGGCCCAAGCAGAGTGAAGCAGGCTCCAGGGGAGAAGGGGCCTGGCCGGGGGATGGATCCCACTCTGGGCTTTCTTGGGGGGGTGGGGGGGCAGCGGGATCCCAGCTGTTGCTTTCTGCCCCTCCCCCCACCCTGAAGTAATGACTCAGGGAGCGAGCTGACTCACAGGGACACAACCCCCCCCGCCAGCCTGGCTCCCTGTGTGTTTCAGCGTGTGTTGGAAAATGGGCGACCTGGAGTCGGACTTCAACCTGAAAGTTGTCTTAGTCAGTTTCAAGCAGTGTCTCAACGAGAAGGAGGAGGTGCTGCTGGATCACTACCTCGCTGGCTGGAGGGGGCTGGTCAGGTACATTCAGGGGCACTGCCCTGTGGGCCCCCACACAAAGGTGGGGCCTTTCTGGCCACACTTCCCGCATGCTATGCTATGCACTGTGCACACCAGGCTCCTGCCTGCCCGGAACTGGTCAGCCGTTCTCGTTCGCCACCTGGCTGGCAGCGCCGAACCTTACCACGCCTGCTGGCACGTGGACATGTACCCCAGGAGGTGGGGGGAAGTCTCCCCTGCACCCGGGGCTGAGCTCCTGCTTCCCCTCGAGCAGGTTCCTGAACAGCCTGGGTGCCATCTTCTCCTTCATCTCTAAGGATGTCACCACAAAGCTACAGATCATGGAGCGTCTGTGCAGCGGCCCACAGCAGGAGCACTACAGCAGCCTGCAGTCCATGGTGGCCTACGAGGTGGGCAACCGGCTGGTGGACCTCGAGCGTCGTTCCCAGCACCCCGACTCAGGCTGCCGGACGGTGCTCCGGCTGCACCGCGCCCTGCGCTGGCTGCAGCTCTTCCTGGAAGGTCTGCGCACCAGCCCCGAGGACGCGCGTACTGCCGTGCTCTGCACCGACTCCTACAACGCCTCTCTGGCTGCCTACCACCCCTGGATCATCCGCCGGGCCGTCACCGTGGCCTTCTGTACGTTGCCCACACGCAAGGTCTTCCTGGAGGCCATGAACGTGGGGTCCCCAGAGCAGGCTGTGGAAATGCTGGGCGAGGCCCTGCCCTTCATTGAGCGTGTCTACAATGTCTCCCAGAAACTCTACACTGAGCATTCCCTGCTGAACCTGCCCTGAGGGCCAGCGGGTGAGGTGGGGCATGTTTCTCCTTTCCAGAGCTGGGCTGGGGCAGCCAGGACCCATCAGGCCCACCGTGGGGATTTGCGGGTGCCCCAGGAATGGGAAATACGCTTTCCCCTGCCAGCTGATCTACGGGCCCAGCATAGCCCACTCGGGCTGAGCTTCTGGGCTGCGGCATGGGGGCCGTGACAGAGAAGGCAAGCCCTGGCCATCGCTCCTCCTTGTTGCCTTGCTCTGCCCAAGGGCACCTTGGCTTCACCCTCAACCAGGTTACACGTGTGCAACCAGGCCTTGCCCGCGTGGGTAAAGTGCCGAAGGCGGGAGGGTAAGGGCAGTATCCGTGTTCGTGCAAAACCCTGAAAAGCTGCCCCCTGCCTGTGAGCCAAGTGTGTGAAATGGGGCGAAGTCACAGGTCCCCACAGTGCAGAGACTTCATCCTGCTTGCCAGCAAACTCACCCAGCAGGTGCTTCTCTGTCCCTGGCCCATCTCGGTGTCAGGCCCTGGGTGCAGTGCCTAGGTCCAGGCGCCCGGGCCCCTCCACACAGGGTTGGCTGTCCCCAGGACAGGGATGGAACCCCTGGGCAGCAGTGGACAGGCCCTCTCCCTGTCCCTCACCTCCTTGTTAGCCAGGGTCCCACATGTCCTCAGCGGCAACATGCAGGAGCCAAAGCCCTGAGCGGAGGCCTGCCCTGCCTCTAGTTCTGCACACTTAGCAGCTGCCCCCTGCAGCCACCCTGTCATTCAGGTGCTCCCCCAGGCAGCTGCCTGTGAGTCTGCACAGCACACCTCCAAAGCTCTAGAGAGCCCATGACTCTGCTGGTCCAGTTCTGGCCTCTCCCTCCCCGTCATCCAACAAGATGCTGCATTCCGTCCTCCCCGTCCCTACAGAGCTCAGGAGACCCGGGATGATATGGCACACGGAGAGAGCCTGGACCCTTTTGCCCAGCTGACAGGCCAGCCGTCACCAGACACTTGGGGGCCTAGCGTCTCCTACTGGCTCTTCACTGTGAGCTCAGGGCCCTCAATGCCGAGGGGACTGTATCCACCACACGGAGATGTGCGTAAGTGTGAACTTGCAGAGACCCTGGGAAAGTGTGATGCGGGTGATGGATTTTCAAACATCAATAAATTCCCCTTCTAGAGCAGGTGGTACGCTCCAGGACGGGGGCTGTTTGCTGCGTCAAGCACTGGCTTACTGAAGGGGAGACGTGACCCCGTGGGGGCTTAGGCCCCACTGCCAGGTTCACAGGGCAGTGGCAACCAAGGGGACACGTGGCATGTCTCGGCCAGCAGGGGGCAGGGACATGCTGCCCATCTGTCCTTGTGCAGGCTTTAGCTTGCCCCCCACCCCGAGCCCCCGCCGAGGTCCACATTATCCCCATTTTGTAGTTGAGAAAACAATCGCACAAGGGCCTGGGTTGGAAGGGCAGGTCTGAGGCCAACGACACAGCTTGTAAGGAGAACGTGGAAGGGGAGCCGCCTTGTGCCACACGGTGGTTGGGACGGAAAGAGAACACGTATCAGACCCGAACAGCGGTGTCCCGTGCCACCTCCGCCACCTCCGGGTCTGCTGCTTCACCCTGTCCAGCACTACCCTAGACCCAGTAGGGACCGCAGCACCGTGTGGTGCCAGAGCCTGCGAGGACGGCCTGGGGTCCGCGAGGACCAGAGAGCCAGTGCTGCACGTATGTGCACACACGCGCATGCAAATGTTCAGGCGCCACACACTGCATACGTGTCATGCGTTTGTGTGTGTGGTGTGTGCAGGTACAGTGCATCAAGTGTGTGTTCTGCACATGTGTGCACGTCCCGAGAGCACCATGCAGCGGGGGCCCTCCCCACAGGCAGCAAAGACCAGATGCCAGACCACCTCCTATAAACATCTGCCAGGCCCCAGCCAGGGTGGGGTCCACCTGGAGCTCTCCCACTCCACTCCGGGGGCGTCTGCAGCCTCCCCCAGTTCTTCTGGGTGCCTAATGGGCACATCCACCCCTGAGCCTGGTGTCAGGTCCCCAGGCGCCCAGAGGCTAAGTAGGAATGCTGGCAATCCACTGAGGCTCCCCTGCACACACCTGATGCTGACCCAGCTTCAGAGGCCCATTTGGTTATGGCCTTTCCTCCCTCATTTGCATGCACTGTCCTGCAGGCCCAGCTGTGACCTTTGTCCCCAGAGGGAGGCACCTGCTGTGTCAAGAGCCTAGGCTCGGTGTGGGCACAGCCAGGCTCAGGGTCCCCAAAGTTTCCAGGCCTCAGACACTTAGCAGAGCAACAGCCCAGACCTTCCAGTTGCACTGTTCCCACCTTGGGGCCCTCCGCACCCCAGCCACAGGGTGGAGACCAAGCCGGCGGGCTGGTCTGTCCCCTGAGGCTGTAGATGGAGTTCCCCACCCCTGGCTGCTAACAGCCCTCTCCAGGGCTGGAGACAGATGTTTCTGTACCTACTCCTCGGGGCACTGGCACCTCCTACAGCCAGCTGGAGACCCCAGGACCCTCTCCCAGAGACATCCTGAGTGTTCTCCCTCCCTTCCGGGAATGGGGTGGGTGCAGAGCGGTTTGGGCACAGGCAGGTAACAAGATCATGGTCCGTGGTTGCTCAGCCAGAGAGCCTGGTTGTGACATCAGGATCAAAGAGTCCAGAGAGTTGCAAACCTACTGGGCGGGGAATCAAGGGTGTCTCCAGGGGCCCCCCGGGCTCATCAGGTGCAGACAGGCGAGGACTTTGCTAAGCAAATTCCCTGCACACACCCTACCCCACTTCATCATATCTGGGGCCCCCACCCTGTTCTCTCATTTGCCATCCCTGCCATGCCCGGCCTCGCTCTCCTGGGCCTCACGGCTCTCCTGGGCCTCACGGCTCTCTTGGACCATGGGGAGGGCGCAACGTTGTGCTTGTCACAGCAGCTCAGGATGCAGGGGGACTATGTGCTGGGTGGGCTCTTCCCTCTGGGCTCTGCCGAGGGTACAGGTCTTGGCGACAGGCTGCAGCCCAATGCTACCGTGTGCACCAGGTAGGAATGCAGGGGGTGGGGAGCGAGGCTGGGAGTGGCTCGGGTTGGGGGTGCTCCTGAGTGGGGATGAGGTGTCAGCCACCCGCAGCCCTGTGTGGCCCCAGGTTCTCGTCTCTGGGCCTGCTCTGGGCACTGGCCGTGAAGATGGCGGTGGAGGAGATCAACAACGGGTCTGCCCTGCTGCCCGGGCTGCACCTGGGCTATGACCTCTTTGACACGTGTTCAGAGCCCACGGTGGCCATGAAGCCCAGCCTCATGTTCATGGCCAAAGCAGGCAGCTGCAACATTGCCGCCTACTGCAATTACACACAGTACCAGCCCCGCGTGCTGGCCGTCATCGGGCCCCACTCATCCGAGCTCGCCCTCGTCACCGGCAAGTTCTTCAGCTTCTTCCTTGTGCCTCAGGTGCGCACCCCCCCCACCTCTCCCGGTGCCACCCACCCCCACTGGCCCTGCCCACCGGGGCCCCCACATCAGGAGGTGCGTCCCGGCCACTGCAGGTCAGCTACGGCGCCAGCACCGACCGGCTGAGCAACCGGGAGATCTTCCGGTCCTTCTTCCGCACGGTGCCCAGCGACCAAGTGCAGGTGGCGGCCATGGTGGAGCTGCTGCAGGAGCTCGGATGGAACTGGGTGGCGGCGGTGGGTAGTGACGACGAGTATGGCCGGCAGGGCCTGAGCCTCTTCTCCGGCCTGGCTAACACCAGGGGCATCTGCATCGCACATGAGGGCCTGGTGCCACTGCCACCAGGCAGCCTGCGGCTGGGCGCCCTACGGGGCCTGCTGCGCCAGGTGAACCAGAGCAGCGTGCAGGTGGTGGTGCTGTTCTCCTCCGCCCATGCGGCCCGCACCCTCTTCAGCTACAGCATCCGCTGCAAGCTCTCACCCAAGGTGTGGGTGGCCAGTGAGGCCTGGCTGACCTCAGACCTGGTCATGACGCTGCCCGGCATGCCTGGGGTGGGCACCGTGCTGGGCTTCCTGCAGCAGGGCGCCCCGATGCCGGAGTTCCCATCCTACGTGCGGACCCGCCTGGCCCTGGCCGCTGACCCTGCCTTCTGCGCCTCGCTGGACGCTGAACAGCCAGGCCTGGAGGAGCACGTGGTGGGGCCACGCTGCCCCCAATGTGACCACGTCACGCTAAAGAACCTATCTGCGGGGCTGCTGCACCACCAGACCTTCGCTGCCTACGCGGCTGTGTATGGCGTGGCCCAGGCCCTTCACAACACACTGCGCTGCAATGCCTCGGGCTGCCCCAGGCGGGAGCCTGTGCGGCCCTGGCAGGTAAGGCCGAGGAGCCCCCACCCTCCCGAGAGCGGGGGAATTTCAGTGGGGAATCTGGGCTGGCGGCAGCTCCGGCCGGCCCGGCCCGGCCCCACCCACCTGCTCCAACGCACCCGTCAGCTCCTAGAGAACATGTACAACGTGAGCTTCCGTGCTCGCGGCCTGGCACTGCAGTTCGACGCCAGCGGGAACGTGAACGTGGATTACGACCTGAAACTGTGGGTGTGGCAGGACCCGACGCCCAAGCTGCGCACCGTAGGCACCTTCAAGGGCCGCCTGGAGCTCTGGCGCTCTCAGATGTGCTGGCACACGCCGGGGAAGCAGGTGAGCACTGGGTGGCCGGTCCCCAGCTGCACAGCAGCTTTCCCCTCAGCCGGGAGAGAGCTCTGGCCCTGCCTGGGGCGCAGTGGGGGACCGTCCGCAGGTCCTGGGCGGGGGGTGCACCAAGCTGAGCACAGCCCGAGCCCCGAGGCCCTATGCCAGCAGCCCGTGTCCCAGTGCTCCCGGCAGTGCAAGGAGGGCCAGGTGCGCCGCGTGAAGGGCTTCCACTCTTGCTGTTACGACTGCGTGGACTGCAAGGCGGGCAGTTATCAGCGCAACCCAGGTGAGCACCTCCCTGAGGCTGAGCAGGGGCGGGGACCCACACGGTCTCACGTCCTGGCTCCAAGTCCAACTCTGAGGCCACGGCAGGTGGGAGTGTGGTGGCAGAGCCCGTCCCCCCAGTGCCCCCTCTCTCCTCTCACACCACAGATGACCTCCTCTGCACCCAGTGTGACCAGGACCAGTGGTCCCCAGACCGGAGCACACGCTGCTTCCCCCGCAAGCCCATGTTCCTGGCATGGGGGGAGCCAGCTGTGCTGCTACTGCTCGCGCTGCTGGCTCTGGCGCTGGGCCTGGTGCTGGCGGCCCTGGGGCTCTTCCTCTGGCACTCGGACAGCCCGCTGGTTCAGGCCTCAGGTGGGCCACGGGCCTGCTTTGGCCTGGCCTGCCTGGGCCTGGTCTGCCTCAGTGTCCTCCTGTTCCCTGGCCAGCCAGGCCCTGCCAGCTGCCTGGCCCAGCAGCCACTGTTCCACCTCCCACTCACTGGCTGCCTGAGCACGCTTTTCCTGCAAGCGGCCGAGATATTTGTGGGGTCGGAGCTGCCACCAAGCTGGGCTGAGAAGATGCGTGGCCGCCTGCGGGGGCCCTGGGCCTGGCTGGTGGTGCTGCTTGCTATGCTGGCAGAAGCCGCATTGTGTGCCTGGTACCTGGTAGCCTTCCCGCCAGAGGTGGTGACGGACTGGCGGGTACTGCCCACAGAGGCGCTGGTGCACTGCCACGTGCACTCCTGGATCAGCTTCGGCCTGGTGCATGCCACTAACGCCATGCTGGCCTTCCTCTGCTTCCTGGGCACTTTCCCGGTGCAGAGCCGGCCAGGCCGCTACAATGGTGCCCGCGGCCTCACCTTTGCCATGCTGGCCTACTTCATCACCTGGATCTCCTTTGTGCCCCTCTTTGCCAACGTGCACGTGGCCTACCGGCCTGCCGTGCAGATGGGCGCCATCCTCCTCTGTGCCCTGGGTATCCTAGCCACCTTCCACCTGCCCAAGTGCTACCTGCTGCTGCAGCGGCCGGAGCTCAACACCCCTGAGTTCTTCCTGGAAGACAATGCCAGAGCACAGGGCAGCAGTTGGGGGCAGGGGAGGGGAGAATCGGGGCAAAAACAAGTGACACCTGATCCAGTGACCTCACCGCAGTGAGCCTACTAGACTTAGTTGAGATGCCCCCAAACTGAGTTCTTATGAAGCAACCCAGACAGTACCTCAACTGCTGAGACCACCCCCAGTTCTAGATCTTGACAGCAGGCTGACTGCTGACCTGGATGCCACAATGATCCTTGGGCCTGCAGCACTCAGGAAGGTCCTCAGCACCCACCTGGGGCCCCAGAGAGACTCTGCCCCTGTCCCAGCCAAGCCCTGGCCAGGGCCTACCCAGGTGATCCAGCCCCACTGTTCCAGAATAAAGCCAACAAAAGTTTCCTCGGGGCTCCTTAGCTCGGGCCAAGAGCTCAGGAAGGCCCCTAGCCAGACCACCTGAAGGCCAAGCTGGGCATCACTTGCCTGGCCAGGCCCACCCTGGAGACCCCAGCCAGCACCCCCAGCATCACAGGGGTGGGAGGTTGCTGGGTGGTGGTCAGCTGTGCTGACTCCTCCGCAGAGGCATGTGACAGACCGTGGTTCCCAGAGTGGTGCAGGAATAGTGAGCAGGGCAGAAGCCCATTTAGTGGGGGAGGGAGACACCCAAACTCTTCCCCTCCCTGGCCCAACCCAAGCGGGTAAAATGGGGTCAGCCGCCACCAGCACCGTGGACAGAGCCCAGGCAGGGTGGTGGTGGGACTCAGCACCAAGGCCAGCACCCACGACGAAGACCCCTGGAGCCGGGAGGCAGCACCACGGACAGAACACCAGCCACCGGGACTCTGCTGGCAGCCAGCACCGGGGACAGAGCCTTGTGGCTGACCGGGAACCCAGAGCGCAGCACCTGGCCAGTCCTGGGTCAGCTCTTAGCCAGGCCCTGGGGAGGCTGGACAAGTCTTCTAAGGTACCCCGGCAGGAGAGAAGAGACAGTCCACACGTCAGTCCCATAAAATTAAATGCTTTTTAGTCTTTAAAATAGCATTTACACAGAAGCAGCTCTATTAACTATCTGGACGGACACTCTGACTTGATACAGTATCTACAGCGCAGATGTGTGCAGGCCAGAAACGCCAGGAAGGAAGCGGCGTGAGTGGGTGGGCAGTCACCTGAGGACAGCAAGGAAGGGTGGGCTGCCTACCCCCTCTCCCCCAGACCCTGCCCCTGCAGCAGCTGCGTGCATCTGTGCCCTCTGCCCCTCAGGGTCACATCCCCACCACTGCTAGCTCAAACACATGCCTCTCCTGTCTCTCCCTCACCAACCCTCCCACTTTCAGACACAACCTGTGTCCCTGCATTCAGTCTGAGTCCCGGGGGCAGGGGGGCAGCTGACCTGGCCACCACCTTCCCCAGGGCACACAGGCCAGACAATAAATAAATAAATTAGATCCCTATCCTGGGCATCCACAGAAGAGCCTGGGGGCTCTGATTCCACCTTTGAGGGGTCCGACCCAGCCCAGGAGAGAGTGGTGGGGCCTGTGTCCTGGGCAAACAGGGGGCCCAGGGCCAGCAGCTACTTCTCAGCTTAGTCTGAAGCCCTGTGCATGGCTCTGTGGGCAAGTGGGAGTCCCAGAGGCACTCCAAGGGCACCGGGAGGTGGAGGACCCTCACCAGGGTCTGCATGGACACAAGGCGCTCTGAACAGCAATGTGCAGGCCACCGAGTCCAGATCGTGGTGGTCTGGGCTGCCCTCCGCCCATCCCCCCAGCCTGCTCCCACTCTCTGTCCAGGCCTGGGCCCCAAGACATGGCCCCTTGTGTGCCCCAGAGCACAGGCTGGCTTGAGGCAGGACAGCCACCAATAAGGCAAGCCCACACAAGCTCCAGGGGCAGTGCCCGTGCAGGAACGGCCAGGACCACCAGCTCCCCTACCATGGGGCCCAGCTGAAGGCACTCTCTCCTCGGTCACATGATGTCAACAAAAAATTCACAGGGGTTTCCCATGGCCTTCTGGAAGGACTGGCGGCTGCCCGTCAGCTCTGGAGGAACAGCAGCCAGCTCCCGGACGGGCGGCCCCCCAGGCGGCCCCCCCACCGCCGAGTATGCCTTTGTCAGGGGGTACAGTGGGGGGAGCCCCGGGGCGGCAGCCGAGGCCTGACTGTGTGGGCTGCTGCCCCGGCTGAGCTGACTAGCCGGACGCTCCCTCCAGCCGCTGCCAGCGACCCCACTCGGTGCTGCATGGTCCGACTCGCTGCCACTGCCTCCGGCTCCAGCCGCCCGGCGCTCCTTCTCGCGGCCCAGTGCCCGCCGGCTGCTGCCGCCGGCGCTCCGGGTGGACCCACTGCTTTTGCTTCCTGGAGTCAAGGAGTGGAGGGAGGAACGAGATGGCGTGAGGCCGTGCCACTCCCAGGACAACCGGGCGTTGCCAGGGCAACCAGGGGCAGAGCCTGGTGGTCTCAAGCAGGGTGGGTGGGAGGGGGGCAGCCATGCAGACAGGAGGGCAGGGCCGACCCCACTCAGAGAAGCCAGAGCAGCTGCAGCAGCATGGGGCGGGGGGGGGGGGGGGGGCAGTGGGGGTAGGGGGGGCGCAGGGCGAGCGGCGGCAGGCAGGGACACTCCGGGGCCAGCACAGTGCCTCCTCTCACCCCAATGCCTGACCTTGCAGCTGAGGACCTGAGGCACCAGTGAGGCCCTGTGTGCCTGGTGCTCCCATCGGCCATCCTGGGCCCCCCCCACACAAAGACCCGCCTTCCGTCCAGCCCCAAGGCCCTGGCCAGCTACTCAGCTCAGCCCCCGTCCTGGGCTCCCAGGAAGAGCGGGGAGCCTGAGAAGGCCAGCTGGCTGGGAACATGCCGAGAGGGACGCCGGGCAGGACCCTGGCTTACCGGCCCGGAGGGTCCACTCCGCTAGTCCTTCAGTCTAAGGCTTGCTCAGCACAAAGCAAGGGATAGCATGAGTCACACAGCAGGCCCAGCCTGGTCACCCTTCCCGCCCACAGGGGCATGCCGCCACCAGCTGGGCCTATCCAGGGTCCACAGGCACCCAACACAGCTTCCCCTTGGGCACCACTGCCCTCTGACTTGCTCTCCTCTCTCTCCCACCCCTTTCTGGGTCTACTGGGCTGGCTGCCTGACCTCTCTCTCCTGGTCTCAGAGACACAGACAGCCTCAGGCCACTCCTCCAACAAGCCCCTCCTCAGCTCTCCACACATCCCAGAGTGGATGCGCAGTTGTCTGTGAAAGTGTCCCCTCTGGCTCCCTGCTGGGCTGCAGGTGCCGCGGCGAGGGTGGGGGAGGTCTGTCCTCCACTGTGTCCCAGGGCCCCTCCACCGCCCTTTTCCGCGTCATCTCCCGGCCTTTTGCTTCTGCCACACCTGGACCACCAGCCCCTCCCGCACACACACAACCACCGAAGTCTGCAGGGTTCGCCCCGTCCCCCTCAGCCACTCACCCCTTCCAGAAGGAGCACGCCCAGGGCCTCGACACAGAGCAGGCAGGAGCACACAGGGCGGGGGGGGGGGGGGGGGGCGGGCACATAGGGCAGAGCCAGGCGGCGGGGACAGCAGGGAGCCAGGCGCCCGGCAGGCTCTCACCTTCACTCTGCTGACTCCCAGCACTGCCGCTGCCGTAGCTGAAGCCAGGGTCCTGGTATGCGGGTGGGAAGCAGGGCGGGGGGCCCGGGTACTGGTAGGGGTAGCCCTGACCCAGGGGCCAGGGGGCGGCCGGATGGGGCAGCGGGGCCAGCGTGTCCTGATCCGAGGCCCCACTGGAACCACTGTTGAGGTTCAGGGCTGCGAGATCTGGCAGGAAGGGAGGGTGGCTGAGGGCGGGGTGGGCAGGCCCTCTGGGGACCCCCTGCCCCGCAGCCCCTCACTCACTGCTGCACAGGTCCCCGAAGACGTAGTAGCACTGCTCAGAGAAGGTGATCTTGTTCACCGTGTGCCGCAGGAAGCCACGCTTCAGCATGCTGCTGGCGTACTTGCGGGCCTCGCGCCGTTCCTTGAAGCCCTCCACGTGCGTGTACAGCCAGTCCACCACGTCCGCCCCTGGCCCGCGGCATGTGTCAGGGCACGGAGCCTGGGGGCGCTGACCCTGCCCACCCGGAGCCAGCCCAGCGGGGACCCCTCACCGATGACGGCATTGGCGATGGTGATCTTGAGCCACATGCGGTCTCGGATCTCCAGGCCCGAGTCCGGCAGCTTCATGACACGCACCACGGCACCCATGTCACTCTTCACCGTCAGCGGCGCCTCCTCCAGCTCTGCAAGGCAGAGCCCCCTCTTCAGCCCTGAGCAGCTGAGGCCGGGGGGAGGGCTTGGGGTGGACCCCGGGCCCTGCTGCTGCACCCGTCTCAGAGGCCGGGCTCCGCGTAGGGTCTCTGGTCACAGAGCCCAGATGGCAAGGCCGTCTCGTGACTGTGGGGCCCACGCCCACCACAGGATGGGCCCTCCCAGGGGCGGGGAGCAGGCGTGGGCTGGGGAGACTGAACCTCTTGTCTCCTACCCCTGCAGATGCTTCATCAGGATCTTGGGCCCAAACCAAGGTGGAGCCACCCCCGCCCTGCAGGCCAGACCCCCAAGAGGAGAGATCAGGCCTCTCCCCACCACCACCCCCCTCCCGCCACTCCTCCGCTAGCTCAGGGCTGTTAGTCGTGTTAGCTGCAAGAAAGCAGGCGGGGGTCACACACATGGGGGACAGGCCACTGCCCCGGTCCCCGCCGAGACGGAGCCCTGGGCAGGGACCACAGGGCTGTCCTGGTCCCCTGGGCACCTTTCCACCCACCGCACAGGCAGCAAACCTAAAGGAGGGTGCACACGAGGGCACACACGGGTCAGACACACGTGTCGGCAGTGTCCATCCGTACGTGTGCCCTGCGCCTGACTGTGCTGGGTGGGCACTTAGGACGGGTCCCCCACCCGGGTGCCTCAGGTCCCCGCTCTCCTGAGCTGCCACTTACGCGGAGCGCCGGGCACAGAGCTGGTTAGTGAGGAGGAGCTGGTGCGCGTGACGGCGCTGGAGCAGGGGCTCGTACCGTAGCGGGGCAGGGCTCCGGTCAGCGCCGCCGTGTGGGACAGCCAGGCGGCAGGGTCGATGGGCCGAACCGGGTCAGCTGGGCGGCCGCCGTGTGGTAATGCGTGTGGTAACGGACAGATGGACAAACGGACGGACGGATGGTAGGACACACAATGGAGCACGGGGGCACAGAGGAAAGGACCTTCAGGCTGGGCGAGCGCCCTCATCCCCCTCCCCTGTCAGCCCTGAGGGGTCACTTACCCCTCGGGATGGTGAAGTAGCTCCGGGGGGTTGGGTCCCAGCACTTGGCCACCGTGAGGCTGATGGGCCTGTGGGGTGGGGCAGGTCACACGGGGAACGCCCCGTGCGGGCCCCCCAACACGCCACCTGCCCACCCCGCGCCTCACCCCGTCTGGGACACGATCTCCCGCAGCACCCGCACGGCGTCATCGTTGCTCATGCTCTCGAAATTGATATCATTCACCTGGGGGGCAGGGAGGGGTTCAGCGCGGTGGGCTGGGGGTGCCGGCCTCTCAGCCCCCCAGCAGCTCCCGCAGCCCCGCACCTGCAACAGCATGTCCCCGGGCTCGATGCGGCCGTCGGCAGCCACGGCCCCGCCCTTCATGATGGAGCCGATATAGATGCCGCCGTCTCCCCGGTCGTTGCTCTGCCCCACGATACTGATGCCCAGGAAGTGGTGCCTCTCTGCGGGGGCGAGGGGTGTGTCTGCTGAGGGGGCCCGGCCCAGCCAGGCGCCCCGCACCCCACTGGGGAGGCTCCACGGTCTGCTGAGAGGGCCCGGCCCACCCAGGCGCCCCGCACCCCACCGGGGAGGCCCCACGGAGCCCTCACCCATGTTGAGCGTGACGGTGATGATGTTCAGGGACATAGTAGAGTCCGTGATGCTGCTAAAGGAAGAGGCCTGTGGAGGGGCACGAGTGAGGGGGTGCAGGTGGGGGCTTCCGAAGGGCAGACCCCACCCAGCGCCTGGCTGCCACCTACACGGTCCGTCTGCCGCAGGCGCTGCTTCCGCCGCCGGCGCTTGTGCTTCCGGATGAGCCGGGAGGAGGTGCTCTGCTCCGTGGAGCTGCTCAGTCTGGGGGGGCATGAAGGTCAGGGGCCAGGCCACAGGCTGCAGGGCTGCGGCAGCCGGGGAGAACAGGGCGCCGCCCAACACACACAGGGCAGGGAGTGGAGGTGATGGGCGTTGGGTCTTGTCCCCCCCGCCCCCCGGCCCCGACCAGGCCGACTGTGGGAGACACGGGGCTGAGGTACAGTTTGCTCAGGAGAAGGCTCAGCTTCTGGTTGTGCACGCCCCTACACACACGACACGTACACACCCCACACCTGCACGGAGCACTTCTCTCAGGACAAACGGAGACACAGACCCTGAGCCAGCACATTCGTGCACGTACACCTGTAACACACCCACTCGACACACACGCCCATTCACGTACACATGCCCGTGCAATCAGGGACACGTCCAGGGTCACACACACCCATGCACACGCGCACACACACACACACCGCTGTATACACCTGCACACCCATGTAGAATGTGGCCATGCACACACATAGGCCCATGCCCATACGTGCGCACCCATTACACACCTACGCACACGTGCCCCCACACACCACGCCGTGTGCGTACACCTATAGCCCACCCATGCACACCTGCATGCACACCCACGCACCGGCTTGTGTTGTCATCCTCGTCTGAGTCGATGAAACTACTGGACTCAAGCTCACTGCTCAGCACGGTGGACGCGCTGTCGGCGGGCAGCCCCAGCTCTCGCCGCCGGTCCCCCCTCGGGTGCCCATTGGTCCGGGCAGCTGCGGGGAAAGCCAGCAGGGGAGCTGGCCGTGGGGTCCCGTGTTGCCTCGAGCACCAGCTGAACTAGGAGCTGGCCAGGTGACTGTGGGACTGCTGGGGGGCGGGATCACCGGGGTCCTGTGCAGACGGGCCTAGGACCTCCACCCGGGGTCCCCTCCTGGTTGGGGGCAGTAACTGGGAGCAGGCAGGGACATGGGGTGCACCATAGGGGCCCAGGGGCGTCCGCAGTGTGGCCTTGTTACCCTCTTCACGGTTCCGGCGTCGGGCTCTCTCCCGCCGGTGGCTGACCATGGACTCCGTGCCAGTGTCGTTGTCCATGCAATCACGGCTGCTGGCTACATTGGGGCTGTGCCCACGAGAGGGGGTGGGCCAGGGCAGGCTGGACCTTGGACGCCCTCCCAGCTCTTTGCCCCTTCTCCCACCCGCCCACCTACCTAGATCGGGCCTCTCTGCCCGCCCCGCATCCGCTGACCAGTTTCTACTGCCCGTGGGTCCCTGGTCAGCTGCCCCTCCTCCCGAAAGGCCTGGCCGGCAGCAGGCCCCTCAGCACCACCAGCCTCAGCCCCCCGCCCACAGTCCTTACTGGAAAGAAGGGGGCCGGGAATCCCCAATGCCGCCCGTCCTCTCAAGAGGCGGGGGCAGGTCTGTATGGCCATCAGTGCTCTGAGACCCTGCGTCCGAGTGCGCGCCCTCAGCCAGGACCAGCTGTGGAGGAGAGCGATGGCTCAGGGACGCCCCCCAGCCTGCGGCCCCCCTCCCACCCCCACCCCCGCCATGGGCTCACCCAAGCCCAGCCCCCACCGTAGCCCAGCATCCTCTGCCAACATCCCACGGACTCACCCAGGAGACCACGCGGCCGTTGAAGCAGGGCAGCTTGGCGTTATCATCAGAGATCTCCTCCTTTACCACCCTGTGGGCAGACACGGCCGTGAGGCCACCTGCACCAGGGCCTGCTCACACCAGCGGACTCCGGAGGTAACACCTCCCCACACTCTTGTCCAGGGTGCGTGCCGGCCCAGGGCGCACAGCCCCACGCCCAGATGTCAGTCTGCGGATGCTGCTGCCCAACACGTTCCCTTCCTGGGGACCCCTCCCAGGGCCCGGGTCAGAGAGAGGTCCAAACTCCCGACCCTCTACCAGCAGGGGGTCATCTCCCGCAGCCCCCTATAACGCAAGTATTAATCTTGCTTTGTGCTGTGTGCCCCACGCAGTGTGGATCCGTGAGGGTGGGCCTCTGTCTGGCTTTTCCCCTCCACCTCCCCTCCCCCAACCCCAGCCCCAACCCAGAACGGGGCCTGGTTCACGGCAGGCCTCCATACAGATGTGAGGACAGTCAGTCAGACCACACGGACACAGGCAGGTAGAGATGGCTGGCAGACAGGCCTGTACACGCACACGGAGGGCAGGCCACAGCCCTCCTGACCCATCTAACTGGCCAAGGAGACAGAAGCAGACCCCCTGACTCACTGCAACAGCCCAACCCAAGGGCTGAAACACAGCCAGGCACAAGGCTTTGGGGCCCACCGTGGAGTCTCAGCCCCGGAGGCCGGCAAGCCCCAGCAGCCACGATGCCCCGCAATCAGCCCCCGGCCTATGTTTCAATGCCACACTTGGTCGGGGGGATTTAGGGGTGGGGAAGGTACCCAGGCAGGACACAGAGGACGCCGGGAGGGAAGCATACAATGCTGGGGTCAGACACAGGTTTGCGGGGGGGGCGGGGTGTCAGGTCTCAGATTCAGAGGGCCAAGGAGAACAGCAGCCCGCACAGATCACAGGGGCAGCTGGGGAGGGGCGTTGGGGCAGAGCAGGCAGCGGTTACGGCCCAGACGCACCCCCAGGGATGAGGGCAGGCAGGGTCAGGCCTACAGCAGGAGGCACCCCTACGCCCTACCCCCCTGGAGCCCAACCCTGCCCAACACAGAGAGATTTCCACACCCGGGACTTGGGCCCAGTGGAGAAACAGGAGCCAGAACAGGCAGGAAGCAGCCTTGTGACCTGCTGAGCCCGGACACCTGGACTCTGCTAGTCCTGGGCAGCAACAGGTGGCAGGAGGTCCCCACAGAGCTGGCACCCCACACTCCCCTCAGGGAGCAAGGCCCAAGTCCACCCCCCACCCCCCAGGCCTCAGAAGACAAAAGACACAAGGCCAGCCTGGGCGGGATGGGGCACCCTGCCAGGGTCAGCCACACATGCAACGATCAGGTGGACACCCCAATGGGAGAAGGCCCCACGTCTGCCGCCCCAACTTACGATTGCACCACAGCCCACAGAGTTGGGCTTCCAGGGGAGGCCGTGACCCAGCCCCGGACTCAGCAGAGGCCACGTAAGAGGGTGTCACCACAGCAAGACCTGAGGTGGCCTAGGGACACCTGGGGCTCTGCCAGCCGCAGCCAGCAGACAAAGCCCTGGAGCAAGCCCTCCTGGGAGCCCAGCAGGCGGAGAGCACAGTCTCTGAGTGAGGGCAGCGACAGAGACTTGGGAGGGACCTGATTCCTGTCTCACAGCCCAGGTGGCCCAGTCTTTCCTGCCATTCCCAAGCCCCCGCCCTTTCTGACTCACCCCCCCGCCCCAGCAGGCAGATGGGTGCCCCAGCCCCCACACCACAGGGCCTGCCTGGCTCCCCCAGGGGCAGACGCCCCAGAAGCACCCCAGGTCTCTACTGCTCACCTGGCCAGGGCCTAGAGATGACCAATCAGCCAGGGTTGTCCCCGACCCCTGTACAGACGCCCCACCCCCAGGGCCCAGAGTCCCTGCTTCCCCGGCCCCCCCCAGCCTGTCCTCCAACCAGCACGACAGAGCATCCTGCCTTCCACCTGAGGCCTGGGGCACTGGGGGATACCCCAGTCCCCCACCCAGCTAGGCCAAGACAGCCAGGCTGGGGGAAGGGGCACCAGAGCCCCCAGGACAAGGGCGCGAGTGCTTTCCCCAGGATACACGATGCTGCCCACCACTGGCCAGCACGATCTCTGGGTGCTCCAGGGCAGAGACAAGGGTAGGAGAGGCCTCAGTGGAGCTGGGGGAAATGCCTCCAAGCAATTCTGGGGCTCCCTCCTGGGCCGGGCCTCACCAGGTGGAAGAGCAGGCCTCAGGAGGAGTCTCCACCGACCCTCCGGGGTGGCCATCCAGGGGCACCCCCATTGGCATCACGCCCCCAACCTCAGAATTCCTGGCGAGATCCCAGTTAACCTCAAACTTGTGGCTGTCCGGCCCCGCCTGCCGCCCCCGCAGACTCGCCCTGGCAAGGAATCTTTGCAGAGCAGGGCCCTTGGAACCGGGCACAGACACAGGCCCAAGGGGACCCCCGGGGCCCTTGGAACCGGGCACAGACGCAGGCCCAGGGGAACCCCCAGGGCTCCCAGAGGCCACAGCATGCCACAGGCCAGTCCTTCCCAGTGGGCTAGCCACAAATGTGTCCCCAGAGGCACAGGGTCCCCTCAACCAGACGTCCCCACCATGGAGCGGGAGGCTGCAGAGCAAACTAGACACAACCGGGGAGACCTCCAAGAGTCCCCCTCCTGCACCCACGAGTCAGGGATCCTTAGCTCCCACCTTGCTTTCACCTGCCCCCCCCCACCGCCTCTTGAGCCTAGAGCTCCCCCAAGCTCAGCTCTGCAGACTCCAGGGCCAGGGGGCCCCGGTCCTCTACACCCTGGCCTCTCCCGACACCACTAAGGCACTGACCCCAGATGGACCAGCTGTGGAGGGCAGAGTGGGCATTCACCCAGGCAATCTGGGTCAGGCCCAGCCCCCATCCCCTGCCCCACAGCCCTCACACGGCCCACAGGCAGGTGGCTCCAGCGACCGGAGCTCCTGGCCCAGAGATGGAGAGGCCAGGGCCACCGCCAGGCAGACAAACTAAGTGCCAAAGCCCAGCCAGGCCTGGAATCAGCAAGGCAGCCCCGGTGGCAAGGGCACTTCAACGTGTGCCTCACCATCTAAAAGCTAGGCCCAGACCCCTCCCTGCACCATGGCTCACCAAAGCCAAAGCTTGGCACCTCTGGGCCAGCCCACCATAGGCCCAGAGACCTTCCCCAGCTCTGTTGGGTCAGAATGGCTGTGACCTGCATGGGAAAAGTGGGATGTGGGCTCAGGACTCCCCACCCACCCGGCCAAAAATGGGAGTGGGACCCGGCCCAGAGCAGGTGGCCATGGCCACAGCTCAGACTCCCCTTTCCCCTACTAGGTGTCCAGCTGTGGCCGGGAACATGAGGCTCTGGGAACTCAGGCCCTGGTCCACAGTGGGAAGGAAGGTTGGGGCAGGAGGCTCACCAGGGTGTTCCTCACAGCCCCTGATTCCAGGCTACCCCTCGCATGGTAGGGCCGCTGCCCCAGCCCAGCCAGGACTGCTAAGAACACACCCTCACTCTCTGCCTCTCGCCAGTGGTGGTGGTGCCCAAGAGAGTCTAGTTGTCCAAATGTACCTCAGGCCCCCTGAGAACTGCAGAATGGCCCCAGCGTGACCTGCCCTGGGGCTGTCCAGTATCTATGCAAACCAGAGAATCCAGGAAATGGCCTCAATGTCAAAGTCCCGAGACACAGTCGGCACACAAGGACACAGGCTGCCTGAGGGCGGCCAGGCCCACCTGCTTAGCCCATGAGGCCTCTGAGTACCCCACCCCCCAGCACTGCTGAGCTGGGGACTCAGGTTACCCATGGCTGTGCTAGGTCAGGCCTCGGATAGAGCTTCAAGTGGACAGCCAGCCTCCTGCTCACAGTTCCAGAAGCCCAGCCCAGTGCAAGCGGGAAGTCCCCTCAGCCAAGACAACCACCACTAAGGCTGGACATGGGGACACTGACCCAGAGGCTGCCTGGAGTCAGCAGATGGCCTAGGCTGCTCCCAGGAACCCAAGTACTATGTGGCTCAACAGGGATAGAGACCCAACAACCGGTAACACTCAGGCAGGGGCAGGTGGAGTGACAATCCAGGGTCCCCAGTAACCCTTGATCTCTGCTCTATCCTCAGGACCCTGGAGAAGGGGTCCAGAGAGAGGACTTGAGCCTTGAGCCTCTGGAAACCTCTGCAGACCCCAACAGATATATCTGTGTCTGTCCCAGAGTACCTCATTTCCTCCATGCTAACTACAGGGGACCTACTGGGCAGCTGGGATACTGCCCCTCTCCTTCTCCCCCCCCCCCCACTCCTGTGACCCCGGGGCCCCATGAATCACAAGCCCTCCAGGCCAGCTCTAAGCACCTGCCTTCCACGGAGGGGGGGCAGTGGGATCCTGAGTCTGACAAGTGCCAAGGTAGGACGTCAGCTCACTCTGGGCCACGGACCTTGACCACCTGAAAGTCAAACACACTCAGGCACACAGGCCCAGGTCCAGAGTGGGGGCAGAAACGAGGACCCTCTCCCGCACACTGGCCAGCACTCTCAGGCTCCTGGACAGGCAGTCAGGGACAATCATTCGTTCCCAGCTCAGGCCACAGACAGATGGGACTCACGGCAACCCCGGGGAGCGGAGGCACTGCCCCAGTCACAGCCCCAAGATTCCCCAAGGCCCTGCCCCGGTGCGGACAGGTGCGGACACCCGTCCTGGCGCACAGGCCCCACGGCCCACTGACCCGAAGTCCTGGTCCATGGACTTGAAGAAGAATTTGTAAGCGTGCACGGGCCGGTTGCTGAGCACATTCTTGAAGTCGGCCAGAGTGACGCGCTCGGGCGCCACGGGCAGCTTGACCAGGTACGGCGTCTCCTCCTCATCCATGTGATAGATGATCTTGGTCTCCGCCATGGCGCGGCGGCGCGGGGCCCGCGCGGCGCTCCCGGCCCGGCCCGGGGCTCGGACGCCGCCGCCTCGCCGCTGCCGGCCTGCGCCCCGCCTGCCCGCCCGCCCGCTCCGGGCCCGGCCGCTACCAGGCCCCCGGCGCCCCGCCCGGCCGCCCCAGCCCCAGCCCCACCCGCCCCGCCGGCCCCGGCTCTCCTCGCGCCCCGGCTGCTGCCCCGCGGCCCGCGGCCGCCCATCCGCCCCGGCCCGGGGACGCAGGCAGGGAGGGCGTGCGAGGCCCGGCCGCGTCCGTGCGCCCCGCCGCCGCCGCCGCCGCCGCCGCCCCCTCGGGCCGCGCAGTTAAAGGGACCGCCGGCCCCGGGCTGAGCGCGCCCGCCGGGGGGCGCCCGAGAGCGGGCGGGGCCTGACGTCACCCGGCCGCCCGCGGCGCGGGGCGGGGCAGGGCTGCGCACGCGCGGAAGGGCGGGAGGGCGGAGCGCACGCGCGTGGGCAGTGGCGGGGCGGAGGTGGTAGCGCCGGCGCGCCGCCCTCGCGGCTGTCGTGGGCCACGGGTCCCTGGCCCGGCACGAGAGGACGTCCACAATGTGCTCGGGTCTCACCCCACGCTGGGCCTAGGGTCTCGGTCCGTGAGCGGACAGGGGGGCGTCCCCCGGAGGGAGGCGGCTGGGGACCCTCGACGTGCAACCCAGCTGTCAGAAAGGAGACCCCGCCCCAGGCAACGCCAAGCCCCTGGCCAGGGCTCCCTGGGTCCACTGCGGAACACAGAAGTGTGGCTGGGCCGGGGTTCGGGTCCTCCGCCCCCTCGCGAGGTCTCCCAGGGTCCTCAGGTGCTCAAAATCATATCGGCGGGCACCACGGGAAGCTGAGGATACTTCGGGCCGGGCCGTGAGCCGAAGACAGCCCGGTCTCTGCGTCCCCGCGCCCACTCCGGGCTCTCGCGCCCTCTGCCGGGTCCCACGGAGGCCCTGAGAAACACGGGCCAAGTGCATGCAGGTGCTGGCGTGAAGGCGGGAGTGCTCGCGTGAACACGTGTATGTGCTGCTGACGGCAACAGCGGAGGTCAGCGTGGGCAGCGGTGCACTCGCGCGTGTGCATAGAGGTACCCAGGCAAGGTGCTTCTGGTAGCAGGTGAAGAGATCCCCCGATCCCCACCCCTGCATCTGTGGATCCAACCAGCCTGGGGTCCTCTGTGAACCACGGGAGACTCAGAGCAGTGCCTCTTGGGTTGTGGAGGGTACAACCACACGCTGCTCCCACTGGAGGTAAAGGATCTCCCGCGCCTTCCCCCCCCCCCCCCCCCCCCCCCCGCCCCACCTCCGTCCCAGGAGGACAACTTGAGGCCACTAGAGGGAGTCCCACATTGGCCAGAGTGAGGAACAGGATAGTCCCCAGGACAGAACCCAAGAGTGATGTTGAGGGGGATGCCCCTCCTGGTGTGTCCCCAGCACTCCCCCTGAAGCTGGCTGGAGCTTGGGTTCTGCCATCTGCCTAGTCATGGCTGTCCTTGGAGGGTGGACCAGCACAGGAGAAAGCCCATCAGTCCACCACTGACTGGCGGGGCCAGACTGAAGAAGGTAAGTCCCTGAGCCCAGGCTGGGGACCACCCCTGGGTCAGCCTGGGCCAAGGGTGCTGACCTCCATTCCCCTGCGCTCTGACAGGGAGAGCGGGCAGGGATCTGTGAGGTTGACCTCCACTTAACAAAGCCTGCGCTTTCTCCCCTTGGGGCTCCGTTTCCCCAGAGGTAATCTGAGGATACTGCGCAGTATGGCCTTGGATGAAGGGTCTGCCATGGCTCTCTGCTGGGTTTCTAGGGAAGGAGGAAGATAGTCCCCACCCGAGAGCTCACCAGTGGCCCAGCATCCCGCAGGCCGGATATAAATGACTGCTGGTCACGTACATGCAGGGGGTCTGACGCCCCATCCGCGCTTTGGCCCCCCCAAGCCTTTCTTTCTCACCAGACTGCCCAAGTCATAGGACACTGGTAGCTGGAGGCTAGAGACAATTCCAGAGTGGATTCTGATGTGGTCAGGCTGGCGCACAGCAAGGAGGGGTGAGTCCGTGGTCAGAGCAGTGCAGCTACTGTGGGGCTAGGGGTCACTAGGCTGAGAGGGAGGCCCATTATCAAGCAAGCCACAGCCCCTTGGCCCAGCCTCGCTCCCTGCCTTTGCCACTGTGGGACCCTTGCAGCTGTGTGGTGAGAAAACAGCCATTCTGAGGTGCTGTCTAGGCATTTCCAGCAAGACAAGCCTGCTCACACTGAGTCCAGACATTTAGCTAAGAACCCAAGCTTAGGGTGTCCACCACAAACTCCTGCCTCGTGTTTCCCTAGGCGCCTTTTAAACTGGCCGTTCAGAATTGAGCCTACAAAAAATGAGTGACCCCTGCCCCAGCCACGTTATAAGTAAGGGGCATATGGCACCCTGCAGTCTCTCTTCTGCTCTCTCCTGATCTGGGATAGAGAACTGCCCTCCCCCTGCTCACTGCACCCCTGTTCTAGGATCTGGAAGTAACAAATCTTTTGACTTCCTTTGTGTGAGTGTACTGAAACTGTGCCTTCCCCAAAGTAGCCCTGGGGTTTTCACGTCCCCAGAGTGGGAGCTCAGATGCCAAGTTACCTGCGGACTCCATGTGGGTGGCTTGTGCACCCTAATGTAGACAGTCATAAACTGCACATTTTTATTTAAGAGAGAGCGCGTGCGCAAGTGAGTGAGGAGAGAGAGAGAATCCCACAAGGGGCAGAGAGAAGCGGGGCTCGTGCTCACCCGAGGTGGGGCCCAAACTCACAAACCATGAGATCATGACCTGAGCCAAAGTCAGATGCTTAACCTACTGAGCCACCCGGGCGCCCTAAGCTGCATGTTACTGACACACCACCTCCGGTTTCCAGCCCTTGCTGCCCTGGGGGAGTTTTAGAGGAGGAGGGCATGTTTGGAGAAACACAGTCCTCTTCCTCCTGCAGCCCCCTCCCCTCCCCCTCACAAGTGTCCTACCTTTGGTGCCCACTCCTGCTTCCCCCCTCTTTACCCTCACACATCGAATCCCATTTTGGCATCTGCTTTCTCAGAGGGCTGTCCTCTGAGTGCATCCTGGCTCTCCTCCTCCGTGTCCAAATAAACCCTCAGAAGAGAGCTGAAATTCCTTCACGACCGACCAGGAATAGTGCCATAGGATTGACCTTGATGTGGCTCTTCCCAGGGTACCTGGACTCAGACCTTCCACTCAAAGAAATGGGCAGTGACAGCAGGGCTTCAGATGAAGGAAAGCATTTTGAGGTTCCCAAAGCCCAGACTCTGCCCCCGGGACATAAAGCAGGAGCCACAGAGGCATGCATACCCGGGCCGAGTCTAAAAATCATGTGGTCTTTATTGTGATGATGGCAGTTTCCTAGGAGGAGCAAACGTGGGGTGTTGGGAGTGGCAACACAAGCCACTCTAGAACCATCTTTACCCTTCCCCTGTCCTCAGCCAAAACAGGCCGAAGGAGGTCCCAGCCCCAGACTCCAGCCCAGGGAGGGGCTGTGGGAGTGGGGTCAGGGTCAAAAGTCACACGGAGCCCAGTGACTGTCAAGGCAATTTGGGCGGAAGGCAGAGAAGGGGCCCCTGCGCAGCCCCAAGTACCCCAACACAGAGCAGAGGGGAATTAGCCTGGGGCCTGGAGTGTGCAATCCTCAGATCCCAGCCTTAGGGTCCCCCTAAAAGGGGTGAAGGAGGGGTGGGGGGTGCTAGTCCTGAGGCTGATCTGAGCACCGAGCCCCAGCCCACAGCGCCGGAGGCCAGGAGAGCCCAAAGGGTTGATGAACATCGGTGGGGTCTGGGCTGTGCCTGGGGAGGGGGGGGCAGGACCACCAGTGGGTGTGGGAGCCAGTAGGCACCTGAGGGCTGCTGCATGGAGCAGAGTCCCAGAGAGCCCCCCTGCTGCTCCTGGGAGAGGAGTCCAGAGGCAGCCTTGCTCTGTGCCGGTCGAGGCCAAGTTCCAGAACAGCGGGACCAGCCGCTGAAGGGTGTAGGGTGAGCCACATGAGGGTCAGGAGGTCATCCTCCAAGACGGGAGTCGGCAGGGCTACTGGCCCAGCCAGGAGCCCAGGGTCACCTTATTTGCAGTACTCCTTCCTGAACTCTGGAAGCCAAGGGGGACAGGTGGGGTAAACACAAGGCAGACATCCAGCAGGACCGCCCAGGGACTCCTGCCCCCCCCCGGCCGGGGGGGGGGGTGTTGGCTAGTGAGCGTGGGTGAGGTGAGGTACCAGCCCCGCCCTCCTAGCCACTCACCTTTGTCCAAGTCAATGTACTTGGCGGGCAGTGGGCTGTGGGCCAGCTCAGCCCTCTCCTTCAGGATGTTGTTTTTGTAATCTGGTGTAGGCAAAGAGCAGGCTGAGCCTCCTCGCCCCGCCCCCCGCGGGGCTGTGCTTCCCCTAGCCCAGGCCTGGAGCCACAGTCTGTCTTGGTTCTGGGGCCCCCCTCACCTAGTTGGATATCCTCACTCCTGTAAAGAGCCTGGTCTCCTGTGGCCACGGCAAACTCTGCCATGTTCACATCCTTCCTGGAGGTGCGAGGGTGGTGGGTGGTTAGAGCAGGCGGTGGGGTGGAGGGGGGTGGGGGGGTTCTGGTCCCCAGGAGAGCCTGGAGGGGACACTCACCCCTTTGGCTTCCCTGACTTCTTGTCCGAGTATTCGTAGCCTGGGGAGGGAGACTCGAGTTGGGTGCCGTCTCGCCCCCTCCCCAGCTCCCTAGGCCCTGAGGGGCCTTCCCATCCCCGCCCACCCCACATCCCGCTTCTGGTCGGGAAAGGCTTGCTGGCTCTGGCCTCACCCCTGCTCCGGAGAGCCCCAGCTCACCTCCGCGGCGGCGCTGGCGGGTGGCCAGGATGACGGCGATGAACAGCAGAATGAAGAGGAGCAGCGTGGCCAGCACGTAGCCCAGCTGCTGGAAGAAGTGGGCCCGGCCCTCGGGGACGATGACGTTGATGACGCTGCGGCCGCGCACCAGCGTGGGATCTGCACGGGGCCGTACGGGGAAGGCGTCAGGGAGCGCGCGGCACGACCCGCCGAGCATGCACCGGGTCCGGGTCCCAGGAAGGGACAGCCGGCCGCGGCCCACGGTGGGGCCCCCACGGTGGGGGGGGGGGGGGGGGCTCCCTCCCCTCGCCAGACACCCAGGGCCCGGGGTTGGGGCGGGGAGGGGCCACGCGGCACCTGGGCCAGGGGCACCGCTGTGGCTGGAACCGTTGCCCGGCGAGTCCCGCGGGGGCGGCTCAGCGACCGGCTCGGTGACCGTCAGGTGGAAGATGCGGCGCTCGTGCAGGCCGCAGTAGTGGTGGTGCAGGTGGCAGGAGTAGGTGCCCTCGTCGGCGGGCTCCAGCGGCTCGATGCGCAGCGAGAAGTCGCCGCGCGCGAAGGCGTCCGCCCCCACCGCCACGCGGTCGCGCAGGAAGGGCGGCGCGTAGGCGCGGCGCTCACCCGAGGCGTACAGGTCCAGCAGGCGGTCGGCGCGGTCGTGCGGCACCCCGGGCGGCTGCCGGTCCCAGTGCACCACCTGCTGCGCCTCCTCCAGGTGCCGGTCGGTCCACACGTGCGCCCGGTTCACGCAGGTCAGCAGCGCGGGCGCGCCGCGCTCCACCACCAGCACCTCCTTCTCGCCGTCCCAGTGCGCGCCGGCCGCCCGGGCTGGGGGTGCAGGTGCGGGTCAGCGCGCGCGGGGCGGGGAGGGGGCCGGCGGGGGGCGCGGGCGGGGGCGGGCGCACTCACGGTTGTCCGTGACCTGGAGGCGTATGGCCAGGGTCTCGTACAGGTGGCAGTAATGGTGGTGCAGGTTGCAGGTGTACAGCCCCTCGTCGGCCTCCTCCACCGCTGCGGACCCGAGAGAAAACCCAGCGGTGGGGTGCGCGGCCGGCCCGCGCCCCCGCGGCCCCTGCGACCCCCGCCGCGCGCCCCGGGCTCCTTACCGCGGATGAGCAGCGAGAAATTGCCGTCGTGGAAGGCGGAGAGCGGCAGCAGGAGGCGGCCGCGGTCGCGCGGCTCGTACACGCGCTGCTCGCCCGCGGAGTACATGTCTACGAGCCGGCGGGCCGGGCCGCCGCCCGGGCCGCCGCTGAGGTCCCAGTGGACCACGCGCTGGCGGTCGTGCAGCCGGTCCTGGGTCCACACCATTCTCGGGCTCTGGCAGCGCAGCACCGCCAGGGCGCCGGCCGCCCAGCTCACGGTGGACTCGGACACCACGGAGCTGGCGGCTGGCGCGGGCCCTGAGGGCACTGGTGGGGAGGAGGAGTCAGGGGGAGGGAAGGACCCGAGGGGATGGTATAGGGTGGGTCTGGCACGAGGGAGGGGGTGGTCACTAACCTGAGGACAGAAGCACAGCGGAGCCTAGAAGAAGAGGAGAGTCACACTGGGGGAGGGGGAGCGCAACCTGAACCTTTACACGCCCCCGTCATCCACCCGGCCCAGGGCCGTCACACTTGGATCCCTGCGTCCCTCTATAGTCCCTGCCAGGTGGGTGTTAATGAACACCTGCCTCACAGGTGGGGATAAAGTCAGGAGGGCCAGGCCAAGTGGGCGGAGGGGGGTCTCCTTTAGCCCCGCATGAGGGAGGCACCCCTCCCACGCCCCCCCCCCCCCCCCCCCAGTCCTCACAGCCACCTCCCTGGGCTGTGGCACAGCACTTGCCCTTCTGGGGCTGGACGGTGGGGCCGGCTCTGGAGTGTGCGTGTGTGTGTGTGTGTGTGTGTGTGTGTGTGTGTGAGACCAACAGCCCCCCTCAGGAATGGTGGCCACTGTCACCATCACTGCAGCAAGGCCCCCAGAGCACCAAAGCCTGATACCCAAGCTGGTTTGGGGGGGAGGGGGCTCCTGCACGTTCATATCCCACATGGTAGGTGCACCTGCCGAGGGCCATGCCACACGAGCCCTCAAGGGTTCTCAGACAGCTGGGAGCCCTGCCCCGCACCCAGTTCTCAGGGTCGGAGCCCCCTCAGCCTTTCCGAAGGGCAGAGGTCCAAAGCACGAGCGGCTGGACCGTCCGCACCCCACCAGCAAGTTCCTGCTCCAGAGATGGGCCGAGCGCCCGGGACCAGGAGGAATGTGCCGGGTCAGCAGGCCAGCCCAGGAGGCGGGCTCAGGGGGCCTGGGAGCCAGGGGGCGTCTGGAACAGACCCTGTGAGCCGCACCACTCCCAGGCCCCCTAAATCCCCAACCTACTCCTTTTCTGGCCACTGGGAGAAGTGCAGACCTGAGGAGCTTCCTGGAAGAGTGGGGTGCAGGAGGGACCCCAGCGAGAGGCGCCCACCACCTCAGCCTCTGGCTCCCTAATCCGTGTGAGGGAAAGTTCTGGTGGAGATCCAACATAAATCCTCACACCCTCCCGGGTCCTGGGGGGGCCCTTATCCTGGCGAGCTTCTCCCTCGAGGCCCCCCAGACCAGCCCCTTCCCGGCAGGGTGGGAGTGTCCCACCCCTCTGCACTCAAGCTCGGACTGGAGGCTTTGCCCAGAATGGAAACTCCCGAAGACCCGCCTGTGCTCCCACCCCGGACCCTCACCCACCCCGCACTCACTCTGCAGAAGCAACAGTTCCCAGAGCAGGACTTGAGACCGCAGCTCCATGGCGCCCGCCTGGCCCGCCTGCCTGGCTTTGTCTCACTTCTGCTCCAACTCTCCAGAAAAACAGCCCGGCCCCCTCCCCCTCCTTAGCACCCGCCATGACATCACGGAGCCCTGGGCCGGGTCGACAGTCTGCAGACCGCCCCCTCTGGCTCTAGCTGGCCCCTAGTCTTCCCCGAATCCTGGTCTGGCCTGGTGGGGAGGGGTAGGAGCATGGTCACTGTGTCCGACAAGGTGAGGGGAATCTGAGCAGCCATCCGGCCTGGGGATGGCTCGGGCCCTGGGAGGATGGGGGGGGGGGGGGCAGTAGCCCAGCCCTTAGAGGGGCAGGAGGGCTGAGGGCATGGCCCTAATGCTGTGGGGGCGGCTGTGACATAAGAGGCCCTTCTGGGGCTGCTGCAGAGCTGGGGTTCTGGGGCGTGCTTCACCTCCCTTCCACCTCTGTAGGAGGACCCTGGCCCAGGGGGTTCCCCTACGTGGACAGCCTGGCCGTCCCCTCCGTGCCTGCTGTGGTGTTCCAGGCATCCTGGGGCTTGGGGACCCCCAAGGAGCCCCAGCTGCCAGACCTACAGCTCTTCCCCTTAGCCTCCTGGGGGGAGGGGGCGCTGCACATATTCACATAAGAGAACAGGAACACCAGCCCAGGAGCTTCAGGACAGCACAGTGGGCCCTGCTCTTCCTCAGTCATCTCTACCACCCAGAGGAGCCTGCCAGGGCATGAGGGTGGGGACCCTGAGCACTGAGCGCCCAGCGTTTGAGCAGCCCCTCCCCCCTGGCCTGCACACCCCTGCCCCCCCCCCATCTGCCCACCATCAAGGGCAGACCTTGGTGTCCCTGAAACCAAACCCTGGGTAAGATACTCCCTGGAGCACCTCCTCCTTGCCCGGGGGGGGGGGGGGGGGGGGGGCGGGTACTGGGAGCCTGCCCCCCGGAAAGCACAAATTTGAAGCTCTGGGAAAAATTACCAAGTCACGTAAACAAATGCAAAATAACAGAGCACACACTGTGTACCAAACCCACTCTTTCTAGTTAAGCAAACCTCAAAAAGAGAAAAAAAGAAAGAAAAAATCCAAACAACCGCAAAAACTCCACAGTGCATTTTTTAGACTGCCCATTTGAATAGAATTATGGTCACGGGCATCAGTTCCTGGTGGCTGGCATCTCACCCTTGAACCCTGTCCTGGTCCCCAAGTCCTCAGAGTAGCAAGAAACCCAGCCCAACCAGACTCTTAGGCTCCAGGTCAGCTGGGGAGACTGCCACTGCCACGGAGGGAGTGAGGGCCACGACAAGGGGGACCAGCCACGAGGGTGTGAAGAGGGCCCCCCCAACCCAGACCTAATGAACCCATTTCCTCAGCAAGACCCAGGCCCCCGGGGGGTTGGAGCCCCTTTTCCAAACTGGAATCAGAGCTTGTCCTGGCCCCAGCCCCTCCCTGGGCCTTTCATTCTGGAAAAACAAGCCCGCCTGGCTGGCCTTGAGGCCTGGCCTCTCCTCCTGTTTTTTTAACTGGTTTATATTAGCTGGTGACCTCCCTTCTCTGGGCCCCGCCCATGTCTCTCCATCTCTGTCCCCCATTCCCGCCTCTGTCTGCCGGGCTGCCTCTCCCCCACAGAGGGAAGGTGTCCAGGCAGTGCTGGAGGGAGACAGAAATGGCCCAGGGCTGGTCCCTCTGTCTGGGAGGGGACAAGGGGGTAGGGGGCAGCTCCAGCCCTGAGCCGGGAGCCGGTGGGCGCCCTCCTGTTCCCAACAGGTTCCCTGGCCTCAGGCCCTGCACACTGAGGTCCAGCGGGGCCCTCGAGGTCTGGACTCAGCCCTCAGCTCGGCCCAAGTGCAGAAGTCTGAGGGGGCCGCCCCCGGGGGGAAGCTGACCCCCCACGCACCCTGGGCAAGAAGGGACAGAGGCAGCGGAGGGCTGCAAACCCCTTTCCCTGCCCTCTCTGCTTGAGGCCAGCAAAACCAAAGTCAGCGGCAAAGGGCCGCTGCCCACCCCTCCACCCCCGCTCTTGGCAGGAAATAGCCACAGATGAGAGCAGAGAGCCAGCAGGCCACGTGCCCCTCCCCCGGCAGAGGCTTGAGGCCTCCCGCTCCTTCACAAGTGCCTGTGGGTTGCTCATTTCCCGGCGTCGCCCGCACTCCGTTTTCCCTCGGGAAGGGAACCGACCAGGACAAAACCAACCCACGGACATCACCTTGGTCCCACCCTGAACTCTGGCCGATCCCCCAGCCAGCCCGGAGGCCCAGACCCACCGCCCCCTCCTCGGAGGCGTGGCTGGACGAGGCCGGGGTCAGTCACTCAGCCTGACAGACTCAGCTTCTGCCTCTTCCTCCCGAGGACTCAGACATTCCAGGCGGCCCGGCTCACTGGGAGGAGAAACCACAGGCACTCAGAGCCGCCACCAGCCGCGACCAGACACAGAGACACGTGCTCACACCCACCAATAATGTCACGCAACAAATATTTGCTGAGCGCCTACTGTGTGCCAGGGCACTGCGAGTTGCTGGAGGGAGGCAGACGGACGGCAGGTCCTCCCACTGACAAATAAGGTTGTCTTCATCTCTGGGAGAAGTGCTGTCTGGAGACGAAAACGGGGCAGGGTCTTCCTCCGTGGGACTGGCCGGGATGGCCTCTGATGGAGGGACACGCACAGGTAAATGTCCTTCCAGGCGGGCGGCGCCTGGGGAACCACCTCCCAGGGGAGAGAGCAGCGCCTCGCACAGGGAGGTCCGTGAGGGCTGCAGTCTGGCTCTCATGGGGGGGCCCGCAGGGTCTAAGCGAGGTGGGTGTGGTCCAGACGGCTCAGGGCTGGGGGGATTGACGTGAACACACAAGGAAAACAGCCCGGCTGGGGCCAGGTGGTGTGCCGAGCTGTAAGGTTCGGTCCCCCCCCCCCCCACCCGTGTCCTGTCTCCCTCAGCGTGGGCAGGAGCGGCGACAAGGCTGGAAGAGTCCTTTGCACCCCCGTGACGACATGCTGGGATGTCCCTGTCTGCCGGTCGCCATCACGGCGGCTGTCGCGTGAAAGGGCCCTTGGAAGGGACCGCGGGGCTGCCCCCGGGCAACTAGCCGAGAAGAAAATGGACCTCAGTCCCGCGGCGCCCCCGGAATGAGCGCGGGGGAGGACGCCGAGGGCCCAGAAGCCACGCGTCCGGGCGTGTGGGCCATGGGAGCTGTGTGACGAGTCTCCCGTGCCACGCTGCTAACCTGTGGCGGTGCGCGGCGCAGCACTGGACGGCCAAGGCAGCGGGCTCCCGGCACAGGGCGGGGGGCGGGGCCTACGGCAGCACGAGGCACAAGTTTCACAAGGAAGAGCGACTGGTGTCCGGTCTGGGACTGGCCGCTGGCCGCAGGGATGGTGCGGGCAGACCCCAAGGCTGCTCGGGAGCTGCGTCCACGTGTGAGCGACGCGAGCTCTCCCAGCGCCGCAGCCAGCCTCTGCCGGTTCTGACCAGCTCCGGGGAGGGGCCGCTTGCACGTGTGCTGGTCCCTCCCCCCGAGGCGCAGCGGTTTGCCCCACGGTCACGTCTCACGCCACGAGGGAGGCAGTAGACTCGCACAGCCTGGGCGTCCCTCAGGAGAGCCGGGGACCCCGAGGAACAGACCGTGAGCTGCCTTCTCGTGAGGACCGTGGGCCGGATGGCCCGTCGAGACGGGGCCGGGACATCGTCCAGGCATCGAGACACCGTGATCTGAAAATACAGACAAACTATGGAAATACAGAAACCTTGCTTCAGGGACCAGCCAACGCTTTCGTCCCGAGAAAATGTCAAGCGACCGGGACCACAGATTTTACTAGTCACGGTCAGCCCCCCGATCAGCGGTTTCCTGGCGTGGCATCGTTAGTGGGGTGCTGTCCTCGCTCGGCTTCCTCGGTCTGTGGCGGCCCTGCCAACCAGCCGATGATGCGCAGGAGCCTATTTATTCTATGGTTTGTAAGCCTCGGGCTCCAAGCCACGTCCGTAGACGGCGTCTCCTGTCGTGCTGGGGTCGTTTCTGTACTGTCCTCACAGGCCATCAGTTTTGAAGCCAGGAACCAAGAACCGATGATCTGGTTCTAGCGGATTCCACGTGCGGCGCCTCTGACTGTGGGGGTGACCTCCGCCTGCGAGATCCCCATGTCCCCCCACATCTCCAGCGAGCCGGGAAGGGACGCTCTGTCCTTGGGGACGGCTGGGCGGGCAGGCTGGGGAGCGGCCTCCAGGCCAGCGTCCTGAGAGGCCCCACGGAGCGTTGCTCCCGCACGCAGTGCGTGTCCCGGCTCCTCGAGGACATGGTTGCTTCCCGTGCCCGACCGAGGGAAATAAATCTGCCTTTAAATGTGACATTGCCACCACCATCCCGTCCCCCAGGACAGGCCGTGGGGCCACGCACGGGAGCCCTGTGCACATCTCTGCTCTGCACTCGGTGTTGGCCTCTCCCGTGTGTCCGGCTGGGCTGGGTGGGCCGGTGGCGTCGTGCCCACGACGCACGGTCCCTCGGCCATCCTGAAGCCTTGACTTGACCACAGCGATCTTCCTGGAGTGCTCTCAACAGGGACACCGGCGCCCGCCTCCCTCTGCATTGCCCGCCGTGGGCTCCGCAGCCTGGGGGGCTCCCATCACTGCGTGTGCCCAGCACCCCCACCTGCACCCACAGCCGGGGCCGCCGCTCACTCTGCTTCGTCATGGGGACCTGGGACTAAGCCGAATGTGTTCCCAGCCCGTCTTCTTGGAGCTTCGGTGGGGACCAGCCTGACACTGAAAGGAGGGGCCCCAAAGAGGCTGAGTCTGGATGAGAGGGATGCTCTTCCTCATCCAGAGAGGAAGCAACTGGTGCGGAGGGGCCCCGGAGCCCTGATGTGGCCCCCGGGGACAGTGTGGCACGCGTCCCCGGCTGTGGTCATATGACAGCTTGTCCAAGGAGATTGTTTCGTACGGCATCGCCAGCCAAGAGTCCCTGAAACAGCCTGTCATAAACGGGCCCTCTTGATCTTTCTTGCAGAAACATCCGCGTCGGATTTGCAGTTGGCAGCAGGGCAGTATGAGGAGAGCAGGAAGCATCGCAGCTGACGGGGCGGCCGGCGCATCCGAAGGTCAGAGAGCGGAGCCCGTCTTCAGCTGTAACATACCTTCCAAGGGTTTGATCAACAATCACTCTGAGAGCAAGAACCGATGAGGAGCTTGGAGGGCACGAGAAACTGCCAGGGGCTTTCTGCTCACCTCACGGGGTCCTGATTGTCACTGACGGGCAAGGGCACCAAAACACGCCTACCGTGCGGGTCCCACCCGTGGGCGTGAACGTGCGACGTTGCTCAAACGTAGCAGTAATGATGGCATTCCTTTTTTTTTTTTTTTAATTTTTAAATTTATTTATTTATTTATTTTTAATGTTTTATTTATTTTTGAGAAAGAGAAAGACAGAGCATGAGTGGGGGAGGGGCAGCGAGAGAGACACAGAATCCGAAGCAGGCTCCAGGCTCTGAGCTGTCAGCGCAGAGCCCGACGCGGGGCTCGAACCCACGAACCGTGAGATCACGACCTGAGCCCAAGTCGGACGCTTAACCGACGGAGCCGCCCAGGCGCCCCACTTTCTCTTTATTATGTACACACTCTCTCAGTTTAACAACATTCCTTTACCTTTGTGTGAGTGCACGTTCAGAAACATTTATATTGTAGATAACATATTTAAATGGTCAGCTTCAGGTTATCTGCACTCAAGTGCGTATGCAACACAGCACAGATACCACGTTGACTTTACCATCCAAACAACACCTAATGCGAAAAGAACAAATGTTTTTCTATCGTGATCACTATTTCTGTAGTCTCGATCTTTGGGAATTCCAATATATATCCAGATATTTCTTATAGCCTTTGATGCATAACCAACCACCTTAAAACTACAACATGAGGCTGAGTAGGGGGCCCAGGGGATTTCTTAAGAGGAAGAGAGCCCTGCTGTACGTTACCGTGAGGGTGCATAAGCGACACTGTGTGTTTACTGAGACCCGAGGAACCACACAGTTCTGTGAACCTCAAGACAGACGCGTTTTTAAAAACTCGTCTAGGAAGTTGGGAGAATCAGAAAGTGACAGAAACAAGCAAGCAAAGGACATTAGGAGTGAAAGGAGCTCAGTGGAGGGGGTGGGGGAGTGGAGGGGGAGGGGAGGAGGTGGGGGAGGGGAGGGGAGGGACTGGGGGTGGGCAGCGCTGGCCTAAGTTAAGGTAAGAGTCTGCACTACCACAGGAGAGGAAGTGCACACAGCCCCGCCCTCGAGCCGACAGAGCTGTCCCCTGCGGGTTAGGGTCAGGGTTATCCGTTCCGACGCGTACAATGAGGCAAGCGGGTGGTGGCGGCCAGTGGCGGCCGGGTCCGTCACTACTTGGGGGTTAAGGAAGGAGAGGAGGCTACAGTGCGCCGTGGGGCCATGGATTGCTGCTGGAGACGCCCGTATCAGCTCATGTCCCGAGCGGTGTGCACACAGGTGCACGTGAAGCATAGAGCCGTGTCTACGCGTGGGTCGGTACACATACGCGCATTTTCTAGCTCTGCATTCGGGAGGCAGCAAGCCCACCCCTTAGATCCTGGTCCCTGAGACCATTTTCCAACAAAGGAATCGGGGTTCCTTGAAGAAATGGCTTATTTTAGGACCGGGGGAGGAAATACACGAGATAAGCCTGGAGAACCCGTGGTGCCAAAAAGCAAGCAAGTGCTAACGGACCAACAAGAATGATGGGGTCAAAGGGCACAGGAGCCAAAGCTGGGGCCAGTGCGGCAAGAAAGTCAGTCAAGTTCGTTGCATCGTCATCCAAATAGAAAGACAACATCCCCGCGTCCGTGCTGATTAAATAAGGGCAGGAGAGTCCCAGATCATTTATGCGGCCAAAGCAGAAAGTAGCCGGCAGCGGCCCAGCCCTCACCACGCGGCGTGGTGCGGGAGGGATCTGACCTGTGTCCGTGATCTTCTGCTCACGATTCTGCGGGTCAGGAATTCCGGCAGGACAGCTTGTCTGCCCCACGTGGCGCCGGGTGGGATGGGGCGACCGGGGCTGGAGGGTCCAGACGGCTTCATTCTGGCACCCGGGGCCTCAGAGGGGGCATCGGCTGGATCTTCTCTCCACGGGGCCCCGTCTCTCTCTACGTGGCCCTCTCTGTCCGTGGGGCCCCTTCTCTCCGCTCACCTGGTTCTCAGCAACCTAGCCCAGGCCTCCTTCCACTGACGGAAGCTGCCGGGCCCCCAAGGCCCAAGCTCGGCAGCTTCCACACTGGGGCCAGAGCGGGTCACGCGGAGGGAGGCAGACGCCACTTTCGGTAGAACGAGCAGCAGAGTCACGATGCCCAGCAGCATGTGTGCAGGGAAGGGGACACTGTTGTGACACCGTCAAAGATAATATACCACGGGACGTGAGAGATACGTGGCATAATGAAGTGCAAATAATTCAGAGCACTGGCGTTTACAAGAAGACATCTTTAATGATAGAGAGCACTTATTTTCATAGGATAGAAACATACATGTGTACGTTTACATGACCTTAAATAAATAACAAGTTTTATTTATTTTGAGAAAGAGAGAGAGAGAGAGAGCACGGGAGGGGCAAAGAGAGAGACGCACACAGAATCCGAAGCAGGTTCCAGGCTCCAAGCTGTCAGCACGAGCCCAACTCAGGGCTCGAACTCACAGACCTTGAGATCATGACGTGAGCCGAAGTTGGCCACTTAGACCAACTGAGCCACCCAGGCACCCCCAGGACATACTTAAAATGAAAATTATTTGGGGGGGGCCTGGGGGGCTCAGTCGGCTAAGCGTCCGACTCCTGATTTCAGCTCAGGTCATGACCTCGCGGGTTTGTGAGTTTGAGCCCTGCATCGGGCTCTGCGCTGATAACGGGGAGCCCGCTTGGGATTCTCTGTCCCTGCTCTCTCTGCCCCTCCTTCACTCTCTCTCTCTCAAAATAAAAAAAAAAAAAAAATCTAAAAGCCACCAATTTGAAGTTATGACAACAAATGCCAAAAGAATCATCTAAGGGGCTACAGTGGCCTCCGGGCAGGTGGTGTGGTAGTTTCCATGAGCACTGTTGAACTATTGAACTACTCAGGCACATACGAGCATAACCTCCGTAAAAATATTTTAAAATTAAATTTTAGAGTCAGGCAAACTTGCAGCTGAGTCATGGATGCTTCTTCACCACCTGTAGGCAAGTTGACCCCTGTGCTTGGGTCCTCGGAAAACAGGCGCATCACGGGTCTGCTGTGAAAGGAAGTCACTCCTGTCAAGAACCAGCACAACACCTGTGGCGCAGGGAATCCACTCACGTGCCAATTCTTACCACTCATTTTTATGTATTTTTACCTTTCTTAATGTTTTGTTTGAGAGAGAGAGAGAGAGAGAGAGAGAGAGAGAGAGAAGGAGGGAGGGAGCACCATCAGGGGAGGGGCAGAGAGCGAAGGAGACAGAATTCAAAGCAGACTCCACACTGTCAGCGCAAAGCCATTCATGGGGCCCAAACCCACGAACCGTGAGATCGTGACTTGAGCCAAAGTCAGACACTCAACCGACTGAGTCACCCAGGCGCCCCCCTACTAATTTAAAAAAAAAACATGATCCTTACTGTATGATCTATCTCCCACGCACCCTCAGAAGGACGTGGTCCGGGAGAAGGGAGGAAACCTGGAAAGAGGGGAACGTGGCGTCCCCGAAGGGGTCCCAGACAGAGGCGCCAGGAGGGTGGCTCCATGTGAACAATTCCTTGAGGGCTTTGGGCCAAACCGAGACTTTAGGTAAATAGAAAAACACGCAAAAACAAAACCGGACAAGAAATAGCGGAACGAGAAAGGAAACGTGATCTTGCCGAGTCGAGGGGCCGCGGGGAGTGCTGGGAGGCTGGGTCGCAGCCGCGCCGGGAGGCACAGGAATGCAGGGCCGTGGGTGCCCTTCCGTGATGGCCTCAGGGCGGGTGAGGCAGTGGGTGCCGCTTTGTCCTCAGCTTGGTACAACAGCTTCACCCGCAGCTACAATCTTACTGGGCTGTGGGTGTTGGGGTGGCCGTGACACAGGGCGGAGCAGCCAGCGGGACAGAGTTGATTCTCCAAGGGAGGAGAGGGGCCAGACGTCAAGCGAAATGTTGGCTCCGAGCTTCTGTAGGGCTGGGCCTTTTAAGGGGTTTTAAGGGTGTGAGAAGGTTGCCTGGCTGTGCCCTTGGGGGTGTGTGTGGAGGGGGCCGACTCCGGTCCAGAGGACAGCAAGAGATGGCAGTTTTCTCCAGGGGCTCTGTCCTGGGCGGTGTCCTTCTCCAGGGGCTCTGTCCTCGGCTGTGTCCTTCTCCAGGGCTGTCCTGAGCTGTCCTTCTCCAGGGGCTCTGTCCTCGGCTGTATCTTTCTCCAGGGGCTCTGTCCTGGGCGGTGTCCTTCTCCAGGGTCTATGTCCTGTGCTAGGTCTTCCAGGGGCTCTGTCCTGGGCTACATCCAGGATGTGGGCTGTGGCCCAGAAGGAGAAAAATATGTTTTGCAGGGGCGCCTGGGTGGCTCAGTTGGTTGGTCATCTGACTCTCGATTTCGACTCAGGTCATGATCCCAGGGTTGTAGGACTGAGCCCCACACCGGGCTCCATGCCAAGCGTGGAGCCTGCTTAAGATTCTCACCCCTGCCCCCCGCCTCTGCCCCTCTCACCAGCTCTCTCTCTCAAATAAAAGTAAAACAAAAATGTTTTGTAGTTGGGGTCTGTTTTCTGAGAATGCAGAGCATCACGACCTGGAGAAACCCAGTTAGGGCCAAGTGCAGACAACTGTCAGTTTTGTCTGTAAGCTTGACTGGGGAGGGGGCTTTGAATAGACCCCTTTCAGCTGAAAAGCTAAAGAATAAAATTCAACTGTAAATACAAAATAATAAAACCAACAAGACCGGTCAAAGTGAATGGGCTCCTCTTGGAGGAGGGGAGGGGCCCAGAGTCCGTCCAACCCGGCCCCCCCTGGTCTGGGCGCAGAGGACCCAGTGGTTACCTGACCCCCCTCTGCTGGCACAGGTGGTGGACAGGAGGCCCCTGTCCATGAGACGGTCTTGCTGGCCTCGGGGACCCCCTTCCACCCGCAGCAGACCTTGGGCTGCTGGGCTCTGCTTCTCCTGCACCGCACATCATCTGCGGCAGGGTGAGGCCAGCCTGGGGGGCAAGGATGTGGGGCGCGGAGTGCCGGGTCCCAGGGCACTCACCCGTGTCCAGCTGTCGCTGACCCCTGTGTTCCCGAATCTGCTGGGCCGACGCACCCTCTACAAGATGCAGGCATTATGAATGCCACCTGGTGATCCCGCTCGACCCCGGTCTTGGCCACGTTCTAGAGGTTGCACCCGGCCTGAGGCCTCCCCTCCCCTCAGCCTCGGCCTCAGGGAGCCCTGACAGCCCTGGGGCTGCCCCCCACACTCCCAGAGCCACTCCCCTGCCCGTGGCTCATCTGGGAGTCGTGTTCAGGGCTTCCTTCCCCTGCACATCCGGGAGTGGTCCTCAACACACGCAGGCATAGAGGCCCCCCCACACCCTCCGAGAACCCCAAGCCTCAGGATGCTGCTCAGACCCCACCCCCGGAAGTGGCCAAGTCCCAGCCTCCCTGGACTCTAGGCCCGGCTCTAGCATTTAGCCCTTGTGTGACCCAATGCCCTGGGGCAGTTTCCTCATTCAAATGGCCCTGTGAGGCTGAGGTCAGCAGTGGACAGAATTTGATGGGGGCACGGGCTGGCCTCTGGGCGCCAAGCCGGGTGGTGGGAGTTGTCACCCTCTGGCCCCCACCTGAGGCCAACTCCACACCCAGGTCTGGACTCCTTGGCCCCATCCCAGGGGCCATAGCTCAAGAACCCTTTAAGAGCTTTCCCCAAAACTCAGCCCCCGAGAGGAATGTTCCCTCCCACCCCTGTCCACCTGGGTTCCAGAGACCTTCCTCAGCAAGCTCAGCTGACCATAGCCAGGCCAGGGAACAGGCCTCGCTCTCAGCCTGTCACCCTCACCAGTCTGCATACTCCTCGTGGACAGCGGGGAGTACAGCCATTCACAGCTCAGGGCCCCTGCACATACGCACGCTGTCTCCTGTGCATCTGCTGTGAACAGGCCACAACCAGCCCTCCCAGGACCCAGCATCCAGCCTCAGCATCCTCCCCCGGGGCCTGAGCCTGCCTCAGGCTCCTTCCTTGGCCCACCGTGTAGGCAGGAACACCCAGGCAAGAAGACACTGGCTGTGCCCCAGACATGGAACAGCAGAGTGACAAGGCACAAGGGATGAGTTCAGAGATGCCTCCACATTGGGCCCAAGAGGCAGGGCCTCAGCGAGGGCCTAAGGACACCGCCAGTAGCTCTGGCCCTGGCTGGGGCCTCCTCTGGCCAGAGCCCAAGCCCTAGGCAATGCTAGGAGAGGCTGGAGTGAGGGACGGGAGGGGTATTCTGCCACACCCATCTGCCTCTGCCCTTCTGCAGGGTGGAGGTGCCCGGGGCCAGTAGGGAGGAGTTGCACACCCCGCAGGCTGAGGGCAGGGTGGAGGCCCCACAGGGAAGAGGGAAGGGGCAGTCTCTTATAGTCTGGGAGGAACTGCAAAGATAAAAATAAAACCACCAAAATTGCCTCCTGAGGTCGCGGTTGGGGCTCAAAGAGGTCCGAGCCACGGGCAGGAGGGGTTGTGCACACGTGCAGCCCAGGCAGGGGCAGGGAGAGAAGGGAGCAGGGGCTGGGGGGGGGGGGGGGGGGGGGCTCACGAGGGAACCCAATGGCATCAGTAACACCTGGAGCGGAGGTCTCAACCACAGTCCCACTGATGATGTTTTACTCTCCAGCAGGGGCTGCCCCATGCGCTCATTTAACAGCTTTCCCGGCCCCTGCCCCCTGCTGTCAGTACCCCACGCATTGGGACAACCAGGTGTGGCCAGGTGCCCTACCTCCAGGGGACCCCCCCAGCTGGCACCCACCGCGGGTGGAAGAGGCAGGAGCAGGTGCCAGGGTGCCGGGGCCCTGTGGTGCTCTGCCAGCTGCCGGCCTCCAGGAGTCTGGGTCTGTGGCTTCCTGCACGGGCCAGCCAGTCACACCTCCTGGATCCACTGCCCAGCCAAGCTCCTGACAGGGGCTTTGTCTCCAGATGGCAGATCAACTTAGTATCCCAGTGCCTCTCACGGGCCGGGGAGGAGTGGAGTAAACCGCAGGGCAGCTACCGCGACTGGGTGGCCCAAGATCCGTGAGCACAGCAGCTGCTTGGCAGCCATGGGCATGGGCCAAGGGCACCACTGGCAAGCAGAGGCCCTGCTGGGAGCCTGGGCGGATTGGAGCCCAGACTTGGCACTAACAGGGCATGGTCCCCTCCACCCCAGAAGGCTCCACCGCTGGGTCCTGGCACCTCTGACTGCCCCCCACACCCCCAACATGGGGAAACCAAGACCCAGGAAGGATGCCCGTGATCCTAGCTGGGAGCCTTTCAGGGCCCCCCTGGGCCCTCTCAGGTGACTGGGCCGGGAGGGTGCTCTGGCTGCCCTGGTCTCAGCCCCAACCCCTGGGGGCTGCCAGGAGCCCGAATGCAGAAGCAGGCCTGTACCCTCAATTGTGTAAGGTCCCCTCCAGATCACGGCCAGCTTCACCCTTCTCATCACCCACAATACACAGCAGTTCCGCGAGCCGTCTCCCCTGACGGACAGAGACCCGGACAGGCCCAGCTGTTACCTGGCTGGCTGGCACGCACAGGGCAGGGGCCCACCTGGCTCGCTGAGACAACGTGGGGTGAGAAACACAATGTGGTCTGTTCCATCCCAGAGAAACTGCCGGGTAACCCACGCTCAAGCCCTCCCCGAGAGGTGCGTAATTTGCTGAGAACTCAAGCCCGGCCCCAGACACGTTTCTGGAACAAGGCGAGGAGTCCCTACAGCCCCGGTGAGAAGTGGTGTCGCCCTCCACGGGGTGGTGGGGATGGAGGGAGGACACCAGCCACCAGGGAGCGGGGCAGATGCTGAGAACCAGCCTCACCCGCATCCATGGCACTCCGGCCAGGCCCCCCTGCCTGCAGCCCAGACCTCGCCAAGCCTGGATGCAGGGGCCCACAGGCTGCTCCGGGTCCCCCCCCCCCCCCCCCCGCTATCGGAGATCATATGACCCTCCGCACCCAGGAGGAACCTGCAACCCCTGGGGGCCACTGGCTCACGCTAAGGCTGTAGGGTCTCCACAGTTCCGCGAACGGCACCCTGTCCTCAGTGAGCCCCAACCCTCGGCCTGCCAGAGCACCTGCCTCCAACCATCCTTTCTTCATCGGCCCCCACTCAGGGTCCCGTGAGGTGCAGAGCCACGGAGCCCAAAGGAGATGAGGGGTGCCCAGCCCTAGCTGAGCAGGACAGCTCGGAGAGCCACTTGAGGCCCAGGCCTGTGGGACCTGCAGGGGACCAAGCTCCATCTCTGGGGACGCGGCCTGGCCCCCTCCCCCAGTCTTCCCAGTGAGGCCCTCCCTGCCCCGCCTTACAACCCAACCACACCCCACTCAGTCTGGATACTCCCCCACCCCCCAGCATTGTCCCTTGGTACTCTTGCCATCAGTGTGTCCAGTAAGAGTCAGCCTCCCCCACCGAAATAGCCTTAAGGGCGGGGCTGGGCCTCTGCTTACAGCTGTTCTGGCAGCAACCGTCCCTAGGCAGGGGAGGCTGTCGTTCCTGCAGGCTTGGCACCAGGAAGGGCCCTCGCCGGGAAGGAACCACCAGCCTGCACCCTGGGGCCCTTGTGCCTCCTAGAAAACCAGAGGCTGGCACCAGCATCGAACCTGAGACAGGTCACACTAGGCAGAAGAGGGTCCAGGGCAGTCGGGGACAGCTGCGTTCTCTGAACGTTTATTACAACGGGTCATCAGCGGTAACGGGTGGGGGGAGGAGCACTAGAGTCATTTGCCCTTCAGGTAGATCCTGGGGGTCTGCCAGCCGGCAGGGGCTTCCTTCAAGCCTGCCTTCAGCCAGATGCGCCTCAGGTCTCTCTCGAACTTGATCTGCAAAGGCACAGGGAGGGACCACTGACTGGTTTGTGGCACAGTCACGCGTTCTCAGCCTCCTTGCCGGGCCCTAGGCTGAGAGGCCCACACTCACCTGCTTCCGTTTCAGGCGCCCTTCCCGGACCTTCCGCCGCAGGAACCGGGTCCTTTTGACCAGTTTGCGGTACTTGTGGTGGTTCATCTTCCGCCGGCGGATCTTCAGTACGTTTTTGCACTGCATCCGGGGTGCATCCCAGGCCCCCACTTCCCCCTGCTCAGCCCGTTCCCCCACTTGGCTAGGTGGACACTCATAGAGTCGGGCTGGAGCCACGGTCGCTGGGCCTCCAGCAGCTAGTCTGGGTAGGAGGTAGTGGGCGGTCAGCCAGCTCTCCAGGGGACTGACGGACATCTTTCTGGGGACCAGCATCTCCTCAAGCTCCAGCTGGAGCCCCCTGCCAGGGATGGAGGCGACTCCGCTCGGGCCTGTTGGCCGTGTGCTGTAGCAGGGCCGACAGGCACACCTGCCTAGCACCCCTGAGACGGGCCAGGGCCGACCGCAACCTGCAGGAAACAAGATGGCCCAGTTACCACTCAAGCAGCCCCACCAGACCTGAGCACGGCCAATCCCGCCTCACCGACTGGGGAGCAGAACTGTCATCACAGACCAGCATGGCCTAGTGTGCCTAGTGGAACCCCTGCTGGCTGTGCTCAGGCCCAGACTTCCCCTTTTTTGTTACTTGGATGTTTACAAGGGAGTCTGTGTGGCCAGGCCCCGGCCTCAAGCTGGCGAGGCTCTGCAGGTGGGGCAGTCGGGACTACCTAGCCCCACATTCCTAATCCAGGTGTATCCTGCCCATCTGCCCTGCCCCCACGGGGCCGCTTACCTGCCCGAGGAACAGCCCTAAGCAGCTGAGAAGTCAGGCGCACCAGGAACATGGTCTGTGGGTGGTGGCGGCCCCAGGTGCTCAGGGTGGCTGGAATATAGGTAGGTGAGCGTGGAGGTCACGCGGGAGTGGCCGGGAGGCGCCGGCGGCGGCCCCGGTCAGACCAGGACTCCCGGCACCCTCATCACCCTCTCCCACGATGAGGATGCCACTTCAAACAGGGCTCACTCCCTCAAACAGCCAGCCTGGGGCACAAACCCCGCTCCGCAGCTGCGCGACTCTGGGCAGTCACCGACTCTCCCCGAGCCTCCGCTTCACCCCAGGGACCCACCAAGGGGGCGGAGTCGACGCTCGGAGGCACGGAAGCCGCGCGTCCCAGGCCCCGAGGCGGCGGTCCCCGTCCGGCCCCAGCGTCACCCGACCGCGACCCCCCGCAGCCGAGGGCTCGCGCCGAGCCTCCCCACACCTAACCCGGGTGGACTGAAACTGACCACTCTGCCGCCGAGTTTGGGCACTTCCGGTCCGTCCCTAAACCGGCCCCCAGCCCCGCATGCAGCCGCCAGGCCGTACCCACTCCCAGCGCCCCCTGGCGGCGTCACGGCGTCCAGCTCCGCGTCGGCCCAGGTCCGGCCGGGCCCGGAAAGCAGCGGTTTCCGGCCAGAGGAGTGGCCTGCCCCGCCCACAGCCCGCAGGCTCCGCCCCTCTCTAACGTTCGCGGAAAACCACATTTCCCACAATCCCAAGGGATGCCCTGTGCGCCGGCTTGTCCCGACCTCGCTTTAGTTCCGGATTTACTTCCGCTTTACTTCCGGATGAGCCGGCGGCCCGGCATCGAGGGCGGGCGGAAGTGGCGTCGGCCCGGCGGCGGAAATAATTCTCGGGACGACGGAAGTGACCCACTGGGGTTGTAAGCGAAGGGCCCCGGCCCCTCCTCCGTGGCCTGGGGAGCGGTCTCGCAGGGGGGGAGGGCGCCGTGCCGGGTGCTGGGGCAGAGCCTAGGCAGAGCCGGGGCGCCCGGTCCGCCAGGACTCCCGCGGGGCTGCGGGCCCAGCAGCCTCCTCTGCCCACGAAACTGGATCAGTGAAGGCGGCCGTGCCTCTAACGCGGGAGAGCACGACGCCTTTTGCTTAGGGGGATACGTATTTTTTCCTTTTTGAAAGCCGACTCCCCTCCTATGCCATGGGAAGAAAAATTAGAAACTTTAGTTCTTGCCGAAAACCGAAAGCGGCCTCCGTGGATTGGGTTCCGCCGCGCCTCGGGGTAGGGGGCTGCCGGGGCCCCGTTGTTCTCGCTGAGGTTGGCAAGGATGGACAGGATCCCCATAGTGAACCTTCAGGGGGCCAGGTAGGAGAGGGGGGCCTCGGAGTCCCTGGATCTGCTCCGAAGTTTGCCCCTGCAGAAGGAGCTCCCAGCGGGTCTCTGCAGGAAGCGGCCAGGCCGGGTCATCCCCCTGCCCCAACTTGGCGAAGCACTGAGTGGAGGAGAGGCCAGCGGATGGCAGAAACAGGCCCAGTTCCGTGACAGCGGCGGCCAGAGGTGTCGCTCGGGTTCCCAAGTAGGAAGGTCTCCTGACCTGCCCCCCACGCACCCGCAGTGTGCCTCACTCCAGCTGCACGGCCTCCTCAGGCATTCACGATTTGGTCATCAGGGCGAGCCTCCGGGACCCTAGGTGCTGACCCTGCCACCTCCACAGCTCCTGGACTTGCCTGACTTGCGGGCACCTTTCTCCAGGGCCAGTGACACTAGGATGGCCATGTCCAGTTGCCTCACACCCACCTGGAGGTCCTGGTTTGGGAAGACGCTGGGCCTAGGACAAGCCCCCAACAGGCCTCCATCTTTACAGCTCAGACAGGACTGGGAAACAAGCCCAAGACCTTCCCCGCTCACCAAACCCCTGTTCTGCGGGACACCCCCCAGGTCCGATGCTCCAAGTGCCTGCCTGGTTGCCACCAGCCTGACGCACACACGCTGACCCTCCAGACCAAGAGGACTGCAGAAGCATTTTGTTCTTTTCCAACCTTCCCTTTTTGGCCCCCAAGGAAGCGGCCTTTGTCAGAGCAGAGATGGCTCAGGTTCATGACCAGCCTTCCAGGGAAGACCAGCTGCACAGGAGCTCAACACGAAATGCAACACCGGAATGAGATCAGAGCCGGCAGCACAGACACACCACGAGGACGGTGCTGCAGGCTGTGCACGGGGACAAGCAAGCAGAATGACAAACTACACGTTCTTCAGCGTCCAAGTGTCCTGAGTAGAGAGAATTGTTTATTTAACCACGTAAAATGCATATATAGGAAACTTCTCTATTTAGGAGCTGGTGGCCTGCACTCAGCATCGCACAGATAAAAATATACGACTTTCAACACAGATCTAAATACCTTCACATTTTAAAAATCCGAATTCTCTACACAAGTTTTAAGCTGACGGAATTCAAGTTCTGAGTTTTCATATATAGCTTTAACTTGTATTAAACACATGTTTATTTACAAGGTGGATAGAGAATAAGGGGCTATTAAGGCCATTTTCTCATTGTGAAACGCTGCAAAATATGTACATAAGTACAACCTAATATAGGCAAAGATTCTAATAGTCATTTTCTTGGTTTAACGTAATTCAGTATCGGTACGGGAGTAAAGACACAGCCTGTCGTTAGCACCAAGCCACACCACCAGGACGTCCGCATCCAGCGGCCACGGGGCTGCTGCCGAGGTGGGCCCTGTGCCGGCACAGCTGTGCGCCGTGCCCAGGCCGGCCTAAAGGGCACCTCGCCGGCCTCTGGATTCCATCTCCAAACTCATCACAAGGTCCAGAGTCAACAGCCGCTTCCAAAAAGAGTCTCACCACAGGGCCAGTCACGCCGGGGTGTACACACCAAGGGTCAGAGGGCAGCGCTCTGGGAGCCCCACGCCTCACCTCCGATGCCTGCTGTGCCCAGGGTGATCCCGCTCATAGCGATGGCCTGTTCGCTCGTAAGACCGAGAACGCTCCCTTCGCTGATCTCTATAGTAATGACTTTTCTTCTTGTATTTCCCAGAATTATCTGCCCGCTCCCGTGAGCGGCTTCGAGAGCGAGAGGAGCTCCGGCTCCGGGACTTGTGTGGCTTCTGGGCGGGGTACTTGCAGTCCTTAGACTTCCGATAGCTCCTTACCTTGGAGCCTTTGTAGGGAGCACCTCTGTGCGCCTGTCTCGGTGGGGAGTCACTCCTGCTCCGTGAGCGGCTCTGCGACTTGGACCCGCCAGACGTGGAGCCACTGTCACTTTTTCTGTTAGGAAGGACACCACCACCAAGCAGATGACCACTTGCCCCAACCACCTCAGGGTCAGGAGTGACTTTCCCGAGGGGCAGCCACACCCCCTCTAGCCACCCTGGGGAAAACGCCCCCCTTGCCAGGTGCAGGTCCCGGATGGGCCCTGCGCAGCACATACCTCCTCTTAGGAGAAGCAGATCGTGACGGGGACCTCGAGTAGCTCTGCTCACGACTCCCGCTCCGGCTCCGGCTCCCTCGCCCCTTTGGCAAGCTGGGGACACAGGGAGAGCAGTTACAGACCTGAAGTCCTTCCGGCCGACCCCAACAGCCTGCTGGGTACTCACCCGTTCACCGGGCTGTCAGCCTTGGCTTTCTTCATGCCCTCCATCTTTCTCTTGGCGTTCTTCACAGACAGGGGGGAAGGCTTGTTTCCTTTACCTTCTTTGGGGGATTCTGCTAGAAAGAATCAAGAAGTTTCTTATCAGAGAGGGGCACCTGGGGAGCTCGATCGGTTAAGCGTCAGACTTCGGCTCAGGTCATGATCTCGTGCTTCAGGAGTTCCAGCCCAGCGTCGGGCTCTGTGACGTCAGCTTGGAGCCTGGATCCTGCTTCGGATTCTGTGTCTCTCTCTCTCTCTGCCCCTCCCCCACTCACACTCTTTCTCTCTCTCAAAAATAAACATAAAAAAAAAAATTTAAGGGGCACCCGGGTGCCTCTGTCAGTTAAGAGTCCGACTGGCTCAGGTCATGATCTCACACGTCATGAGTTCGAGCCCCACGTCAGCCTCTGTGCTGACAGCTCGGAGCCTGGAGCCTGCTTCGGGTCCTCCGTCCCCCTGTCTCACTGCCCCTCCCCCACGCTTGTGGGTCTCTGTGCCCCTCTCTCAAAAAATAAACTTAAAAACAAAGTTTCTTATCAAAAAACCGTTCTAACAAGAAGCACACTAGCAGAGCAAGACAACACCACTTCTGTGGGACTTGTGGAGACTCCCCGTTCCCGGCCTGGGACTCAGAACCTGAACACGCACCTGAAAGATCCAGAAAGGCCACCTGTCTCACTTGACTTCCCTCAGGGACTAGGGATGTGCAGCATGCTTAACTCTAGGCCCCGACGACAGAATCTGCTGCTCCAGATTTATGCTGTTTTCATCAACAGAGTAGCTAACTAGGTGGGCTGGATAAACAAATGCATTTTGGAAAGCCTGCCCACGTCTCTTGCTAATAAAAACGTAAGGAAGAAAGGCGCCTGGCTGGCTTAGATGGTGGAACGTGCAGCTCTTGATCTCGGGGTTTTAATTTCAAATTCCACGTTGGGTGCAGAGATTACTTCAAAATAAAATCTTAGGGGCACCCGGATGCCTCAGCTGGTTAAGCATCTGACTCTTGATTTTGGCTCAGATTATGATCTCACAGTTTGTGAGTTTGAGCCCCACATCGGACTCTGCACTGACAGCCCAGTCTGCTTGGGATTCTCTCTGTCTCTCCCCAGCTCACACACACGAACTCTCAAAATGTATCAATAAACATTTAAAAATCAATCAGGGGTGCCTGAGTGGCTCAGTCGGTTGAGCGTCCAGCTTCGGCTCAGGTCATGAGTTTGAGCCCCACATCGGGCTCTGTGCTGACAGCTCGGAGTCTGGAGCCTGCTTTGGATGCTATGTCTCCCTCTCTCTCTGCCCCTTCCCTGCTCACGCTCTCTCTCACTCTCAAAAAATAATAAACATTTTAAAAAATACTAAAAATAAAAAGTAAACATTAAAAAATTACTTTTAATAAAACAAATTAAATCTTAAAAAGAAAACATACAAGCAACGAAAACTCCTTTAGGAGCACCCCTCTCATTTCAAAGATCACCAAACATCTGCTGGGGACTCTGGTGCCTACAGACCGCTCGGGCCAGCAGCAGACACAGTTCTAAGAAATCTGGAGGAAAGGAGGGCCACACACCCCAACACTCACCCAGCTTGGGGGCAGGCGAGAACCCTGAAGTGCTGTCCAGGACCTGGGTGCCAGCAGGCAGCAAGCCCTTGGCCTGCGCCTTGGCCTCTTCGATGGCGTGCCTTCTCTTCTCCACTTCGCTTTCAAGGTGTGTCAGATCAACCTATGAGAGTCAAACTCCATTTACTCAGAACCAGATACCTCTAGCCAAACACAAATGCGTATGTTACATGGAAAAATATAGAAACCTTTTTCCGGGTATAAAGCTGCAGGATTTTTAAGCAGATTTCTTGAATTTCTTCTTCAGTTGCTCCAAACAAAAGAAACCAATGGGGACGATTGGGCAAAGGGATCTGTAAACACACAGAGCATCACTGTCAATACTTTCCTTCATGGCCAATCAGATTCTTAGGGCAAGAAAACACAAGCCTGCTGGTCACCGAGACATGCTTTCTGTTGGCACTGATGAGCATAATCTGAAGGACGCTACATAGAAGTTTACTGGAGACTGGAGAAAGAGTCACACGGGGATCCCCTGCGGTGGCACAACACTGACCTCCAGTGTCCGGGCAGCAAGATAAATGCAGGCGCAGGCGATGCTCTCAGGCTGGAACCTCACGAAGACGTCTGTGCGAAGGCTGTCGTTCATGTAATTCCTGAAAACCAAAGGCAGGAGGAACTGCAACGCCCCGGGGAACCCCCAGGATACCCGTGTGCGCCGTCTACACAAGATCACTACTCTACGCAGTCTACTCCTAGGCTTAGAGCTACACGGTCCTGTGAGGCTCAGGATTCCTGGAGAGACATTCTAGCTGGGTTTTGTGAGTACAGGATAGGAAAACAGGGAAATTACTGGCAAAAAATCTAAAAAGCTGGCTGAATGTCAGACAACACGTGTTGCTATGAAAGAGAACCGACTTTAACTTTACTTTTCCCTCAACTTCTGGCTGCTCTCGTGCAAAGCACAATGCCTCAGAGAAAAAAGGTCTACCGTAGTGGTTGAAATGTACTTGATGAAAGGAATCTAAATGCTCAAAATCCATAGTGCAGAGAAACATGCAAACTCAAATGAATGGGCTGAGCAGGCAGCCTGCGAGGGCTCTTCGGAGACAAGCCGTCCTCTCGTGTCCCTTTTCCTTGAAGAGGCGCTCAGGGTCTGGCCCTTCTCGTTCCGTGACGGAGTCCACTTGGAAAGGGAAAACACCCTTGGGTGCATGGGAACATCATGCAGAGGAAGACTCAATGCCCAAGGGGAAGTCCTCTTCTCAGGCTTATCAAAGAACCGTTTCCAAATTGTCCCATTTCAATAAGGAGTCTTAAAATGAACATTCATAAAATCAGACAAAAGCAACAAAACACTACAAGTTTCATCATAATCAATACATTTAAAAAACACTGTACTTTAGAAGATATAAAAATACAAAACATTTGCATTTTTAATAAGCTTAAGGGTTTTAAAATTGGCTACATTTCAACATTTTCTTTTAGATCTGTTTCTCTAAAATAGACCAAAATCAGATCTCATATTAATTTCATCAATACTGCAAAAACAACAGATGAATCCCAAGAGAAGACCTAGTCAACTAGATCATACGTTTACTGCTCCTAACGTATCCCACTACGGCGAGCCTTAAGATCAGGCCACACCCACAGGGGAGCCAAGTCAGGCTGCCGGATTTGACTGATACCCCCACCCCCCCCACCCCCCCCACCCCCCAATATCTCTGCCCTAAACCCTGGCGAAGGGGACACACAAACCCGCTCCCGATTTCTCAGTGATACAGTCAACAAACGCCAGCTAGTGGCCCCTGGCTCTGGAAGCCCTTGCTCCAGGCACCAAGAGGTAATGGAGGAAAAACCCATGTGATGGCACCAAGGCCGTAGGTCTCAGAGCAATTCAACTGAACAGTTCAAACACCTCATCAACATAACCATCAGTAACGTTTTTGGTTCTAATAAATTTTCAGTACTCAAACAGTGAGAACATTAATCTATTAACTTTTAAATCCTAAAAACAAAACAAATGAAGTCCCTGAGACGTGTATTTTAACTTATTGTACATCTAAGTTACAATATAAAAAGTGTCCATGAAATAACGTAAAGATGCACACCTTTTACTAAAACGTGTCAATACTCAGCTGCTGAAAAGAGCAACTTTAGGACTTCCAGGAATAATGACATAATCCCGCTCTGAAGTCTGAATTCCCATCAGCCAATTCTTACGGCTTTCCGTAGAAAAAATTTTTAAGAGAAAGGTACTGCATCTTTATTGCACAAGTACAGCAGTTTTAAAGGGACAAAATTCAAGTCAAGACAGTTAACTCTAATCGATACAATTACCAAAGCACGACAGAGGATTACAAGAAGCACAACCGGCAGAGAACCACAGCAGCAGTCGGCCAGCACTATACTATCGAGAGCATACCACCGTCTAGAGCCGGCCTTCGGCGGAGAGCCTGCACTGGACTGGCTGAGGACGGCCGCTGTCCCTGCACCAAAGCGCTTGGACAGTAGAGGAGAAGTCTTAGTCACTTACCCTCAGAGGCTACCCTTTGATTGAAAGAGTACAGAAAAGAAAAGTCAAAATGGGTTCTCTATCAGAGATGGCACAGCACCAGACAATTCAGGCAGCAAAAATATGACCCTTACAGACTTAACTCGGTGGAAAAAATTCACAAAGCACCCAGCACTGACTGTTACTTTGGGCTTCGTTTCTAGCACATATGCATCGTTAAAACCGGTCCCCCGAAAAACTTTCTCCTAACCCTCTTTCTCCCCGTAAGATCCTCTCTAACGAGAGGCAGCTGGAAGCAATTTCACAGGAGATATGGGACCACTACATCGACGTTGGCACCGACGTGGGAAAGATCGTGACGTGCCGAGTCAACCGCCCCCAAAGGGAAGCCCGGTAAGTGCTGTCCCGGAGGGTCGGGGGAGGGTACGGGCCGCCTTACCGTTACACCAGTGCCTGATATATTGGGGAGGCTGACGGGAATTTACACGGCAGGAACACTGGGCACTCAGACAACTCCAGCCCACAATCAAGTCACGGGACCGACTACCCACTGCCCAAGTGCCTCAAATCAACATACTCCTGCACTGCCCTTGCTGGTCTCATAAAACAAGGAAAGTAAACTCACCATGAGGTCTGGACCAGGTGCTGGTTACGCTCACACTCTAACACCTGAAGGTACATAACGATTATCTGGAAGATACAGGTCAGGCAGTTATTACCAAGAACGCTGAGAAGCCAGAATCCAGATCTTGAGAGCGTCCATGCAGCAAACACGAGCCTCACGCTAGATCCCAGGGGTGGCTCCTGGTCAAATGCCCGGTGCACAGTTTGGCTGGAGGGAGTTTTTGCCGACAGGCCCCGCTACCTGCTGTCGAACCCAGGCAGCACAAAAGCACGTGAGGACCGGGCCGCTCCCACAGCAGAGGCGGCCTCATTTTTCATGGCCATCACAAGGCTGATTCTCATTCTCATCTTCGACATAGTTTCCACCAGTGAGATCAGCTTGTCCTAAACATCTCTGCACCCTAGTCACCGACTTACACAAGACACGGTGTGAAAAAAAAGTCCTAAAAGCTACGATAACTTATCAAGAATTTGAATGAATGCCAGAAAATCAAACAAGCAAGAGAGAGAAGATACGAAGACATGCACCAAAAAAAAAGGGAATAAAAGCAAAGATGCAAATTGCAGTCTTTTTTTTTTTTTTTTTTTTTTTAAAGAAACTCGTGTGCGTGTCCCATAAAAGTTCCCCTGGTGCCGTATGGCGGCCACGCTCCTCGGCGGACATGCGCCACAGCGTTGCTTTACCTCATTTCCAAACAGAGGGTTCAGAACCCTTCCAGTGCCCCCAAGAGAGGAAATAAGGCTATCGCTAAAGCAACTTTAGAAAATTAGTTGTCGGGAAAGAAAAACATAAACTGACAGATTCCATTTTTACAAGTTCATCGCGCTCTGTGAAAACTCAAACTTAACGCCGTTTCCAGAACTCTCAAACACGTACCACTAAAATTAACGGTATGAGAAGACTAACAAGTAACTGTTCTGACGTTTTAGACAGAAACTGGAAAAGCGCAGCAGGGATACGTTTAGTCCTCTTCAGAGTTTTCGACCTTGGTGAGAACGGAGCAGTGGCTCAGGCGGGCTCACGCGGCAGCAGGGCCACATACCCACCTTGTGAGGGTGCTTCACGTGGACACAGAAACCCAGCTCTTTGAGAACTCGTCTTTCCGCCTTTATAATCTGATTCTTTAAGTTAACGTAATCTTGGTCCAACAGCAGAGGCACAGGCTTCCTACACAGACAAAGCACACGTCCACGTAAGGGTCAAAGCGAACAGTCCCTCGAAGCCCGATGACCGCCAACCGGTGAAAGTCCACTACACGCGCCACACCCTACACGTGGCCTAGGAAGCTCGCTTCGGCTCCTTTAACACAAGCAGAGGGTCTCCCACAGACCCCGGCGCTAAACGTACTCTTTTGCTTACGCACGACCAGCCCAAGACGCACAACGAGCACCGAGCGGAAGACTTCGAGACCTCATCACACAAGCACGTCACCCGGCTCAGGACGCAAGTGTCGTGCGTTGTAGGCGAAATGGAAAACCGACAACCACAGACGCAGACCGTTTAAACAGCCAGTGGCTGCGCCTTCCAACGGACTTGCGCCAGCCCGAGGAGCACGGTCTGGGTCGTCCGGGCGGTGGTGCTCAACCGGGGGGCGATTCTGCTGTCCTGGGGCCAGGTCAGGAGACCCGGTTTGGCCGTCACGACTGACAGAGAGGTCGGGGATGCTGCTAAACACCCTGCCGCCCACAGGACGGTCCTCGCGACAAAGCAGCATCCGGCCCGTGAGGGCAGCAGTGCGGAGACGGAGAGCACAGCTCCAGAGCGTCTGAGAGACTGGCGTGGGCACACCGGGAGGCCAGGGTCCCGCAACCGTAGCCACAGCGCCCTGCCCTTCTTGCCGCGGCTCCTTCGCTCATAAACAGCAGCCGGTGCGGACCTCCTGGGCCGCAGGCCCTGTCCCCCGGGCGCAGCTCAGCACCCCACACGCAGACACCTTCGCGCAGCCTAACGGTGAAGACGAGCAGACCCACGCTTACTTTTTCTCTCTCAGGTGTCGAAGGCGATGAAACACATTGATGACGTCCCGTATCCGCCTCGGAGCCTCTTCTATCTTGGAGGCCAGGTGAACACAAGCCATCGACACGTGCTGGAAGGCGAGCGTCGCACACACAGGTGGGTTCCTTCCACCGAGACTCTCCGCCGCCTCGACAGCGCGGCAGAGCAGCGAGCGGGGGCACCCCCCTGCAAGGGCCGCTTCCGACAGGCCGCTCGAGGCCCGGGGGCTCCCCAACCCCTCACGTACAGCACCCCAGCCAGAAGGCAGGTTCTCGCTCCTCTGAGCAACCCGCCAACGGCAGCCCAGGTTTTCCCTCGGTGGATTTCCGCGGGAAAGACACGGGGGAGCGCGCTTACCTCCATGGAATGCTTCACAAAGGACTTGGTATAAAAAAACCGCTGGAACAACACCTGCCCTGTAGCCATGGCCACCTGGAAAAGAGAAGAGTTCCCCTCACTTCTAAAGCCACGACCCAAGGCGTTCGCAGCGCCGTCCCCTGGTTTCGGGCGACGGACACGGGAGCAGGCGCTAAGCCGTGTCCCAAGTCCACGCAGGCTCTTCGCGCCCCGCTGCCTCGCCTCCCTCATCGCCCCTGACGGACGGCAGCGCTGAGACGCGGGGCCGGGATCGGCGCGGAGCCCGGGGCCCCGGCGGGGACGAGGAGGGGCCGGGGGTCGGCGCCAGGCCCGGCTCCGCCGCCAACAAAGGGCCCGACGGCCTCCCCCGGAGCGGGCGCGGCGGTTACCTCGTCCTGAGGCTCGCGGCCGCGCCCTCACCTGCGGCAAGCGGAGCAGGATGCCGGCCGCCTGGATGAGCTCGCAGCCCACCACGCGGAGGTCGGTCTCTGTGTCGGTGTCGAGGCCACTCGACATGGACGGCGTGAAGCGGAGCTTGTCGTCAGGCAGGAGGCAGTTCTCCAAGGTGATGAGCACCCCGGAGTACAGCCGGTCCCCGATCAACATCCCCTGCGACCCGGGGGCTGCGTTCCCCGACCCCGGGGCGCAGACCGCTGCCGCGGTGGCAGCCGGCCCCGGAGTCCCAGCCGCGACCGTCGCCGCCGCCGCCGCCGCCGCCGCCGCCATTTTGTGCCGCTGACTCCCCTTCGGGCTCCTTCCCGGCAGGGCGGCTCCTCGCGACGATCCACGGCCACGACTGCCACGCCCCCTCCGCGTGCCATTGGTTCGCTCGGCGGGCGGCCCGGCGCCGCCTTGCCGCGATTGGCTGGGCAATCTACCCGTCAGCGTCGCGACAGACGTCGACGCCGGAACCCCGCGAGGGCGGGGGCGGGCTCGTTACCCAGGGGACCCCGCGGCGCCCGGGTGAGACGAGGGTCTGCGGCCCGACCCGGAAGCAGTACTGGCGGTGCCCTGCCCGGCGAGTCCGAACCTTCGGCACAAAGCCTTGGCAGCTCGTGGAGCTCCCGCTGCAGCCCCAGGGCTTCTTGGGGGGGCGGGGTCCGGCCTACCCTGAGAGATTCTGCGCGCGGTAGGCCGACCCCGCTCCGGACCGGCGGGGCGCGGCACCTTTGCGTGAGGGCGCGTGCGGGGGCGTGGCGGCTTTCTTTCCGCCGGGATTGCGTCCCGAGAGCCGGGCTGCCCGGGGCGTGGGAGCAGGGCCCACGGAGGCCTCCGGTGGCCGGTCGACAGGATGAAAAGATTGGTGCGCGTGCTGGTGAGTTGTCTCCAGCCCGCGCCCGCAGCCACGGGGTGCGGTTTGCCGGAGTTGATACGTGACAGCTGGCGTGGTCGTTATCCTTGGGGTGCAGACGTTGCCACCAGATTCCTGAAATTCTTGCCTGCCAAACGGGGGCCACGGGAAAAGTAACTATGAACGTTGAATTCGATGTTTCTGCGGAGCATGGGAAAAGGCCTGAGTTCTTCCCGGGATCGGGGGAAAGAGAGCCAGGGTGGATGGCCCCGGGAGGGTGGGAGGGAGCTTGGACTTTATTTTCCGGTGGGGAGCCTTCGAAGGGGTTTGTGCATTTGTGAACCCCTGTTGATCCTGAACCTCCGTTTCTTCATCAGTTACTCCTAGCTCTCTCAGGGTTTTTATCTTTTTTTCTTTTTCTTTTTTTTAACGTCATCTGACAGCGGTACTGCTATCGCATCTGTACCAGAGGAGTAACTGCGGTACAAATGATTTGTGCCGAAACTTTTACCAGGACTAGTGCGAGAACCCATGTGAGGATGCTGGGAAAGCCTGGGTGAGGGGCAGCTGGGTGGGGCAGGTGCAGACACTGCCCTCGCCTCAAACTGCTCAAACCCAGAGGCCACCATTGGCTTTCACCCCTGGTGATAACTTGATTTTGCAACTCCAACAGTGCCAACCAAGATCCAGCCTTTTTCTCATCTCCGTGGGCAACGTGGTTACAGTGCCCCATCACCCCTACCTCACGTTGGCAGCTCCAGAATGTCCTCACACTGTTCAGGAAAGGAGGAATTTTTTCTTGTCTGGAAACTCCAGGAAACAGCTTGTTTCTCTTTGGCACTGCCTGGGTGATTTTTCCATCCCCTAAGTAGTGGCCAGAAACGAAGGAAAAGCTGATGGATCTAGCCGGTCAGAGCCAGGCCATGCACCCAGGCTTACATGAGGAGAAACCGGGATCCTGTTGCTGGGGGGAGAGTGGGTGCTGGGGGCAGCCCACTGCTGTTTACCACACACCCATGCTCCTTTATTGAGATGCAAAAGCAAAGGCAGGCAGCTCTGACGCAGCAGCTCACGGCACACGCAGCTCAGCCCCACACACCAAAGGGCCCTGTGTGTCCTCCACCCTGCTGTCTATTCAAAACCCACTTACTGACTAGTGCACATTGAGCACCCTGGGTGCAAGAGACCGTGAACAACTCAGCCCCGCACCTCCAAATGGTCCGGTGGCCTTCATTAGACACCAAGAGTCAGGAGGAGGGGCCTGTTAGGCCAGTACAGTAACTGAAGCCAGAAGAAATGCTGGCCTGTAGTTAAGATGAAGTAAAGTGGACAGATTCAGGAGATCGCCAAGTGGTAGGCGGTCAGGACTTGATTGGTTCTCTGTGGGTCTGGAGGTGGGTGCCGAGTCCACAGGAACCCGGAAGGACTTTCAGGGGACTACTAGCAAAGGATGGAGGCCTCATCATGGGAACATTAGGAGTGGGGGCAAGGTGGGCGCCCGGTCTGGGTAGGCAGGTGTACATTGCCAGGTAAATGCAGACAGCCGCTGCTACTGTGGGCCTGAAGAACTCCCCTGGGCTGGAGCCTGTGGGAGGGTGAGGCAGAGGGCAGAGGGAGACTGCGTGGGAAGAGGGGAGGGAGTCCGTGGTCCTTGGGGGTCAAGTGCTGACTGTATCTGTTGGATTTTGGTTCCTGATGGCTTTGGTGAGAGCTGCCTAGGCCTGATGGGGCCGACTGTAGACCCAGTGGCAGGAAGCAAGAGGTGGAGACGAGAGCTGGCCAAGAGGGGAATGTAAAATACACGCAAGAGAGGCTGAGGGTGGCATCTGCTCACCAAGAGGGTAACCGGAGGGACCTGGGCCCGAGCAGGGAGGCAGATACACCTGCAAGGCAGCAGTCAGCAGCGGACGGACATAAGGGACGTGCGGAGTTAGAGCTGCGGTGAGTTGTTCCTCATCAAGGTAGCTAGCGTGTTGGGAACCTGTTCTGGGCTTGACTTTGTGCTTAGGGAGAGCCACCCAGCTTGCTGCTCTTACTGGGCTGGAGAGTGAGGAAGCAAGCAGGGAAATTGAAACTGGCACTCAGGGTGGCCCAAGAGCTGAGCACCATGGTCCCTGCTGGAAACTGAAGGCAAGGGGAGGGCTAGAAGGGTAGAAGACAAGGTTAAGCCTGGGCAGGGTCAGAGTGGGGTTTTGAAGCTTGAGTTCTGAACAGACTACCCACAGGAGATCTCAGGCTCCGAGAGGAAGCACAGGCTCAGTTGAACCCCTCAACCTGGCAGTCTCCCACAGGGCACCCATGGCACGTGTGCTTATACCAGAGAACACAACTCAGAACACTGAACACCACACCACACAAGCTTTATTTATCTGTCTCAATGAGGGAAGAAGGGGCCTTACACGCCTTTTACTAAAATGCAAATTAATATAATTGCTGATCACACGCTGTTGACAAGTAGTTTTTAGCTCCTATTTTAGCTGCTGTGATCATCAGGGGGAAAAACCTTTTCCCAAGACACTCCGCTGCAAAGAGCATGCAGAAAGCATGCATGTCGGAATCCCGCTCAGCAATCCTGCACCACTCTGGAAAATACGCCTTCGGGCTCTTTCCCATCCCCCAGGGCAGCAGCAAATCCTTCCTGTCGCCTCCTTTTGGCCAAAGCAGCCAAAGATTTAAAAGTCTTTGGTTCATAGATGGCTAGATCCGCAAGCACTTTCCTGTTGAGCTCCACCTGGCACTGGGAAGAAAATCAAATCCTGTGTCAGCATCGGAAGTGTGTTTCAGTGAAAAGCAGCAAGACTGAATGCAGCTGAGAGTCCTACGGTCTCTGCTGCTAAGCACATCCTGCACGGCTCCAGGGCGGCCTCTGTCCTGGGACACATGGTCTGTTTGAGGAGGTGGAGAGCACAGGGCCAATCCTATCAAAGCAGGATGCTGGAGGATAAACGTGGACTAGGACGGGGGGAGGCGTCGCTGCAAGAGGTGATGTGCGTGGACAAGAATGCTGGCACCCAGTCCTGGTGCCAGCCATGGAGTTAAGAACCTTGTTTAGGCGGGCACCTGGGTGACTCAGTTGAGCGTCCAACTTCAGCTCAGGTCATGATCCCATAGTTTGTGAGTTCTAGCCCTGCACTGGGCTTACTGCTGTCAGCGAGGGGCTAGCTTCAGATCCTCTGTCCCCCTCTTTCTCTGCCCCTTCCTTCGCTCACACTCCCTTTCAAAACTTAAAAAACAGAAACCAAACTAACAAAGACCTTGTTTAGGGTCAACGGCCATCACCCAGACAGAGCTATGACTGCTGGCCTGGGGTAGCCCTTTAAGTCAGCTTCAAAGAGGATATCACAATTCTCATTCTACAATGAAATGAGACACAGAGAAGTACGTGAGATGGGAGCACGGAGTCAGGAACAAAACCAGGCATTCTCAATTCCCACCTATCGGGTAAAACTGCAGGTGACTTCTGAAAACTGACGAACTTGAAGAGCAAAAGAAAGGATAATCCTGCGGATCAACCCAACTATGCAGGGGTGGCTCCTCCGCTACCTGGGCCTTATGTGCCTTGGGCACAGTCCGTCCTGAGCCTTAGCTCCTTGTCAGTAAAATGGGGATGTCACGCATGAGGATCCTTGCAAAGTACCAAAGGCAGGGCGTGCTACACGCTAGACGCACAACACCCAATCCCCTTTAAAAAAAAAAAATCGAATGCAAACAAAAGGAGAGGGATTAGCATAATCACTACATTCAACAATTACCAAGATTTTGTGACACATGTTTAATCTCTCCTGCCCAAGACCACCACCCTACTGTTTCACACCAGGAGTTTCAAATTCATCTGCTTCCTCATCGGAAATCTTTCAGTGTAAAACTCTGAAGTTACACTTTATTTATTTATTTATTTTTTTTGAAGTTACACTTTAAAGTAAAGCCAAGCTGGGGCGCCTGGGTGGCTCAGTCGGTTAAGCGTCCGATTTCGGCTCAGGTCATGATCTCGCGGTCCGTGAGTTCGAGCCCCGCGTCGGGCTCTGTGCTGACAGCTCAGAGCCTAGAGCCTGTTTCGGATTCTGTGTCTCCCTCTCTCTCTCTGACCCTCCCCCATTCATCCTCTGTCTCTCTCTGTCTCAAAAGTAAATAAACGTTAAAAAAAAAAAAAATTTAATAAAAAAAATAAATAAATAAATAAAAATAAAGTAAAGCCAAGCTTTCTGCTGCTTCTCTTGATGGGGAAACATGAGGGCTCATGTCCTGGTACCACTTGCCCTACTGCCAGTTCTGCTACCAGCCAGGCAGAGACGAAGCCATCGTGAGGAGTCCCTAAACTTGCCAAAACTCCAACTTGAGAACTCGGCAGGGGGCTGACACTCTGCTGCCCATTGTACTGGACCACACCAGTTGGGCCACTTTCTGTAGATCTCAACAGACCACGTCCTCAACCGTACCTTAATTAAATTGACAATGAATGCTGGGTACTTCAGGCCATGTTCCTGGGAGGCAGCTGTAATTCGATTAATCCAAAGCTGAAATAAGAAAACATCGAGATGCTTAAGAGCTAGTTGTCCAGGGGCGCCTGGGTGGCTCAGTCAGTTTGGTGTCTGACTTCGGCTCTAGTCATGATTTTGAGGTTTGTGGGTTCAAGTCCTGCATCAGGCTCTGTGCTGACAGCTGAGTCTAGAGCCTGCTTCGGATTCTGTCTCCTTCTCTCTGCCCCTCCCCCACTCACGCGAGCACGCTCTCTCTCTCTCAAATGACTTTTTTTTTTTTTTAATTAAAAAAAGAACTAGTGGCACGTGGGTGGCTCAGGCAGTTAGGTGTCTGACTTCCGTGCAGGTCATGATCTCATGGTTCGTGAGTTCAAGCTCCGTGTCGGGCTCTGTGCTGACAGCTCAGAGCCTGGAGCCTGCTTCAGATTCTGTGTCTCCCTCTCTCTCTGCCCCTCCCCTGCTCGCACTCTCTTTCTCAAAAATAATAAACATTAAAACATTTTTTTAATAAAAATAAGATAAAATTTAAAAAAGAACTATTGTGCATTACCTCCACAACTCCCAGCAAAGGTTCTGAGTCAACTAAAAGTCAAAGTAAACTTTTTTTTGCAAAAGTAAATAGAAAAATTGCGGTGCCTGAGGGGCTCAGTCAGTTAGGCATCGGACTCTTGGTTTGGGCTCAGGTCATGATCTCACAGTACTCCCAGTACATGAGTTCAAACCCCATGTCGGTCTTTGCACTGATAGCAAGGGGCCTGCCTGGTATTCTCTCTCTCTCTGCCCCTCCCCTGCTTGTGCTCTCTCTCAAAATAAGTAAACTTAAAAAAGATTAAAATAGAAAAGCAGTGCTTTCTATTCAGGCACACTGGGCCGTAGTACAGTCAGCCAGCAAAGGCTGATGCTCCTCGTTCAAATGCAAGCTTCTAAGTGATAAATAGGAAAGTCCCACAGTATAAAGCACTAATTCAATACACATTTTTAGGCCCCGAGAAGACAAAAATGAGCAAAAGATTCTGTGGCAGACACAGCTCAGTGTACAAAAGATACACACCAATGAGCTACAACAGCCACTGAGATCAGTGCTACCAGGTGGGGATGAAAAACTTGAGGTGAAAGCTTCACGGAGGGGGATGGAAAACGGTCTTGAGGGAGGGGCAGGGCTGGAGGGAGGGAGAAGCATCACAGAGGACCCTCCTGGCAGGGAGCAGCAGGGTAGGTTCCAGGCACAGCAAAAGGTCTGAAAACTGCAGGGAAATCAAGGCTGGTTAGGTTCAGAATGATCTGGAAGGTAAGTCAGAGTGATGTGGAAGTTTGTGCATCAACAACAAACATGGTCTGTTAAACAAGGGCTTGGATTGTGGGGCAACTGGGTGGCTCCTTCAGTAGAGCATGCAACTCTCAACCTTGGGGTTGTGAGTTTTAATCCCACGTTGGGTGTACCGATTACTCTAAAAATAAATCTTTTTTACCTTTGCTTTTGTTATTATTTTTTTAATCTTAAAAAGAAGGGGGATTAGATTCTTAAGGCATTCTTTACTCAATCTTAAGGTGGTACTCAAGTCCATTTTCTTCTTCTACTTCAGTGGTTCTAAAGTTTGAACGTGCATCAGAATTATTAGAGGTTTATTAAAACATTTTTCTAGGGGCGCCTGGGTGGCTCAGTCGGTTAAGCGACCGACTTCGGCTCAGGTCATGATCTCGCAGTCCGTGAGTTCGAGCCCCGCGTCGGGCTCTGTGCTGACCGCTCAGAGCCTGGAGCCTGTTTCGGATTCTGTGTCTCCCTCTCTCTGACCCTCCCCCATTCATGCTCTGTCTCTCTCTGTCTCAAAAATAAATAAACGTTAAAAAAAAAATTAAAAAAAAAAAACAAAAAAAACATTTTTCTAGGCCCCACCTCCAGAGTTTCTGATTCAGTAGGTGCGGTGGGGCCTGCGAATCTACACTGCTACCATGTTCCTACGTGAGGCTGCGGCGGTACCGGGCCCCCACCCCACGAGGAGAACCTCTGCTCCCATGAGCAGCAATCTGGCCTGACCAGATGCCCACAAGGTCACAGGAAGCACCACCTGACCGTTCTGAGAAAATAAAAGACACAAAGAACAGAGCTGGGATGCAGAGGCCACTCCTGCACACCAGGCCATCATGTGCAGGGATAGTCTATCATGCTGTGATCCTAACCTACAGTTAATGGGGCATTTCCGATTTTAAAGGGTCAGAATTCTCCCCTCTCCCTTATTCATTCAGGCAATATTTGCAAAGTGTTAGTGATCTAGGCGGGAGGTTACAGAATTCAAAAGAACACAAAGCTCGCTCCTAATACTTACATTTGGGGCCTGGGAGCAATAACCAATGAAGTCAAATTTGTGGTATATTGGATGCTAAGTGCACGAGATTTAGGGACGCCCACCGCAGGCAGTGAAGCGGGACCCAGGACGCAGAAGAAACCAACCATAAGTGCAAACAGCCTGTGAGGAAGCAGGCTTGGCCGCCTCCAGATGCGCATGGGAAGCCAAGAGTGGCCCTGGGGCAGGTGAGCCACACGGGGTGGCCAGGGACAAGGTCTCAGTAACCAAGTCGGCCTGGGGGCGACTTTCATTAGGGGTGTGGTGAGAAGCCACCACAGGGTTTTAAGCAGAGGCGAGATGGGAGCAGTAGAGACTACAATGGTGGCTGGTGGAAGGAGGGAGAAGGGCAAGGAGGCTCTGACACGGGCCCAAGTGGGAGTGGGTGGGGAGAAGGTGAGCTCCCGGACATCCCAGATTCGGTCCGTGGGGCGGCCAGAATTTGCCGGGTTTCGGACGTGGAGTGAGAGAAACGGGAGCGCCTGGGGGGCCCAGTCGGTTAAGCTTCCGACTTGGGCTCAGGTCATGATCTCCCGGTTCCGAGTTCGAGCCCCGCGTCGGGCTTTGCGCTGACCGCTCAGAGCCTGGAGCCTGCTTCGGATTCTGTTGTCTCCCCCCGTCTCTGCCCCTTCCCTGCTCACACTCTGTCTCTGTCTCAAAAATAAACATTAAAAAAAAGATCTGAAGTGAGAGAAACAGAAACGAGGAGACCGGCGGTGGTACTGAGGGCGGAGAAGCCATCCCCTAAGGCGGGATGGGGGGTGGGGGGCGGAGAGGGTCAGGACCCAGAGGCCTGTCTCGCTGGGTTCGAAATGGCTCTCGGACGGCGGAGAGTCCAGCCTCCTCCCTGCAGCGACCGCGGCTCTCCCGGCGCCACGAGGCAGGGCTGGGAGGGAGGGAGGGAGGGGCCGACCAAGCCTAGCCTCCCCGGGCCCGCGCTTACTGTCCTCATGTTCCGCTTCTTCAGTCTTCGCGCTTTCGTGCATTTCACAAACGCTCTGGTCACCGCTCTGACCGCCAGCCGGTAGCACCGATTCTTCCTTCCCCGAAAGTGCTGGGTGAAGAAACGGAAAAGGAGGCTGGTCAGCGCGCCCCGGGCCGGGAGGAGACGCGGCGGACGCGGGGCGTGCGCGGCCGACTCACCCGCGCGTGCTGCAGCACCTCCCGGACCCGCCAGTAGCGGTCAGTGAGGCGGCTCCGCAGCCACAGCGGCGCGCCGAGGAAGACCATGGCACCCACCGGCCGGCGCCCGCGCCCGGCCGCGCACGCGCCGCACCGCCCTCGGCGGAAGCGGTGGCCGCGCCCGAGCGCTTCCGGGTCGGCGGCCCGGCGGGGACTTCCGGGGCGCCGCGAGTGCTGCCAGAGCCCTCACCCACGGGCCGAGTCTGGTGCGCGTTCCCGTGCGTGACAGTTCGCGTCGCTGGGGGCTCGGACGGGCTGCTGCGGAGCGCCCTCCGCGGGGGCTGGCTGCCACCGAGGGGGTGGGGCTCCCAGTCTTTACAGGGCAGCGCGTCGGACGCGGAAGGGGCGGTGGAGAAAGGAAACATCAATGGTTCCACTCGTAGGAAATGCCCAGAATAAGCGGGAAGGTGGGAGGGTGGAGATGGGGAGTGGCCGCCCGTGGGCACGTTTTCCTTTTGGGGTGATGAAATGTTCTGCAGCTGGATACTGGTGACGGTTGCGTAATGCTGTAAAGATGCTAAACACCATGGAATTGTCCACTTTAAAATGGTCAAAATGGGTGCTCACTTCAGCAGTACGTATACTAAAATTGAGACGAAATGGTAAATTTTATGTATATTTTACCACTATATTACCATTAATTTGAAAAATAATGAAGTGGGGGGGGCAGAATGGGAGCATGCAGTTTCTTTGTAACTTAAATTTTTTTTTAATGTTTGTTTTTGAGAGAGAGAGAGCGAGCGAGCAGGGGAGGGGCAGAGGGACACACAGAATCCCAAGCAGGCTCCAGGCTCAGAGCTGTCAGCACAGAGCCCCACGCAGGGCTCCAGCCCAACCAGCAGCCAGCCAGATCATGACCTGAGCGGAAGTCGGTGCTTAGCTGACTTAGCCACCCAGGCGCCCCTTCCCTTTTTTTCTTTGTAACTTTTGAAATTACAGAAAAGTTGCAAGACTACTTCTAACTCCCCAAGGTATTTTACCCCATAGTACCAACTGTTTACAGTTTTTTCAAAAAATTTTTTTTTAATTTTTAATGTTTATTTTAGAGAGTGTGTGTGTGTGTGAGCAAAAGAGGGGCAGTGAGAGAGGGAGACACAGAATCCGAAGCAGGCTTCAGGCTCTGAGCTGTCAGCACAGAGCCGGAAGCAAGGCTCTAACCCATGAACCGTGAGATCATGAACAGAGCCAAAGTCAGTTGCTTAACCACAGTTTTTTCCATTTTAAGATTATTCTTCCTGGGAAGAATAACTCCTGGGGCGCCTGGGTGGCTCAGTCAGTTAAGCAGCTGACTTCGGCTCAGGTCATGATCTTGCGGCTTGTGAGTTCGAGTTGGGCTCTGTGCTGACAGCTCAGAGCCTGGAACCTGCTTGGGTTCTCTCTCTCTGCCTCTCTGCCCCTCCCCTGCTTGTGCGCTGTCTCTCAAAAATAAATAAACATTTTAAAACGTTTTAATTTGCATTCATTCGTTGGAGCATTCATTGTTAATTTTCTGACCCCATCGTTCTTCCTATAGTTGTTGGCACTCTACTTAAAGAAGAGCTTTCCCCTTTGGGAGGGGCAAATTTAAATAGTGTTAGAGGGTGCAGTGAGAGAGTAGTGTTCAGAAGGAAGTGACTGATTGAGCCAAGCAGATATCTGTGGGAAGAGTATGCCAGGCAGAGGAGCCAGCAGGTGTAAAGGACTAGAGGCAGGAGAGCACCTGGTAAGGTCAACAACAGCAAAAACGTTGGGAGTGCTTGGCTGGCTCAGTTGGTGGAACATGTGACTCTTGATCTCATGGTCAGGAGTTTGGGCTGGGCCCCACGTTGGATGTAGAGATTAAATTAAAACTTAAAACAACAACAACAACAACAACAACCAATGTGCTGGGGGTGGGGCAAATGAGAATCCCAGGGAGCCCTGAATCAAAGTGAGCAAATCAGAGGCAGGAGATGGAAGTTGGTGAGGATGTGGAGGACCTTGGTCATGTAAGGACTTTGATGTTCTGGCTACCATGCTGCATTTGGGATCCCCCACAGCATGATGGCTTCAGGGCAGTCATTCCCTGCATGGTGGCTGAAGCGCGAGGTGGTGCGGATGCCCTACCGCCTTCTTGGCCCACCCTGTAGGGCCACACGGCATCATTTCAGCAGTACTCTGGCAGCTTGAATAGTCACAAAAGTTCACTCAACGTCAAGGGGCAGAGGCACTGACTCCAACTCCGGATGGTAGTGTTAATATTAAAAATAAAATGGTCAGTTGTTTTACCAGCAAAAAAAAAAATAGGTTTATTTGAGAATAGAAGAAAATTACAATCCGGGCCAGGCAAACTACTGGAAAATCTGGAGCGACAACCACACGCGACTGGTTTCTAGAGGAAAGTGGCAGTTGGAGGAACTGTTGCAAACAAAAAGTCCACCGGAGTAAACTGAGAGTTTGAAGTGTAATGGCTTCTCATTGGCTGAGCTGTTGCTGGGGAGATGAGAAAATCTTTTTTTCTTCAGCTGGGGTCATGAAGTAGCATCCACCTGCAGAGTCCCTCTCTTCTTGTTCGGTCAGCAGTTGATGAGGAGTGCGAGGTGAGAGCTCCCTGACCGAACCTCCTAACTACATTTTAGTGAGGTTTTCTGTTACTAATTTTCATGGGAGAAACACGGAAATCACATTGTAGAGAGAGTATGTGAGCCGGGTGAGGTTACTAGGGCATCTGAACACGTCAATATGACACATTTGTTTTTCACACTCGTGAAAGGGGAAGTCATTACGGGCATCATCCAACTTATTAAATAATCTTAGAGCTGCCGTTTTGCAAACAGACTGCAGGGAGACAAGGGCTCAAGCAGGGAGAGCAGTTAGGCTCGAAGCTGGCCTGCCAGGGGCAACACGACATTGCAGGCGAGGCTGATGGTGGCTTGGCCGTGGTAGACACAGTGGAGGAGGTTAGAGGCAGTTGAGTGCCCAGTGTGCTCTGAAGGTAGAGCCCACAGGCTGTGCCGGCCAGCCGGGTGTAGGGCCATCCTGCCCTTTGAAAACCATCTTCACTGAGGATCCTGAAGACGTCCCTCCAGCCCCCACCTTCCCCCCCTTCTCATCTCCTGGGTGTCTGCCCTCCTCATGTAGTAAAAAGTCCAGCACCCACCCTCCACCCCAGGCCTAGGTCTCACTAGGAGTCATTGTTATTTCCGTCTCCCTGGCCCCCCATGTCCAACCTGCCAGCAAGTCCAGGGGGCTCTTCCCACAGAATCAGTCTGATTTTGAGGCTTATCCCACCCCCGCTAACATGCCACCATCTCACTGGTTTCCCTGTATCTTCCTTCCCCAGATACAATCCACTCTGTACATGGCAGGCTCCTGAGCAGATCAGATCAGACCACGTCGTATTCACACAAATTCCCTCAAGGCTTCCTGTTGCCCTAGATGTAAATCCAAACACTTCCATGGCAGGGGCACTAATTTGGCACGACTCTCACTTTTCAAAAATGAAATGTGTCCTATAAAGCTGTTCTCTCAGGGCGCCTGGGTGGCTCAGTCGGTTAAGCATCCGACTTCAGCTCAGGTCATGATCTCATGGTTCGTGGGTTCAAGCCCCACGTCAGGCTCTGTGCTGACAGCTTGGAGCCTGGAGACTGCTTCAGATTCTGTCTCCCTCTGTGCCCCTCCCCAGCTTGTGCGCTCGCGCTCTCTCTCTCTCTCTCTCTCTCTCTCTCAAAAGTAAAACATTAAAAAAAGATTTTTTTTGAAAAAGATGTTCTCTCAGAAAAATTATAGTTTTAAATCGAACAATGGTGGTGATTTTTCTATGAGGATACAGAGGTGGACAGTCAGAGACAAGCGTCCCTCTGTTTCAATCGTGCCGCGGGAGTTTTAATTTATGGAGACGGCTGAGTGATGACAGGGAGAGGCTGATGCCATTGAGAGTACATTTCTTATTACCTGCATTTCCTGAGAGAAAAGGGCACACCGTGCCCTACAGGGCCGCAGGGAGAGGCGCCAGTGTCCTCTGGAGGCAAAAGCGGGAGCAAGGGGAAAGCTCCGGCCAGAGCCTTCACTGGGGTTCCCACAGGAAAGGCAAGGCAGGGCAAGGAAAGCAGTTTAGAATTGACCGGTTGGATAATCCCAGTGGTCGTTGGCGCATGGGGCCTGTCCCTAGTTGACAGGTACCTGACCCTAGATAATTTAGGACAGGGGGAATATCAACTGAGTGTGGAGAGAGGACAGCAGTTCTGAGTACAGGCTCGATCACAGGAGAGATGGAAACAGCTGGGGCCATTGGTTCGGCCTTGTAATACATGGGTGCCAACAGACAAATATCGGATCTAACAAAACACAGGAAGATAATCCCCATGTACAGAGCAGCTGAGAGTGACAACCCCATGATGGACCCAGGGGACACTGTCAGGTTTTAGTCAAATCTGTTGCCACAACTCAGTCTCTCTGCTAACGAGTGCTGCAGGGGTGATGTGCCCCCCTAGGGGGCAGTGGGGCAGTCCCCGGGCCCATTACCGGAGCTCAAGCCACTGCCCCCCTTCTCTTCCAGGAACCTCTCAGCTGTCCTCCCCTCTGTCCAGGCAGGCAGTCTCGGCCCAGAAGAGAGGAGCCTGGCACACTCGGAAGGCTGTGGGAGCCTGGAGCCTTCTGCCCAGCTCAGGGCCTCTGGGGCTATGTGCCCCTCCCACTCCTACTCTCTGCAAAGGGTGAGCAGCGCCTGGGGCAGGCCCCCTCGGACACCAGGTCCCGGACCACCTCACCCCACTTTGTCCTCAAGGTGGGGCTAGCCCCTCGGCTCAGCAGGAGCTCTGCGGTGGGGCCGTGGCCGTGCTCCATGGCAAGGTGAAGGGGGGTCTTGTGGAGCCACCCAGCAGCATTGACCTGCGCTCCCCTGTCTAGGAGGTGGCTGGCAACCTCTGCATGGCCTCCCCGAGCGGCGTGGTGCAGCGGTGTGAGGCCCAGTGAGTCTCCAGCATCCAGCTCCGCTCCCCAGGCCGCTAGCAGCTGGACAGCGGGCAGGTGTCCACCAGCAGCAGCCCTGTGGAGTGCAGAGCGACTGTGCCTGTCCTTGAGGCTGGGATCTGCCCCACGGTCAAGCAGCACCTCCATGTCCTGGAAGAGGAGGGAAGGAGAGGACAGGGACTGGCCCAGGCAGGTGAGGGGCTGGGGCCACACAGCTTTTGTCTGACCCACACCTCATCTGGCCTCCCCGACCTAGCAGCCTCTTTCTCAATGCCGCTTCCCCGCTTGGTAAGAATGAGCCAGCACCTCTGCCGGTCTGAAGGGGCTCTACTGCAACACATCCACTTGGAACTTCTCAGCCAAGACCCAAGACTGAGCAGCCGGCTGCCCCCCTCCCCGCAGCCTAGGGACCCGCTGGACTCAAGCACACTCCTGGTGCTCAATACATACTCGTTGCTGCCGGTCACCAGAATAAAGTCCGAATGCCCTCCCTGCCCCCCCCCCCTCCCCCAGGCGTCCTGCCCGGGCTTCCGAGAGACACGCAGTCAAGGCTGCCTTCAGGGCCCCGGCAGCCCCTCCCCGCCGCCCCTCCCGCCCTCCAGTCTCGCTCGGTCTGTCCGGGGGGCCCCGCTTGTCCGCGCCCTCCCCGCAGCCGGGCCGGAACGTACCTGCGTGCGGCCCAGGCTCGCCGCGATGCCGAGCGCCGTGGCCCCCGCGCCGTCCCGGGCGTCCACCCGGGCCCCGCGCGCCAGGAGCAGGCGCAGCGCCGCCCCGCGCCCGGCCGCGGCCGCCACGAGCAGGGCGCCGTCCGGGCCCGCGCCGCCCGCCGCCAGCAGCAGCTCCAGCACCGGCAGCCGGCCGCCCGCGGCCGCCCAGTGCGCCGCCGTCCAGCCGCGCGCGTCCGCCGCCGCGGGGCCCGGGCCCGGCGCGCCCAACAGGCGCCCGGCCAGCAGCGTCCGGCCCAGCGCGGCGGCCCAGTGCAGCGGCGTGAGGCCGGCCCGCGAGCGCGCCGCGGCCGGGGCCCCGCGCTGCAGCAGCAGCTCGGCCACCCGCGAGTGGCCGTGCCAGGCGGCCTCGTGCAGCGGGGTGCGCCCCTCGCGGTCGGCGGCTCCCACGGCGGCCCCGCGCTGCAGCAGCAGGCGCACCAGGGGCACGTGGCCGCGCAGCACGGCCAGGTGGAGCGGGGTCCTGCCTGCGGGGTCCCTGCGGGCGGCGAGGGTGGCGTGGACCAGGGCGGGCCTGCGGGTAGAGGCGCCCTTGCCGCCCCGCCTCCCTCGCTCAGTGAAGGGGCCCCTGCCACCTCCTCCACCCCGGTAAAGATTCTCGGAGCGGCCCCGGGGCTCACCTCTCCTCCACACTGGCCCCTTGACGCAGCAGCTTTGTCACCAGGCCCGGGTGACCCCTCCACACGGCTTGCAGCAGGCGCCCCCAGGCTTGTGGGGCGCTGGGCCCCTCTGTCTGGGCTCCCAGGGCCTCCTCTGAGCTCAGCTCCACCCACCGCAGTTCCCGCTCTGCCCCTGCCTCGGTCGGGTTCTGCTCCCCCGGCCGGGAGCTCCCGGAGCCCATCTGAGAAGAACAGGAATCCTTCACGGATACTGGAGGCCCCTGGCCAGCTCCAGCCCATATGTCCCCAGGCCAATATGAACTGCCGCACCGCCCCCCCCCCCCCCCCCCCATCTTCCCAGGGGACCGGGCTACCACTTAGCCTTCTGAAGAGTTCAGCTCCCAGTTACCCCTAGAGGGAGTCCTCCCTGGGGGCCTGTCCTCCAGTTGGATATCCCCTCCATGCAGTTCCTGGGCAAGCCACGCCCTGGAGGCCCTCTCCTGAATCTCCTGGAAGTGTGGAGGCGGGGGGTGTCTGCTTCCAGAAGCTGGAGGGCTGCAGCTGCAGCTGTGGGGGTTAGCAGTGCTGCCTCCCAGCCAGGCTGAGGGCCACTTCTCCACCCTGTTCACCCAGCAACTTAAGGGGACGCCCAGCCCTGCCTGCTGGCAACAACCCCTGCCCCAGCACCTTTCCTCCCCTGCCAACCGCCGGGGCTCCTGGCCTGGGCTCCCTCCTCAGAGACAAAGGCCAGGCAGGCAGAAACATGCCCACAGCCTCTGATGTGCCCTGACAGGCCCCCAGGGAGGCACTCACACGCCTTTCCTTGGGTCCCTCCCTCAGGCCCTGCTGCTCACCTCCACTCCTGTTCACCGCTGGCCAAGACGCCCACCTGTGGGGCTGGAGCTTGGCCTCTCCCCTGATTCCAGGCTGGGGAGGGGGACAGGGTGAGGTGGGACCCTTCCCCCACACGCAGATGCCATGCCAGGATAGAAGACTTACCATGGATGCCAGGCAACTTGGCTGACGCTGTGGGGAGTAGGAATCCCTCGGGTCCTGGGAAGGGGCAGAGCCCCCGGACAGAAGGAGGGACCCAGGCAAAGAGATTTTCCCAAGAGCCAAGTCCAGAAGGTAGAAAGTGGTGCTGCAGTAAAGGGCCTGAGTAAGGCCTCCAGGATCGGTCGCCTTGACTCTGGGGCCCTGGCCTGAGGATGCCTTACCATCCCCGATCCCTGTCCGAGGCCACCTGTCCAGAGCCCAGACAGAAGGAGGTATAGCCAGCTCCTGCAGCCTCCCCTGTCCAGCTGCCAGCCGGAGGCAGTACAGCTTTGGGATGGCCACTCTCTCCCCGTCCCCACGCACACACTCCCAGCGATGAGGTGTCCTGAAGGCCCTGCCTGTCCCCCACGGCAGAGCCTTGGCCCTTCCCCCACCTCCCTCCAGAGAAGCCTTTCCTGTGCCAGATCCAAAAGGGCGGGTCTTTGGCAAGGAGCTGAGTGGCCCCATCTCACCCCCAAGCCATATGGACTTTACCGGCTGAGCCTCAGTCACTCTAGAGATGTCACCTCCCCAAGAGAACCCTCAAGCCTCACCCCTGATTTGGAGAAGCTCGACCCTGTTTTATTTTGTCCCTAGCACTTACCACTCCACAAAAATAGGTGTTAACTTTATTTTAAATGTTTTCCTTCCTCTTCTAGAATGAAGTCTCCGTTTGGGCACATCACACAGGCTGACAGATTCAGCCAGTAAGGAAGCAAATGCTCCGGGTGGATGAGGACAGTTTACCACCTGAGTAGTCCACAAGAGCAAGAGAGCAAAAGCTTGACAAATGGCATGGGGTGGGGTGAGGGGGTGAATGGGCACCCCGTTGCTGAAGAGCTACCCTGCACCCTGGGAGGCCTGGTAGAAAACCACATACCTCCTGAGAGCCAGATGAGCCTAGAAACTGCCTTCCCAAAGGCAGGAGTCAGTGGGAGCCAGCGGCGAGGCTGGTCCTCCCAGCTTCTGCCACCGTCCGGTCCGTCTGGAGCACTGCAGCTCATTCAGCTGTGAACTCGTGCAGGCTCGTCAGGGCCCCACACAGAGCCGTCCCTACAGAGCAGAGGCCCACATTGGCCTTTACCATCGCGTCCGCACAGCCTAGGGCAGTCCCGGTACACTGAGGGAGCTCAGCCAGTGTTGAGTTTTTACCGCGTGAGCGAATGACTGCAAGAGGGACCTGAGCAAAGGACGGAGTTTAAGAGATTAGGCAGGTACCCTCTCCACCCGAACTCTGCATCTGAACATTATCACCTGCAACATTTTTTACTCTAAATTCATTATCTGAATAAAAAAAAAAAACGAGCTACTGTAAGGTTTGGGTCTGCGTGTGCCAGTGAAAACAACTAAATCGCATGCATGTTCGGCAACAGGGCTTGGCACGCGCTGCGGGGAACCTCAAGCAGCCGTCTCACGGGGACATGTCTCAGGCTTGCATTCCTTAAACCTGCGGTGCCCAATCGCTGCCTTCTTCCCCTGTCCTCATGTGTCCGAAGGGAGTCTATGCGCTGGAAAATGTTAGAAGAAAAGTTGGACGTGATGAAGCCAACGGTGGGAGAAGGTGTGAAAGGGAAATGTTCGTGTCTGATGCTGCACACCTTGTTCATTGGGCTCACGGGTAACCTACTCGTTAGTTAGACATCAGCTAGTTACATAAGTGGGGTTTAATATGCTGAATGCTCGGCTAGGAGTTCAGAGCATTTCAGTAATACTTGGGGAAATTAGTTGGGGTTTACGGAGGAGCTGGGAATACGTCCCCCCAATTGAAATAACAGAATATGTGCTCCCACTGTTTTCAGGATGGATGAGACTCCAACGCAAAGGATGCTGTTATTGAGCACCTACTGTGTTCTGAGTCCTACACCAAGCACCTTTTTACATGCGTTGCCCACACGCCTCCTCCACAGCCCTGTGGTGTGGGCACCCAGTGTTTCCCCTGTTTTCCTGAGGCTGAGAGAGGCCAACCTCATTTAGCAATGAGGACAACCAGCAGGGACTAAGGCTGGGAAGCGGTGTGGGTGGCCACCTGTACACAGCAGTAACTGATGGGGCAGTTGTCAGAGTCAAGACCTATGAACTGAAATCTGGTGGGGGGGGGGGGGGGGCGGGGAGAGTTCCAAGCAGGGAGAGGGCGGGACCAGGAGGGAGGAGGGCCCCAGTGCCAGGACAGCTGTGCAAGCCCTGCCCAGAACACACAGGAGCTGGCTGGGGACACTGACCAGAGCCGGAGCTGTAGTCGCCTGGTAGAGAGAGGCCCAGCCTGGCATTGGGGAAAACTGAGGCAGGGGTGTGGCCTTGGAGACTGATGGTCAGGGCTGGACCTACCTGGACCAGGGTGCTGTCCTCCAGCTGGGTCCACTATGGTTGCTGGTGTCTGGGTGGGAGTCTGACCTGGGGACTTAGGGCTGATGCTGGGGGCCTCAGTCCTGCCATCTGACTACCTCCGTGAACACACCAGGCCTGTTGCCTGCGAGAGCATGAGTGAACAGGAGAAGGAAATGGAGGAAGATGAGGGAGGCAGCACTTCGGACACAGCCCCCATGCTGCCGGAAAGGGTTCCTGACGGCCAGGCCTCAGCCTTGATGTCCCCACGGTGGGTAGGCCTGGTGGTTCGAGGCCTTGGGACCCTACTGCTGCCTGGCCAGGCCCTGGCTGGACTCCTGCTGCACCTGCTGCTGCCTGCAACCGTGTTCCTGCTGGCCCTTCTGCCAGCAGCTGCCATCGTGTACCTGGGATTCCTGTGCCACTCGAGGGTGAGCTAAGCCCTCCATGGGCAGGGTGGGGGCTGGCTGGGGCCCTTGGTAGCGGGGGGTCCTGCAGAAGTGCAGGGCCCTGGGGCTGTAGGTGAATATGCCCCTTTCCAGCATGGTCCCCTTGTCCCCAGAGACATATGTGCCCTTCCCTGGAAAGCCCCTTCTTCTTCCAACCCCCCCCCCCCCCCACACACACACAGACACACACAGCAAAAGAAGGGCTTTTGTTTGTCATGGGAGGGAACAGTTCCCTCCCCTTCCCTGAGGCCTCCTAGCTTTGTACCAGGGGCCACCAGGGTCTGGACAGCTGGGCATGGTGGGAAGAGGAGGGGTTCCAGGAAGAGAAGATGAAGATATCATCAAAGTTCTCCAGTCCACCCACCGCCCCAGCCACTCACAGACCCCTCCTGCCCTGGGCTGGGTTTCCCCATGTGCAATGGGCTAAAGCTTGGTCTAAGCAAGGGGGATGTAGGCAGATGGGTTCGGTGTCCTCCTTCGGTAGGCATAAAGCAGGGGCGGAGGACGGAGCACCGGGCCACAGAAGAGAGGGTGGTACCAGCTGGTGAGAGGCACGGGTAGGGGCTCGAGGTCAGATGCCAACATAGGGAAGAGCCATGGGAGAGCAGAGAAGGGAGGAAAGTGGGGATGGGACAACCGGGGAGCAAGTCTCTGAGCCTCCCCTCAAGAGACTCCTATTTGAGCCCTTACCGCTTGGGCCCTGGATCTCCCATTCTCGACTCAAAAATGCCTGGCCACAGCCAGCCCCAGTCACCCCACTCCGCCAGACCTCAGGCCAGGCTCCCAGGCCCCACCCCTCTGGTTCGCACTGACCACCACAGGCCCCGGCGGGTCCACCTACTCCCGCCCCAGGTCGTTTATCGGGCCCCGCCCCCAAGGACGGCGCGCCCCGCCCCGTCCACCTGTACCCAGGCCCCGCCCCCGCTTGACTGGTCGCCCCGCCCCCAGGTTCACCCGGCGCCCCGCCCCGCGTGCCGCGCACTGCTCTCGGACAGAGGCGCCGCGGCGCTCATCGTTCTCGGATTCCTTTCGCTGCCTCCGCTGCTCGTGCTTGCCTCGGCCGCCCGCACCCGCCTGGCCCGGCGTCTCCGCCCGCTGCTACCGCCCCCAACTTGGACCCCTGGATCCCGCCGCCACCCGGGGTCCAGCGACCGTGGGCGGGCGGGACGCCACACCGACGGGGAAGAGCAGTTCTGTGCCTGGGTGTGACCCCCCCGCCCAGAGGCCTCTCCAAAGGACACGACCTCCGAATCCCGCGAGGCACCCGAACTCCTCCCCCCGTGACCCTCATAAGGCGGCCCCAGGCCGGCAAGCTCGGGGTCTGCGTCCAGGTTCCGTCCTCGGAAATCGCGGGCATACCACGGGGCTTCGTGCGCAGTGCTTCGAGTGGCCGCGAGATGGCACCTGACTTCCCGGAACCCAGGCCCGCCCTTCCCCAAGGTGTCCCCACCCCCGCAGTCCCCTCTGACGCGGAGAGGCTGGGAAGCCTGGAGAGAGGAGGGAGATGCCTCCCAGAGAAGGGGTGCATGGCCAGGCTCAGAGAAAGGTGGCCTTCCTGGCTTTTGTCACTGGCTTCCCTGGGCTCCTGCTCCCTCCCAAAGGGCAGCCCTTAGGGCCCCATGTCTGGTCGGTCAGCGGGCCTCCAGAGGGTTCCAGAAGTGGTGAGACTTGCCTGGGAGGCTTCCACAACCGGCCCAAGAACACGGTTCCAGAAGCTTAGCGATGGCCAGCAGCCCCAAGGCTTGCAGGGCTCAGCCTGAGATGGCGGTCAGGGTTAGCGTTCAGATAGGTGCCAGATTAAGAAAGCTGTCTGTTCTTTCTGGATAATTTTAAGGTCTTTGTCTTTTGCAATCTTTGGCATTAGCGTGTTTCTAGTCGTGGATATGTTCTTACTTGTCCATTCGGTATACACTGTGTTTCCTGTTCCTACAGATTCATATCTTTCATCAGTTCTGGAGACTTCTCAACCGTTTTCTAGGTCTCCAAGTCTGCCTCCTGGTTCATTGTACCTAGTCTTTCTGGGGACACCTTTCTGGCTTCACCTTTTCCCTTCTCCTTCCATGTCAGTTCTTCTCTTTCTGTTTCCACCTCCTGTCTCTGCTGCGTTCTGGGTGATTTCTTCATCTTCTTTCAGCTCACTAATTCACTGGTTGTGTCCCATCAACTCATCCATTCAATTTTAAGTTATTTTATTATCATATGTAAAAGTCATACTTGCTTTTTTTATTCAAATCTCATCATTTTTTATGGTATCTTCATGCATGTTCAATTTTTGGATTCCAGCTTTGCTTTAATTTCTTGAACATTTCACACATACAGTTTTTAAATATTCTGTACCTAACAATTCCAATTTCTTACTTTTTGGGGGTCCAAATCTGTTATTTGTTGTTTCTGCTGATTCTCATATTGTTTCTTTGAATGGATCCTCATTTTTAACTGTCAGCTCATACCTGTAAAAATTCTTTTTTTTTTTTTTTATGTTTGTTTGTTTTTGAGAGAGAACAGAGCTCAAGGAGGGGAGGGACAGAGGAAGGGGAGACACAGAATCTGAAGCAGGCTCCAGGCTCTGAGCTGTCAGCACAGAACCCCATGCAGGGCTTGAACTCACAAGCTGTGAGATCATAACCTGAGCTGAAATCAAGAGTTGGATGCTTACTCAGCTGAGCAACCCAGGCATCCAGGACTCTTTGTGGTTTTTTTAAATGTTTGTTTGTTTGTTTGTTTATTTATTTATTTATTTATTTATTTATTTTAAGTTGTGCTTTTTTTTTTTTTTTTAAGGTTTATTTATTTACTTTGAGAGAGGCAGAGAGAGAGAGAGAAAGGGAGAATCCCAAGCAGGCTCCACACTGCCAGCACAGAGCGCAATGCAGGACTTAAACTCATGAATCATGAGATCATGACCTGAGCCAAAATCTAGAGTCAGATGCTCAATGGACTGAGCCACCCAGGCGCCCTGTTTATTTATTTTTGAGAAAGAGAGAGGTAGTGGGGGAGGGGCAGAGAGAGAGGGAGACAGAATCTGAAGCAGGCTCCATTCTATCAGCGCAAAGCCCAGCAGAGGGCTCAAACCCTCCAAGACCAGAGCAGGAAGTGGGTGCTCAACCGACAGCCTCCCCCCCCCCCACCCCCGGGGCGCACCAATGCCCGTGAAAATTCTGAGGACACACCCCTCCAGAGGAGATTCCTTTTGTGAGGCATGCCCCCTCTGGGCCCTGTGAGGGTCCTGTGCAGGCTTCCATAATTGCCAGTGCAGCTCTCCTTTCCTGTGTCCAGGGACGTCCTGCTTTCCCATCTGTTTCCTTTCATCATCCTGGGTTTCTGCTCGTTACTCTTCTGTTTATTTATTTCTTTATTTTTAGTGTTTTTAATCTGGGGGGAGCCTCGAAGATAGATACTTCCTTGTAAGCCCAGCAGTGTATTCACAATGTTTCTTGGGGCACCTGGCTGGCTCATTTGATAGAGCACGTGAGTCTTGATTTCGGGGTTGTGAGTTCAAGCCCCATGTTGGGCATAGATACTACTTTAAAAAAAAACGTGTTTCTTGTAATTTGTCCAGATTCTAGCGGTAGCTGAAAGGCCTTTTAAAGGATAGCATACCGTGTTGCCAGCAGGGCTCTGTGTGTGACCAGCAGGGGCAGGACTCAGATGTGCCCAAAGACCAGGGTTCAGGCTACAGGCTCAGGGCTCATTCCATGGCCTTGAGCAGAGCCCGGTGTGTGGCTGGCTCAGATCCCGCAGGAGTTCTTGGGGTTTTCCGATTGTTTGCACCCAGTCAGACAGGAGCCTGGCTGGCCGCCAGCGCCCAAGGATAGCTTCCCCTGGTCTAAGTCTGCCTTCCTGCCCCTCCTGCCCAGGGTTGGGCAGGCTCTGGCCAGGCTATGAAGACGAGGGACTCTCCTGAGGATCCGCCTGGCCCCAGAGTCATCAAAACAACAGCTGGGCCTGGTGGGGCGGGGGGGGGGGGGGGGGGGGGGGGGGGGGAGGCCTTGATGGAGAGCTCAGCTGCCCAAGCCCGAAGGGTTCCTAAGGTGTGTCCCAGCTTCCAGGCCTGCTCCCAAGGTCCTGCATGGCCTCTAGCTGGCCCCAGGGATGACCAGCCTCAGCCCCAGCTCTGCCCCACCCACTCGCAAAAGGAGCCCCTGTGAGGGGATGTAGGAGGTTAACAGAAGGGGGCCTTGTGATCTGTTTTTAGAGGGCCAGTCTGGAAAGGCAAGGGCAGAGGCGCTGAGTTACTTGTGGGCCAGGTGGAGACCTCTACTTCGGGCAACACTTTTTTCCCAGGTGCCCAGGCCCCTGCCCTGTAAGAGTGTGCCTGGCTACGGGGGGCGGGGGGGAGTTTCCACAGTGCATATGTGCCTGTGTGCCAGTGTGTGCGCACGCGTCGCATGTTTGTGTACAGGTATGTGCATCCCTCTGTCTGCTTCCCCTATTACCCCAGGCGGGCACACTGTCCCATCCCCACAGGTGGTGAGATCGCCTCTGTAAGGTTCCCGGACCTGCCCAAGGTCATATATTCAGTCACGAAGTATTTCTTCCTGGGAGCTCAGGTGTCTGCAGGCACCCCTTCAGACACTGGTGGCAGTTAGGAAGGGTCCAGGGGGAGTTGGCGGGGTTCAGTCCCCCCCAGCCACACAACCGGTGTAAGCCCTGCCCCCCCTCCCCCCTTCCCCCCTCCCCCATCCAGGGATGTGGGGTAAGCAAAGGGTGTTGGGCAGGAATTAAGCTGGGGTGGGTGAGCTGGGGTGGCGACAGATAGTGCCTGGTGCTGGCTCTGAGAGCTAAGCTCCCTCACTCTGTCCCCTGGGTCCTACCCTGACCACCGGGGAGCCCCCACCGAGGTGTTGACCCTGGTCTACCCCTCCCTACTCTCTGCTCACGAATCCAAACTGGCCTGGACTCTGCCCGTGGCTGGGGCTGGTTGTGGTGGTCACCTCCCTGATACAGACATTTCCAGCAGGGGGAACCAAAGCTGGAGTCCCACCTCAGAAAGGGCACACCACGCAGCTCTCTGCACAGGCTAAAAACTTGGGAGTCTGGATGCCTGCCTTCCTCTCTGCCTCCCACCCCTCGTCCTTTAGGCTCTACCCGAGACGGCAGCCACCAAGGCATCCCCTTAGGTGCCTTGCGGTCCGTCCCCTGGCATCAACCTGGCCCCTGCACGTGCCATGGGCCCTTGCCTCCCCCATGCAAGCCCTACAACCTGCCCCACCCTTTCTGCCCCCCCCAGGCCCCCTCACTGCCCTGACACACACCAGTCAGCTTCTGCCCCAGGGGTCTTGGCACTTCCTGTAGCTCCTGTCCATGTGGTCTGACACGGCCCCTACCCTGACAGGGAAAATAAGTAGGCCTGCATCTTGGGCCGGCATGCCACTGCCTGTCCCCCCTCCAGCCCGGCAGCCCTGGGAGGACAGGGTGCCTGCATGTCCCCAGTACTGACTCTGGCATGTGGCTGCCCCAGCTCACACCTGCTGGGTGAACTCAGAGAGGGTGGTACCCACCCCATGCCCAGGCTGCACGCCCCATGGTTGCCAGCAGGGGGACTGGGTAGGGTTCAGCCCTGGGGCCACAGAGAGCAGGCCTGGGCTCCTAGGGATTGCGACAACAGGACCTCCAGACCCTCAGGGACTGATCCCTTTAGTCTCGGCATGTCTCTGACCACAAACAGGCAGGTTAAGTCGAGAAGAATGTGTGGGTGGGGCAGCTGAACTTCTGGGCTCTTGCTCCCCCTCCCTCTACCCCACTTACTGTTGAAGACGGGGTCTGGGGGCCTCAGGCTTGCCCCACGCCCCCATTCCAGGACCACAGCAGCCCCTGTTCCCGTTTCTGGTGGGCACATGCATGGGTGCATATGTGAGATACAAACCCATAAGCAGCAACAGCACGTAGTACCCGCCCCCCCCACCACCACCACCACCACTGGGTGAGGGTGGGGGACCCACACTGCTCAGCTCCTGAGGCCCAGAGTGCCCTGGGGCTGGGGTCAGAGGCCTGGGGAGCTGCCCTTTTCCCTAGGGTCAACATGACCACAGTGAGCTAGGGACAAAAGGCCCTTCTTCTCTGCAGAGGCCTGGACTGTGCGGAGGAGGGAGTGTTCCGTGGACCTGGTGGGGGCAGGGGCAGTGCCTTCAGACAGCAGTGTGCTTGCGTTTCAGGGAACCCCCTCCACCTGCTTGTGGACCAGCAGGCCTGGTGGGGCCAGCTCCGGGGAAGTGATGCCCTGGGGATTTCAGACTGAGCCAAGGCTGCAGGGGCAGGGCTGCCTCAGCCACACAGGCTGCTCTTCCCCCTGGCCCCTCGAAGTCCAGGACCGAGCAGGGGGCTGGGCTTGGGGGAGGGAGCCGACGGGGGCGGGGGCAGGGCCTGCTGTGTCCTGGCGGCCTCTGTCCTTTTCAACTCCGCTGGCCTCCCAGCCTGTCTTTCTTCAGAGAGGAGGTTTCCGGACAATTATATTTGTGCTTCCTCTGGCGTCTGCCTCGAGCTCAGCCCTGACCCTGACTGTTACACTCCTGGCTGACCCCCACAACTCCCTGGGGGTCCTCCATCTGTCTGTGTCCCCCCCCTTGGGAGTGCAGGACACTGAAATGAGACCTTGCCATGATGCAGGCAGCAGGGGCCCTGTGGACAGTAGAGCCTCAGGGCAGAGCAGGGCCCAAGGAGTAGAGCCGATCGGGTGGTGGGATGTGGGGGCATCTCCCCAGGGGTCAGGTGTGAGCCCAGCATGAGCAGCAGGAGTGACTGTGGGCAGAGCTGAGGAGGAACTGGCCAGGGCTGCTGGTCGAGCTCAGCCAAAGCTGGGCAGAGGCCCTGGCAGAGCAGTCCTAACACGGGGCCTCCCATCTTTCTCCCTCTGATGGAGAGGCTGGAGGGAGGAGGGCGGCTGCTTCCTCGAGGGCCTGAGTCATGGCCAAGAAGACCCGCTCAGTTTTTCCAGAAGGGACGGAAACTTCCCTGTCAGCCCAGCAGCACAGGCTGGGGCCCGCCTGCCATGCAGGACTTGGGGGACAAGGCGGGGAACTGCCCTGCCACAGAGCAGCCCATGGCCTAGCTCCCTGCCCCGGGCAGATGGGTGCCCAGTGAGAGGGAGAATGAACCAAGGAGCGTTTGTACATGTTAACCTGGCACCTCAACCCCAGCACCCCCGGGGCCAGCTCTTGGCTGGAGCCCCAGGCCTCCTCCAGCTGCTGCGGCCTCACCATGGCCTCCGCTCACTGTCCCCTTCGGCCCCAGTCCTGGTCAGCCTCCTGTGCTTCGGGGCTGGGGGCCAGGCCAGGCCCCTCCGGGAGGCATACCCTGGACTTCAGGGGCGGGAGCCCATTGCCCCCACCACCCGCACAGGCCCAAGCGGAAGCACCAGGCAGTTTCTGGTCCCAGCAGAGTCCTGAGGCCTGTGGAGCTGAGCCAGCACCACCACTGCCAAGACTCCCTTCGAGGGGGTGGGGGCGGCGGGGACACACTTCTCGCTTGTTCCTGCCCCAGCTCCTCCAGCTTGGCTCAGCCACTTCCTTTTTTAGGCAAAGTTGGAACTCCAGCCTGTCTCACAGAGTGTCTCACCTGCCATAAAGGGAGGAAGGAAAACCATTGAGTCCCATCCGTCCTTGCTTCTGAGCATCCCCTGGGAAGGGAAAGGGAGGGGACATCCTGGCAGAGACGCCCCAGCCACCTCGGGCTGGGAGAACCTGTGCCCTCCCAGCTCCACAGACTAGTGGCTGGAAGAGGGCAGTGGTTACCCCACAGAAAGCCTTCTTAGTGGTGAGGGGCCTCATCAGGACCCTCAGCTCCTGCCCAAAAGACATTGCCCTGCCTCACCTAAGGGGAGGGAATCTGTCCTGAAGGGCTGAGTGCCTGTGGGGATGCCGCCTCCAGCCAGCCACCTCTGGTCTGGCCCAGCCAAAATCCTGGATTGCAAGGTTCCTTCCTGGCTTGCCAGTGGGTCCCTCCAGAGGTCTGGGGGCCTGCCCTTGGCCCAGCCCTGGGCCACTCATTGGGCAGAGTGTATGGGGACAGCCATAGTTCCGGCAGGGTCACCCTGGACAGGACCTGAAACCAGCTCCTATGCCTCTTTCTCCAGGAAGCCAGGTGGGGTGGGGGCTCTGTGTCCCTCAAAAGGCTCCCCTTCAGGCCTCTGCCCCCCTCCCAATGCTCTGTCTCCTTTCTAAGCGTCCAGCCCCTAGCACCCATCCTTCTCTCACCCCTGGGATAAAGGTGTGGACAGGGCCTGGGGCTTGCTGGGGGGGGGGGGGGGGGGGACATTGTTCTTGGTGTCACCCCCACCCCCTCGCACCCCTGGGTTGCTCTTGGGCCTGATTTCAAGGACTCATAGCACTGTGGGGAGGTCACGGGCAGTGGGCCCTGGGGCTGGCCCAGCTTAGTGGCCCCCGACTCTGCTCCCGGTTGGGGGCAGGGGGCAGTGCGGAACCCCGAAACCTCCCAACCAGGAAAGAAAGCTCTGGTTTCTGTGTGTACGCACGCCCACGCGTGTGCCGCGGTCGCATCTGCGTGAGTGCCGCGTGACGCTTTCTGCCTGGGTCCCTCTGCGCGCACGCCTCCCGGACTCTGTGCGCCTCGGCACGCGGGGAGAGCGCTCACCGGGGGCGGGGGCCTCGGGGACGGGGCCTCCCGGGGGGCGGGGGCGGGGGCGGGCCCGGTCTGCGCGGCGGCGCGCCCTGCAGTCCCCGAGCGAGCGAGTGGCGAACGGCAGCCGAGCGCGCCCCGTCCCGTCGCGCGCGATGCTGCCCTGGACGGCGCTCAGCCTGGCCCTGAGCCTGCGGCTGGCGCTGGCGCGGAGCGGCGCCGAACGTGGTGAGTGAGGCAGGCGGCGGGCCAGGTTCCAGCTCGGGCGGCGCCCCTGCCCCCTGCTGCCTGCGCGGGGCTGACTCTTCCCTCCCGCGGCCCGGGGCGGGGACGGCCGCAGGGGCACCCCACCCACCTGCGGCGGGCGGGCCCAGGTACCCCGAGCGGCTAGAGGAGCGTCAGGTGTTGGGGGGTAGGTTCTGAACGGGGAGGGGAAGGTGTGTGTCGGGGAGGCGGGTCCCTGCCTCAGTTTTCCTCTCCTTGCAGTGACACCTAGTAGAGGGACGGTAAGAGGGCTGGAGTCGCCCTACCGGATTGGGGGGAAACAGGCCACAAAGCCCAGATCAGTACCCAGACGCCCCAACTCCTGTCTGCCCTTGGCTCCCGTGGTGGAAGGGGTCCTTTTGCCCCCTGGGGTACCTGGAGGAAGAGGAAGGCCCTGTGGGTTTGGCGGCCCCTCAAGCTGCTGCAGCAGGTTACCTGCTTCCTGGGTCCAGATGGAGCAGAGGATGGGTCCAGAGGAGGGGTAACATCATCTGTAAGTGGGGGGTGATGACTCCAGCCTGGCCATATGGGCTGTGATCATGCTCTGTCTCCCTCATCTGCCCATCTGCCCATCTCAGCCCCCAGTGTCCCCAGCTGCTTTGTGCCACCCCCCCCCCCCCCCCCCCCACACACACACACACTAGTTGCTTTACCTGGAGGCAGGGGTGTAGGGCTGAACTCCATCCTGGAGGCTGATTCTCTGGAAGCCAAGCCTGAGGAAACAAGGACTGTGGCCTAGGCTTATCCACCCACACTCCCAGGGGCTGGACCAGGACCCTCGGCTCCAGCCTGCACAGAGTCTGCTAAGGAAAGGGTGGGTGTGGAGGCTTGGAGGGGTCAGCTCTCCTTTACAGACAAGACTTGAGCCCAAAGAGGACCCAGAGAGCCCAGAGAGGTACAGAGCTAGAACCCGCTGAGACTGTGGGCCACTTGTGGGCCCAGGACCCCTTTCCCCCTTCCCCCAGGGGTGCCGCCTGCAGGACCTTTGGAGCAGGCTTTCGGGGCCTACTTGGGTAAGGGCAAGCTCCAGCTTAGGGAAAGCTCAGACCCTGGGGGTTCTGCCCTGGGTGTGGGACTGTCTGGGGGCCACCACCTGGGGCTGAACCCTCTCCTCTCCCCCAGGTCCCCCAGCATCGGCTCCCCAGGGGGACCTGCTGTTTCTGTTGGACAGCTCGGCCAGCGTGTCTCATTATGAGTTTTCCCGAGTTCGGGAGTTTTTGGGGCAGCTGGTGGCCCCACTGCCCCTGGGCCCTGGGGCTCTGCGTGCCAGCCTGGTGCATGTGGGCAGCCGCCCATACACCGAGTTCCCCTTCGGCCAGCACAGCTCAGGTGCGGCTGTCCAGGATGCCATACGTGCTGCAGCCCAGCGCGATGGGCGACACCAACACTGGCCTGGCGCTGGCTTACGCCAAGGAGCAGCTGTTTGCCGAGGTGGCAGGGGCCCGGCCAGGGGTGCCCAAGGTGCTGGTGTGGGTGACAGATGGCGGCTCCAGCGACCCCGTGGGGCCCCCCATGCAGGAGCTGAAGGACCTGGGCGTTACCGTCTTCATCGTCAGTACCGGTCGTGGCAACCTCCTGGAGCTGTCAGCTGCTGCCTCGGCCCCCGCAGAGGATCACCTGCACTTTGTGGACGTGGACGACCTGCACATCATTGCCCAGGAGCTGAGGGGGGTCCATTCTTGGTAGGTGGGAGGAGGCAGGGCCTGGGGGTGCCCCAGCGAGGAACCCGGAAGAGATGGGGGAGAGGGACTCGAGGGCCTGGAGCAGGGGCCAGGGCTTCGGGGACAGTGGCACTTCCTGGGGTTCGGCCGGGAGGTAACACCCATGGCTTTTCTGTGCATCCTTGGGGGACATGCTCCAGTTGTGTGCCCTGTGTGCCCCTCTACCTGGGCTATAGTGGGACAGAGGGTCGGCCTGAATAAACACCTCCGGGTGGGGTTCTCTGCTGACGGGCCCACCCCGACTGGGGGGCCTGGAGTGGGCCGAGAGGCCAAGGAGCTGCATCTGGTGGGATGTGGTTAAGTGGAGAGGAAGAAGAGGGAGGGTCCAAGCCTGAGGACTCTGCAGATGGGCAGCCCAGGCTCCTGTACGTGTGCCAGCTCCCCACCGTGCTTGGAGATGAGAAAGCCAGGTCAGGATGGGCTAGGACTGCTTCCCACAGAGCTCGGGCCCTGCTACCCTGTGGGTGGGAACAGTACAGAGGAGTTTGAGTGGGTTTGCACCATTGGTGGTTTTGGGGATTGCTGGAGAAGAGGCTGGACCAGAGAGGGCCTGCTGCAGGGGATGGCAGCTCCCCACCAATTTTCTTTTTCTTTTTTTTTTTTAATGTTTATTTATTTTTGAGAGACAGAGTGCGAGCAGGGGAGGGGCAGCGAGAGAGGGAGACACAGAATCTGAAGCAGGTCCCCAGCTCTGAGCAGTCAGCACAGAGCCCGACACGGGGCTCCAACTCACAAACCGCGAGAACATGACCTGAGCCGAAGTCTGACGTCCGACCGCCGGAACCCCCCAGGCGCCCCTCCCACCAACTTTCTAATGGACCCCCACCCCTACCCCCAGCCAAACCTCACAGTGGGAGGGGCTGAGATGAAGGGCCTGGTTGCTGGCTCAGCCTGCTCTAACCACTAAAAAATGCCACTAACCCCAGGATTCTTTCTGAGTCTCAGCCTGTGGGTTAATCATCCACCAGAAACCAGGAGTTGGACTGTGGATTGGAGAAAGGTAGAGGGTCCTCCCAGAGATTTCCCCCAGGGACACCTGGCCCCTGGTGGCCCCTGAGTCAACCACTGTGGCTGAACCTGGAGGAGATAGTAAGAGGAAAGGCAAGCAGCTGGACAGGAGAAATCCAAGGCTGTAAGGCAGTTAGGCAAAAGGGTGGGGGGCTCCTGGGATAGGGGTGGGTGGGGGTCTGAGTATGGGGAATAGACAGGAGAATGAGTGCCAGGCTGACAGCTGGAGCACCCGGCATTAAAGGAGAAAGCATTAGGGTCCCAATGGGCACAACCCTGCCTCGACATTTATCAGCCTTACATGCAAGCCATGTGGTGTCCAGCCTTACCTGCTTGCATGGTCACTCAGATGGCCATGCGGTGTCACAGGCTCGGGAGTAATGCACATTTGGGGGGCTGGCTCTGGAATCCCCCCCTGCTCTCCTGGAAACCAGAGGCAGGCAGTACTCTGAGCCCCACATCCAGCTACTCCTGGAGTTGTCATATATCCACCCCTCAAGTGTCCCCCGATGGCCTCCCATCTTTTGGCTGCACCAGTGGTGCCCCTCTGCCTTGACTGTCCAGAGATGAACTGACTCCACACTGTGCCGGCCACTCGGGCTATGGAGGGTGGTTGGTCCTCTGTTCTCAGACCCCACTTTTGAGGGGCTGACTGGGCTGGGTGGGAGGTGGCCATTATAGCTCCTCACCCGTCTGGGTTTGCAGCTGAGGCAGGCAGGGAAGCTCCTGATGGAGTCCCAAGTTGGGGTGGCACTCTTGTCCGTACCCCAGCCCTGTCACCGGTTCGTGTATCGTTAGCACTGTTGGGGTGGCCGACCCTGGCCTGGGGCTCTCCAGCGCTCCTGTTCCCCACATCTCCCAGGCCGGTCTTCCCTGAGTCGGCAGTCAGGGCCCCAGCCCGGGCGCGGGGAGGTCTGACCTTCTGCACCACCCGCAGACGCCATGCAGCCACAGCAGCTCCGTGCCTCTGAGGTCACGTCCAGCAGCTTCCGCCTGGCCTGGCCGCCCCTGCTGACCGCAGACTCCGGCTACTACGTGTTGGAGCTGACGCCCAGCGCCGAGCCGGGGAACGTGCGTCGCCAGCAGCTGCCGGGGAACGCCACGGGCTGGGCCTGGGTCAGCCTCGACCCCGACACGGACTACGACGTGGAGCTGGTGCCCGAGTCCAACGTGCACCTCGTGAGGCCGCAGTACCTGCGAGTGCACACGCTGCCGGGTGAGCTCGAGGCGGAGGGCCGGCCAGGCCGGGCGGGGTGGGGGGTGGGGCGGGCGACGGGGAGGGGGCGCCGGGCCGGGCCGAGGTCCCGCCCCCACCCCACTCACGCGCGCTTCCCCTCCCCCCCCCCCGCCCCCCCCCCCCCAGAGGAGGCCGGGCCAGAGCGCATCGTCATCTCGCACGCCAGGCCGCGCAGCCTGCGGGTGAGCTGGGCCCCGGCGCTGGGCCCGGCCGCCGTGCTCGGCTACCACGTGCAGTTCGGACCGCTGCTGGGCGGCGCGGCGCAGCGCGTGGAGGTGCCCGCGGGCCGCAACAGCACCACGCTGCAGGGCCTGGCGCCCGGCACCGCCTACCTGGTGACCGTCACGGCAGCCTTCCGCTCGGGCCGCGAGAGGGCGCTGTCGGCCAAGGCCTGCACGCCCGACGGCGAGCGCAGCCGCGCTCCGCGTCCCCAGCCGCCGGGGGCCGGGGGCAGGGAGCCGTGAGCCCGCCGCCCCGCCCACCCGAGGGCCCCCTTCTCCCGAACCCGGCGGGGGAGGCGCCCACCGCCGGTAGCAGGGCCTTGCCCCGCGGCGACTCCGCGCGAACCCCCCCACCCAGAACTCTCCCGCGGCGGAGGGCTCCCTGCTCGGGGCGTCTGCCTTCTAGGACGCAGGCCTCGCCCGACTCCCCCGCCTGACCCTCTCTCTGCTGCAGCTCTGGCAGCAGCTCGTGCCATCGCGACCCCCTGCCCGGGCCCAGACCTGGGTACACGGTGCCGTCCTTTGGGCAGGAATTAGCAGCAAGATGAACAGGGAGTCTGGGGCGGGCTGAGAACATCAGATACAGGACTGGCCGTGGGCCCAGGACAGGAGGTGGCCGAGCGGAGCGGCTAGACCTCTCGCTTGTGTGAAGGCCCAGTCCCTCTGGTGGCGGAGCCCCGGCATCCGTTTGAGAGGGCTTGGTCCAGTTGGCCGCTCTGACTTCCTGCGGCTACTCAGGTCCTAGATGTTGGTAGAAGGCGGAAGGATGAAGGGCAGGAGCGGGCTCTGGCCGAGTCCCAAAGCCTTCCTGGAGGGGACAGGGTCTGGAAAGGGGCAGGGAGGAGTGGTGGCAGGTTGCCGGTGTGGTCAGCAGCTGGGTTAGCAGAATGGTGGTCTTTATCAGGGCATTCAGTTGGCCTGAGAGGCAGTGCCTGCTGGGGACAGTGACCTTGCCTTCCTGCCCAGGACCCTGCTGGGTCCAGCTACAGCCACCGGGGTGAGGATGGCCGCTTTCTGGAAGAACAAGATCGGATCCTGGCATTCAGGACCCTGGAGACAGGAGGGCTCCTTGCCCCAGCAAGCCCCAAGTCTGGCACTCATAGGGAGCCTCCCTTGCTTCTGGGTAGGGCACTGCCATGCTGGGGGCAGGGACAAACAAGGTTTCCCTGGGTGGGTTCACCCCAACGATTCTCTACAGCATCTTCTGACTCCTACGTCTTCACTACCACTATCCTGGGGCCACCAGACAAGTCCTAAGGGCGTAGCTGCTGTCCTTCAGCCCCACAAAGGCATGAGCTCCTCTGCCTGCACCAACTCAGTGCTCACTTCGCCTCTTCCCCACTAACAACCCAGACTGTAAAATAGAGTAAATCAGATGTAAACTGAGCCTCGCGGTCTCCTCAGTGTGCTTTACTCCCTGTCAGAACACTCCAGCCCCGAAAATGCTCTCAGACGGAGGGCCAGTGTTTTGTGGCTGGTGCTGGGGGAAGAGGAGGGGAGCCGAGCCCCCTCGGCTCTGAGACGCAGAACACCGTGCCACGTACACCTCTTCGGGGAGCTCTGGCGGCTTCCGTGGGCGGGGACTGCGGCGTTTGGAGCTGAACAGCCCGGACGGGGACCGGGTTCTGCCGCGCTGCCCCCCCACTACAGCCTTCGGACCCGGGTGGGGGCCGCGGCTGTGGCGCCCTCTGCTGGCAAGACCACTCCCCCAACAGCAGTTTGACTTTCGGCCGCTGCCTGCTATTGGGAGATAGAGGCCCTCCCTCACCCGCGCGACTGCAGGGCGGAGAGGCCGTGTTCCGGGTCTGCCCACTCGGGTGTGGTGGGGGTGTGTGCGCGGCCGGCAGCCTTCAGTCGAGCTGGCCTCCACCATGTTTCACGAAGCAGACTCCAAGAATCCGGCGGCTCCCTGCTTAAACACCTAGGGCCTGCGCTGCCCGCTAGTTCGGTGTATTTAACATCTGTGGAGGCCCGCTGCGGTGAGCCCACGGTGTGCCTGTGTGACATGGCATAGGAGACAAGGGGCTTCTGCCCTGCCTGTGTGGCCAGAGCAAGCAGAGTGGGTGGAGGCGGGGGCTACGGTTGTGGGTCCTGGGTCCCAGGAGCAGATGGTAGTACCCGGCCAGGCCAGACTTGGTCAGATGCTGGGGGAGGTGCTGCCGAGTGGGCGTGGGGTTTCTCCTACATGTCCCCACAAGCCCCTGCAATCAGGCCCAGGGAAGCCAAGTGGGACTGTGCGGCCCGTGTGTGCCGCTGCGGGTGTCTGTTTACACTCTGACCTGTAGTTAGCGGGTGGCCGAGAGTCACCTGGCCCCCTCCGAGGGTGGTGGATGCGAACAACAGTGTCCCGGGCAGCATTGGCCGGTGAGGGGAATCCTCCCCAGGGCTGGGACTTGGGCCAGAACTCCCCATGGGCAGGCCAATGTCCGCCACCCTGATGTCGCGGGTGCCTGGAGGTCCAAGCCCGTCGGGCACCCGGAGAGGTCCCCCTCCACACTGAGCCTCTCAGTCCAGCCTCCAGAGCACTGTGCACGCTGCAGGAGAAAAAGCAGGAGAGTGCTGGCGGGTGGTTTCCTAATAGCTCGGTCACGCGCTTGAGACACATGAGTTCCTGCCCCCAAACACACCTACAATCCCAAGGGAGGGCAGAGCGACCAAAGACATGTGGCCCTACCCTCTGAAAGAGGCTCCAGCCTTCGCCTCCTCACTGCTGGACACTGAGGCCAGGGAGAGGAGCCCCCGCTCCTGTCTCTGCCACGGAGCACCTCTCCTGGAAGCCCTCCCTTGGAAGCCCTTTGCACCGTCCCAGGCAACTCCTTTTTTTTTTTTTAACTTTTTTTTTTTCTTTTTTCAAGAGAAAGAGAGAGAGCGTGCAAGCTGGGGAGGAACAGAGAGAGGGAGACAGAGTTCCAAGCAGGCTCCACGCTCCACATAGAGCCCAGTGCAGGGCTCGATCTCACAATTGTGAAATCATGACCTGAGCGGAAATCAAGAGTCAGATGCTCAACCAGCTGAGCCACCCAGGCGTCCCTGTCCTAGGCAGCACTTAAAGGTTGATGGGTCCAGGCCACGTCTGGGAACAATCTCCAGGAAAGTTTTGTCCTGGTTTCCTCCCGCGCCCAACATTGACCCTGCTCCTCCCTCCCCTGAGACACAGGCCCTGTCTCCTCAATATACACTGGGTCTGGGGCCAAGACTGCCACCTACAGGAACTAGTACGTGTCACTGTGTGTCAAGTGACACATGGAAGTATGAGCTTCTGACACTGACGTGAAAATCGGAAAGGTCTGTGCTGTGATTGCTTCTGGTTAGGACAAGAAAACAAGCGGTTGTATCGTGTGGCAGATGTGTGCCCACTCACAGCCCCTCGCAGAGAACACCAGGTCTCCCTCAGTGGCCATGGCTTCATGCGACTTTGCTTCCAAGGTCTGTCCAGACTGTGCATCTGACCCTGCTTTTGTTGTGAGAAGGTGGAGGTCCCGGCTCAGTCCCACGAGGGGCAGGCCAGTGCTCACAGTGGGTCTCCTGCCAGCAGCGTGGGCAGGCAGCCCAGTGCCTGTGCTGAGGGCTCCCCACCCCAGGTGCCTCTGGGGATGTCCTGGCTGCGCTGACCTTCTGCTAGGTGGACCTTCTGCTAGGTAGGTCTCCAGTGGGGAGAGGACAGTAGGCCAGGGCACCCGAGTAGGCAAATGCTCACCAGAAGCAAACACTGCTCAGGAAGACAAAGCTGGAGGGGCAGTGAGCTTTGGGCTCAGTCCTGAGTCCCTTTCCAGCCCTGGGCCCAAGGTAGCTCATCTGAGGGCTCAGCACTACAACCCCCCATTACCTCTTCCGAACTTCTGGAAGCACAGGGAAGAGCTGCAGGGGCCCTGTGGAGATCTGGGGGCTTGGGCCTAAGAAGGCCGGGCTAGGCAGCTTTTCTTTTGGCTGGGCTGGGGTCTGCCCAGTGGGAGTGGGTATGGGGTGCGTGTGGACTGGGGTGACCGTGAGCAACACCAGAACTGGCAGTTCCTTTCGGAAAGCTGGAGAGAGAATGGGAGAGGGAGCCACCCCTTTACTTCTGAAGGCCCGGCTGACCTAGGGGCCTTAAATGCGATATGGAGGTGGGGGAGGGGGGCTGGGGGCAGCAGCAGCCTCAGGCCCACCCCGTGAGAGGCTCCAAGTTTAGGCAGCCGAGCTTCTGCAGAGGCACTGTTGGTGGGAGACACCAGGCAGGATGAGCAGTCAGCAGCCACAGTCTTGGTGATGGGACACCCTGGGGCTGGGTAGTGGGGGGCCGTGGGCCATACTGGTAGGCCACGGCTCTGGTGTGCTGTGTAGCTCTCCGGAGGTCTGGCCAAATTCGGGTGGACTCAGAAACCACACCAACTGCCTGGGCGCTAGGGGCAGAGCATTCTGCACTTGGCCTGGGTGGGGCCACTTTGCTCCTTTTGGCTTGGCTTCCCAGGGGCATAGCGTACTCTTTGGACTAAAGGACAGGCTGGAGGCCAAGCTGTCCACCTGCATCTCCGAGGTCAGCAGTCTTTCCTCCAGGCTGTCAGTGCTGAAGGACGCCCTCACAGAAGAAAGCCACATGTTGTGGGAGGGGGCTATCAGGGAATCTGTCAGCAAAACAGCACAAGCAGCAGAGAACCCTACATTTGTCAGTTAAATGTGAATGCATCAGGTAGAAAGCATCATCATAATTCCCTTTATTTATTCTTTACTGCTTATTCATTTTAGAGAGAGAGAGAGAGGAGCAGGAGAGGGGCAGAGAGAGACAGAGGCAAAGAATCTGAAGCAGGCTCCAGGCTCTGAGCTGTCAGCAGGAACTCAGCACGAGATCATAACCAGAGCCTTGGATGCAAGAGACTGAGCCACCCAGGCGGTCCCATAATTCCCTTTTATTAACTTAGTGTTTTAGGAAAGGTGTGTCAAGCCTCCTCAATGGCTCCCAGTCTAAGATCATAAGTGACAAACAATCCAGTGGCCTGGATGTTTTGTTTGGAAAGCATAGCACCCTCGGATGAGGGAAACTGGAGGAGACCCCTTTGTCAAAGGGAATGCAATTATCTAAATCCTTAAACAATCATCTCTTTCTGTTTTTCAAGTTAAGGCAGATGAAACTGACTTTATTTGAAACTGGCTTTTTAAATGCATAACTTTATTCTCAAAGTGATTCCTTTTTACGTAAAAGTACACAGGCTTGCCAAATATTGGTCTGGGATGGTTGGAGCTAGAGAGGGGCACATGGCCCAGCTGTGTTTGGACAAGGACTTCATGTCTCTTACCCATTTCCTCTTCTAATCCAGCGAAGCCCTACCAGGGTTGCTCTCCATAAGAACCTTGGTAGTTTGTGCTAGTCGGTAAGAACCTCCATAATGGCCACTGGGGTGGGGGCGGGGGCGGGGCATCTGGCTGGGGAACTCATCTGGTTTTCTCTTCATTTGGAGGTGAAAGATCACAGAATTATCTTTAATCCCCCTTCCCCCGCCCATTTTTACTCAGGCTTAAAATTGTTTTCAGTCTAGTGGGGAAACTGTGTAATTCTGGGAACTCAACCAATTCCATCAAAGAAAGACCAAAGGGGCAACTTGGTTGCTGGCCCAAGAAGCAAAGTTTGCTAACTTTGGGCACTGTGGGTTCTAGAGCAACGCAGGCTCGGTCCACCTTTTTCTCCCTCTGCCCCAGGCGGGTTTAGCCTGGCCCTTTGTCCCACAGGCAGGCACATGGCCTTTGGACTTTCCCAAGAAGCCAGGATTCCTCCTCCAGCAAGGGCGCCCTCTTGTGGGGCTTTTGGGGGAGTCGGCTCTGCTTTTCCACTCTTCTGGGGTTGCGATTTCTGTCTCCCTCCCATTGTGAGCCACTTTTAAGTGATACGAAGGCTCATACGCCCACGGACCACTGTGGTTTGCCGAGACACCGAAACGGAGGATGGGGAGAGCTTGTTCTCCAGCCGGCTCTTTAACCTAATGACGGTTGCAGGAGACTGGCTAGGAACCGCGTTTCTACCCTTCCAGCACCTTATTATGGGCCGGCTATGTGCGCTAGCACGGAGACCCGCGGAGCGCAGCTTCAACCGTCTAGGGGCCCCGACGTCCCCGCGCCCGGTCGTGTCTCTGGTGGCGGGTCGGGGGCGCAGAATCGAGGCCCAGCTGCGCACCTGCCCCGGGTTGATTTTCCTGCGCGGATCAGCCGCTTTCCGCAGGCCCTTTCCCCCACGGCCGCTCCCTCCATCCGGGGCTCACCGCCGCGTCGCCCACACCCGCGTACCGAGGACCCCAGGGCTCCGCGGCACCTGCCTCTCCGCCCCCGCTCTGACGGGATTCTCCGGGCGCCTATAGCGACGGGACACGGAGCTGTTGCTAGGCGGAACTGACGTATAACCAGGATATACAGGCGCCCAGCCCGTCGGTTTTGTTCCCGATCGGCCCCCGTAACTCGGCGCTTCGCCCTGCCCCTCGACGGCCCGCCCCCAGACGGAGCTAGTTTGAGCAATCGTGGCGGGGCCACCGGTGATGTCACGATACCCGCGGCCTATCCGAAGGCCACGCGGTACGTGGCCCTCCTGCGCTTCCGTCGTCTGGGAGGAAGGGGCGTTGTCGCGCCTGCGCGGGCGCCCTGACCACCGGCTGGCTCCTCGTGGAGGCTTCTCCGGTCCGCGCGCTTCAGCTCGTCTTGAGCTCCGGGCGGCTGCCGCGACACGCGGCGCTCGCGCGCCATGTCGTGGCTCTTCGGGATCAAGGGCCCTAAGGGCGAAGGCGCGGGGCCGCCGCTGTCCCTACCGCCCGCTCAGCCCGGGGGCGAAGGCGGCGGGGACCGCGGCGCGGGGGACCGGCCGGCGCCCAAGGACAAATGGAGCAACTTTGACCCCCACGGGCCTGGAACGTGCAGCCAAGGCGGCGCGAGAGCTGGAGCATTCGCGTGAGTGAGGCGGCGAGGGCGGGGCCCCGGCTGGGGCGAGGGGCCAGGGAAGCTCAGGACCCACAGCGAGCCAGCCCACCGAGCACCGGGCATGCCGGGTCCTTGGGCGCATGTAGCTCCTCTGAGTGGTCGAGTGGTAAGTGGCCGTCTGCAGTCCCATTTCCCAGGTGAGAAAACTGGTCTGCGGGAATAAATCCGGCCAAGCCACCTTGGGTGCGGGGAGGTTGGGGATGCCATCGTCCTTGGCAGCTTCCAAGCTGTCACGCGTCTGTCAGGTGAGGAAACCGCCGCGGATGGAAGTTTCAGAGGTCCCAGGTAGCAGGTGCTGGGGCTGGAGCCTGGTCTTTAGCTCCTGTAGAGTAGGGGAGCTCTTTGCTCCTCTTGCTGCCTCCACGTGGCCAAAGCGTGGCCAGATTGTGGTGGTGGTTAGCAATTTTCCCCTTGCGAAGGGGACTCACTTGAGGACCGTTGGTTTTATGGTAATGAACCAGATTTGTGCGTGTTACTGGAAAGCATTAGCGTTCAGGCAGTCGAGGGCTGTAAAGCAATAGGGGTCAGTCCGTCCTGGCTCTGCCTGGTAGCCTTCCTGACTCCCGGGCCCCCAAGGCACCATCATCGGCTGGACCTTCGCTAAGCCCACATCTTTTCCTCTCACTTTTCCTTTTTCTTGTTGGCTTAATGATTTGTTTTAGGATGTAGTCTAAGTGTTTGAGAAGCTAGAATGTAGAAGGCACAGAATAAGTACTGATTAAAAGGACCATAACGGCTGTCAAATTTTTATTTAAGCAGAGGTCTGCCATCCCCCCCCCCCCCCCCCCTTAAAGGAACTTGTGTAGAGAAGCCATGGTGTAAACAAGGGTCTGTCTGAGGAATCAGAGGCCTGGCACTTTGTGGTTCAATTCCTGCTCTTCTCCAGAGACTCCAAGAAAACCCTGGTCCAAGGTCTCTGAGCCTGCCTGGCTCTCAGATCCCCAGAGGGACGTTAAAAACATATGGATATTTGGGCCTGGGACTCAAACAGCCTGTACCCTTAGGTCTAGCTGGAACACCACCAGTCCCAGACTAAGTGTATTGAGTTTGCGTGAGTGGGGGGGTGGCAGAGAGAGGGAGAGAGAATCCCAAGAAGGCTCCGAACTGTCAGCACAGAGCCCGGACTCACGAACTGTGAGATTATGACCTGAGCCGAGTCAAGAGACGGACGCTCAACTGACTCAGCCACCCAGGTGCTCCCAAAACTTTTTTATTTTTTTAAGTAATGTCTACACCCGATGGGGAACTTGAACTCACAAACCCGAGATCAGAGTTGCATGCTCTTCCAACTGAGCCAGCCTGGCACCCATCTACTTTTCTTCTTCCTGCCACCCTTCCTGGACGAACTACTGGCCAGTGGGAGAGGTTTTGCCCTGGTCTGTCACCTCCTTCTGTCCCCAAACCCTTCTTCCCAGGATGCGTCTTGCCTCTGTCTCTTGTTTTCCCCTTTCAAGAGTCAGTGGTGGGGGATCTCTACTTTTCCATTTTCAGGTGAGGTTAACCCGGCTGGCCAAAGGTCATGCTGTGGGTAAAAAGGGCAGCTGGGACCCGGTCTCCGCATTGTTGGCCTGTGGCACTCACGTTCCTGCTGCTGCCCCAGGATGAGCACTCTTGTGCCCTCACTCCCTCCTGGTCAGAGTTCATTGTTAAAGGGGCCCTGGCGGTCTCTTCAGGCCTCGGCTTCGTGGCTTCCCAAGTTTACAGCGCAGGGTGTGGGACCCTGGTGCCGTTGTGCTGCCTGTTCTTGGGGGCAGGTCTTCAGCTCTTCTGTGCTCCCAGTCACCAGAGACCTAGGGGAGAGCCTTGCAGTGAGGTCTGGAAGGCTGTGTCAGCCAGGTCCTGACCCGCTCTGAAGGTCCTTCCCGGGCTTAGGCGGTGTTTTTGCACACCACATGCCCTAGCAGTCTGTCCAGACACCAGGGCTTCTGTCACATCCCTCTAAACGTGTAGATGTGTTTATGGAACGGCAAACAGAAGTCATGCTTTAGTTACGTGTTTGCTGCAGTTCGTGGGGGTTGGGGTCTGCACCTTACTTTGAAGGCTTCAAAAAGAAAGATCGTGGGGCGGGAGTGGAGAGAAAGCAAAGGGAGAAGACTAGGTACATTATAGCATCAGGGAGCGGGGTTCACAGGGATTCCCTACCTTCTTGCCATGCTTTAACGTGTTAGAATATTTTTTACAGTAAAGTGCTGCAGATGGGAGAACTGTGTCATCACCAAAATATTTGAGAAGCTGTATGCCTGGGCTTTTTTGGCTAGGAGAGCACCAGAAGGTTTTTAATTTTTTTTACATTTATTTATTTCCGAGAGACAGAGCACAAGTGGGGGAGGGGCAGAGAGAGAAGGAGACACAGAATCCGAAGCAGGCTCCAGGCTCTGAGCTGTCAGCACAGAGCCTGACGTGGGGCTTGAACCCGTGAACCGTGAGATCATGACCTGAGCCGAAGTCGGACGCTCAACCGACTGAGCCACCCAGGTGCCCCCACCAGAAGTTTTTTTTGGAACCCCCAAATATCGATGGATGTGAATTGTATCTCGTGAACAAAACACACGCAGGAAACATTTATAACGTGTGTGTTTATAACACAAGGTCTGTGAAGAGTGGTCATTGTGCATTGGCTTGTTTCTAATTTAATTGTTTGCTTCCTATTCTTCTTACCATCTGCACGTGTAGATTAATAATAACAGGTACTGAAAGCTTAAAAGCTTAGGAGTTTAAGCAACTTCCACAAAAATAAGACACTGTAGCCACAGGTGCCTTTTTGTTTAATTAGGAACTGACTGCCACGTTGACCTTTCTACTCTCAGCTAGTGTGGAACAGCCTTCCTTTTTTCTTAAAAAACATTTTTTTTAAAGTTTATTTATTTGAGAGAGAGAACGAGCATGAGCAGGGGAGGAACAGACAGAGAGAGGGAGACACAGAATCCGAAGCAGGCTCCAGGCTCTGAGCTGTCAGCACAGAGCCCAATGCGGGGCTTGAACTCACGAATGTGAGATCCTGACCTAAGCCGAAGTCGGATGCTCAACAGACTGAGCTACCCAGGCACCCCTTTTTTCTTTTTTTTTTTTGTTTGAGAGAGAGAGAGAGAGAGAGAGAGAGAGAATGCATGTGCATGAGCCAGGGAGGGGCAGAAAGAGAGGGGGACAGAGGATCCACAGTGTGGGTGGGGCTCAAACTCACAAACCGTGAGATCGTGACCTGAGCCGAAGTCGAACACTTGACCGACCGAGCCACCCTGGCACCCTGGAACAGCCTTTCTGATAGAGCCCTCCGGGATGTGACAGCTGCTGGGGTACAAGACCTTGTACACGGGCTTTCTGTCAGGCGTAGGGCAGACACAGGTGATGAGAAGGGAGTCCTGGTCTTTGGAGGGAGGGGGCGCCAAGCGAGATCCGGTCAGGGAATGCAGGTGGGCACACGCGTTTTGAGGTCGAGGTGAGCTGGGGTCTCCCCGAAAGCCCCTTGGTTCACGTGAATGCTTGCCTGGCGTCCGAGCGTCCTAACCCTACTCGCCCGCTGCCCACAGGACACGCCAAGGAGGCACTGAGTCTTGCACAGATGCAGGAGCAGACGCTGCAGCTGGAGCAGCAGTCCAAGCTCAAGGTGGGTAGTGGGTGCGGTGCCAGCGGAGGCGGCGCTTGTGGCGGAGGGACGCGGGACGGTGGGTGGCGGGCACGGGCCGGGAGCTTCCGGCGTCGCCTTCCTGGGATTACCTTGTTGCTTGTGGTTAAGAGGGAAATACGGAGAGGTCCAAGATGTGCTGGCTTTGTGGCTTGGGTTCTTGCAGCAGGACGACCCGGAAGGGCTGGTGCAGGTGAGGACCATCCGGTCTCCCCAGGGGAGAGCCTGACTGGGCGTCTCTGCGTTTGGCAGGACCTTCCCGCTGAGCAGAGAAGGACAGCAAAGGCCTGGGCCCTGCCCTCCGCCATTGGCTGTTGTAAAGTGTAGTCAGAAAGTGAGCATGTGAGGGCTGCCTGGCGGGCTCAGTCATAAAAGCATGTGACTCTTGATCTCGGGGTTGTGAGTTTGAGCCCCCATTGGGTGTGGAGATTACTGAAAACCTTAAAAAAAATGTGAGCACGTGACATAAGCCACCTTGGAAGCGGTGTTGGGGAGGGAGTGACTGGCACCCCAAGGGATTGGCCTGCTCCTTGGGACCCAGCCCTGTCCGATTTCCTGCCACGGGGCTGCCTGGGAGTCTAGGTCCTCCTGGGCCTTGGTGCCCGTGCAGTGGTGCTGGTCCAGCGAGCGTTTTCTGGAAGCAGTTCCTGCTCCTGTCCCGGCCCCTTTGGAGCCCACATGAAATGTGGGAGGGGGTTGTTGAGGCCTGAGCTCCAAGTCCAGAGCGGGAGGCCCCGCCGGCCTTGGGCTTGCAGCAGCTGGTGTATTCTATAGGAATATGAGGCCGCCGTGGAGCAGCTGAAGAGCGAGCAGATCCGCGTGCAAGCTGAGGAAAGGAGAAAGACTCTGAGCGAGGAGACGCGGCAGCACCAGGCTGTAAGGGCCGCTTGGCCACACGGGCACACGGGGGCCAGGATGGGAAGCTTCTGGGGTACTCCGTGGTCCCCGCGTTCAGTCTGGGTCTGTTAGTGACCCCCCGAGGCCGTGGGATGACCTTGTGCAAACGCCCAGAATACGTCCGCGCCGAGCGGGCCGGGGAGCACACGTGTCCGGGCGAGCGGGCGGAGGTAGGCGGCTCGTCTGAGGGCCCGGCGAAGTCTGGCTCTCGACGTCGGTTTGGGGCCGTCCGCCAGCTTCTGCAGCTGACCCGCGTTCATGCTGCCGTCTTCTTCCCCAGAGGGCCCAGTACCAGGACAAGCTGGCCCGGCAGCGCTACGAGGACCAGCTGAAGCAGCAGGTGAGCTCAGCACACTGGCACGCGAGGAGGGCCTCCTTTGGCCTCCCTGAGAGCATGGGCGTCTTCTGGGGCGGCTGGTGGGCCAGAACTCAGGGTGGTTTTACCAGCAGTCAGTGCTGGGTCCCAGAGGAGCGCGCGCGCGCACACACACACACACGCACACACACACGATGCCCGGGGCCTCCAGGCTCTAGCTGTGCTGGAGGGGTTCTTCTGTGTGAGACCTGACTGGGGACCTGGCTGGGACAAATTTATGGTGGGGGTGGTTTCCAAGTGTTTGCACCCATCATGCTTTGCGCCCTCACGGCTTATAAATTTAACAGGGGAAAGAGTGTTTGGAGGGCAGCTGGGAGTGGGCTGGGAGTGCCCTGGGGCGGAGCTATGCTAGAGGCAGGAGCTCCTGAACCGGGCCCCTCGCTGTGCTTGTCCAGAGCCCCTGTGGTGGCAGAAGCTTCCCTCGCTGATCTCTTAGATCAATGTTGGTCATTTCCTAGCTTTGGAAGCTTTTCTCTTTCTCCTGTGGTTTCTTGTCAGCAACTTCTCAATGAGGAGAATTTAAGGAAGCAGGAGGAGTCTGTGCAGAAGCAGGAGGCCATGCGGCGAGGTAGGGTTGTCAGTTCTGCCTGGGGCTTTTGGGGGCTACGTCCTTGGAGCGGGCTCACAGGGAAAGCAGGCCGTAGGCATAGATATGTGTTTCTTCAAGCACTTTGATCCCCAAGTAAAATTCCCAAACCTCGACGGGGGCTCTGCGTTCTTTGGCCTTAGTCGGAGCTTTGTAGCAGAAGCCTAGGCAGGCCGCACGTCCCCCCAGGGTCTGACGTGCATTGCCTCCCTCCTGCGAGAAGGGTTGCCTGGGCCTCGCTGGAAGGGTGGGGGACTGCAGGCCGAGCACCCCTTTCATGCCACGCCCCGGGCAGCCACCGTGGAACGGGAGATGGAACTTCGGCACAAGAACGAGATGCTGCGGGTGGAGGCCGAGGCGCGCGCCCGAGCCAAGGCCGAGCGTGAGAACGCAGACATTATTCGTGAGCAGATACGCCTGAAGGCTGCTGAGCACCGGCAGACCATTCTGGAGTCCATCAGGTGCGGCCCAGTCCCCAGGAGGCCCTCGGTTGGCACACTGGCGGGAGGCGGGCTCCTTCAGCAGGCCCTCCCGTGTGCTGAGCTTCAGAGCTCTTGCCCTTTCTCCAGCTAAGTGCCCAGATTCATCCTCTCCTGGTCGCGTTGCTGCTTTCTCTACAGGACAGCCGGCACCCTGTTTGGTGAAGGATTCCGTGCCTTCGTGACAGACTGGGACAAAGTGACAGCCACGGTAATAACCCCTGACACATCTTCCTGCTTGTGGCCTGCGTCAGGGTCGCTGCTCGGTTGTGTCCCTGCCTCCTGGCGCTCAGCGGTAGGAAGTGTGCCAGGCAGGTCCCTCCTGCTGCGCTCCTGGGAAAGTCAGGTGTGGTGTAGCCTCTGGGTGTGGGGCACTGGCGGTGGGCTTTGTGACCTGTGGGCTGGAAGATGTGGGAAGGGAGCTTCGTTTTCCCTCTTCCTTAACAAGTGCCGCCCCGTGGAAAGGGGAACCGGAAGTTTGCCCGGCAGCCTCCGGAGTGGGACCCGGCCGAATCCCCAGGGCCTCCGGGAGATGTGGCAGGGGACCCTTTTAAGCCGTGCTCCCGTCAGGGTTCCCACCCTCCAGCAGGAAGCGGAGGTAGGCCCAACAAGGCTGTAGGGCTCTAGGCACGCGCTCTGAAAGCCCTGTGCCATGGGGCTGCTCCCCACTCGAGGCAGAGGGGATTGTTGCCGCTGTGCCCGGTGCTGTCCTGGGCCGCACGGTGCGACTCGGCCCCTGCTCACGTGGTACCGAGGCCCTAACGAAGGGGTGGCAGGGAGCCGTGCTGACCAGGAGTGCCCTTGCATTCCTGATGTGCTGGTTCCTGAAGCTCTTTCTGCAAGTGGACACAGTTCTGGCCTTGTTCTGGGGACCGTGAGGGGGGCAGGTGAGGTCAGGCCGTGCCTTGGGGAGAGCAGGGACTGGACTGGGGAGGGCCAGGACTCTGGTCGAGGAAACCTGAAGCTGGTCGGACCGCTTGGTTCTTAAAATGGCCCCTCGAGTCCTCTAGCTCAGGCCAGGGACGTGGGGCGAACAGGGGCTCCTGACGTGGTCTTCCCAAACGTGTTTTGAGTAACTCCGGGTTGGAAGCGGAGGGTTTCAGCCCTGATGAAAGTGGTCCGGGCTCCCTGGGTCATGCAGCCCGCAGCCCGAGGGGGCTGGGTGAGCTGAGCAGTTCCTCTGGCTTCTCAACAGGGCTGCCCCGCCACTCCCCGCCTCGCATAGGGAGCTGCCAGAATACGGCCTCTGGTGTTCTGGTGAAGAAAACGGGCTTCCTCTGGACGCCATCTTGCCCCCCCCGCCTTGGGCACCCCTGTTCAGATTGGGGTTCCCACAGGAGGGAGACCCAGCACGGGGTCTGGGCTTTGCCTTCTCCTGGTGCCGAGCTGGGTGGGGGCACCCGTCTGAGACTAGAGGACAGAGCCAACGTGGGCCTGGCTGTGCAGCGTCTAAGCCTCAGGCCTTACCCGCGTGCTTGTCTCCCTCTGACCCTCCTCGCCCGTCTCCACCTTGGAGCTCTGTGGCACCCATGCGGTGTCCTCTGTGCCGCAGCCGGGCACACAGGAAGCGCTCAGTACCTGCTGTGGGTACTGCGCCAGGGGACAGCGTCTTGTGGAAGAGTCTCAATGTCACTGCCTGTATCGGAGCCAGTCAGCCTGCTGATCGGTGGTTTCGTGGAACTGGCAGCTTTAGATCAACCTTGGAATTCGCTTACTCCTGGAAGAAGCTTAGCTTTCGTTAACGCGGAGGCCCGGTCACCTCAGAGCTGCTTGCTCCTGCAACAGCCTCGGCGTGGAGCGCTCACGCTCACGGTTGAAGGTTATGGAGGGGAGCCCGGGTGGCTCAGTCCGTTAAGTGTCTGACTCTCGGTCACGATCTCACGATTTCATGAGTTCGAACCTCACGTTGGGGTCTGTGTTCACAGTGCAGAGTCTGCTTGGGATTCTCTCTCTCTCCACCCCTTCTCCACTCATGCTGTCTCTACCTCTCTCAAAATAAATAAACTTAGTTCCAAATCTTGGGAACTTGTTTGCTAGCTTATTTTTCTGAACTAGGCCATTGAACGGTGAGCATCGCAGGAGTGAAGGGGCTAATGAACCCGCCTGAAAAACCGAGGTCCTGTCACTGGAGTTTGTAAAATGCGTGGTGGCTTTTTACCCCCTAGAGCACGTCTGCCTTCTTCCTCATAACCCTGGGTCCTGCTTTTGTGGCATGACCTTGTTTGTGGCTGGCCAGAGGCCCTTGGGGCCGGTTTGAGCAGAGCCCCAGCAAAGCAGTGAGACCCTTTGAGTGAAAAACATGTGGTTTGCTTCCCCACCAGCAAACCTGGTGCTGCTCTCTGTTTTTGTTTGGTTTTTTTAATAAGAAAAGTTTTTCTTGGGGCGCCTGGGTGGCTTGGTCGGTTAAGCGTCTGACTTCGGCTCAGGTCATGATCTCGCGGTCTGTGAGTTTGAGCCCCGCGTCGGGCTCTGTGCTGACAGCTGAGAGCCTGGAGCCTGTTTCAGATTCTGTGTCTCCCTCTCTGTCTGCTCCTCCCCTGTTCATGCTCTGTCTCTCTCTGTCTCAAAAATAAATAAACATTAAAAAAAAAAAATTTAAGAAAAAGAAAAAAAGAAAAGTTTTTCTTTAATGTTTATTTTTGAGAGAGCAGGGGAGGGGCACAGAGAGAGGGAGGGAGGGAGGGAGACACAGAATCCGAAGCTGTCAGCACAGAGCCCGCTGGGGGGCTTAAACCCACAAACTGTAAGATCGTGACCTGAGCCGAACTCAGATACTTAATAGACCGAGCTACCCAGGTGCTCCTTTATTTTACATTTTTTAAAGTTTATTTATTTTGAGAGAGAGAGTGGGACAGGGGGAGAGAAGTTGACTGAACCACCCAGGCGCCCCTCCCTGGAGTGTTTTAAAGTGAATTAAGGGCATTCTGATTCCTCTTGCGGTCTGAGTACCCCGGGCACTCAGATCTCTCCAGATCTCCCCAGCTGCTGTAAACACCTGTGGTTAGTGACTGAGTCTCATGTGCATCTCAGTCCAGAATCCCTGTCGGGCTGGGGTGGTGCGGTGGGCTGGCAGGCAGTCCTGGTCTGCCCACTGGCAGGGCTCCTTGGCTGGGAATCTGGGCACATGAAGGAATCTGTGGGAAAATGTCCCTTGCATTTACTTTCCAAACAAGCTGGGTAAACGCGCAGAGGGCTGGTTGCTGGAGAAGGCTGGATGACATCAAAGGTTGCTGGGTTTGGGAGCCGCGGGCTGCCCTGGGGCCGGCCCAGCCCTCCCCCCTGCTCCCCTCGGGCCCTTGTTTCTGTCACTGCAGTTGCCATCTGGTGTCCTGGAACCTCATTCATGTGGTCTCAGAGTCCTCGCTGCCCCTGTGGTAGCCAAGCTGTTGGTCTTGTGGGGAAGAGCTTTTAATTTCCAGGAGCCTCTTGTAGGTCTTGGTCGTGGGCCCTGTAATTGTGGTCCCACCACAATGTTTGGTCTGTCCCCCATGAGCCTGAGGGTTCCTCTCTTTACGGTTGGGGTTCCTGTCGCCTGGAAGCACCTCCAGTCCGGCCGGAATGTGTTCTCCAGTAGCTTTGTGAGAAAGAGTGCTTGCGATAAGCTTTTTGGTATCTTTTGTGTCTGGAGATATCTACAGTCTCGTGTAATTGAGGCTTTGGGCTTGGGGCTGCTCCTGTATGAGCCTTGCCATCACCTAGCACGGGACGGGATGAGGAGGGCGCGTTGCTGGCTGCCGAACAGGTGGTGGGTGCCACTCACCTTCTGCCCTGCTCTAGGTGGCCGGGCTGACACTGCTGGCCGTGGGGGTCTACTCTGCCAAGAACGCCACATCTGTTGCTGGACGGTACATTGAGGCCCGGCTGGGGAAGCCGTCCCTGGTGAGGGAGACGTCTCGGATCACAGTGCTTGAGGCCCTGAGGCACCCCATGCAGGTAACTGTGGGTCTGGTCCTCACTGGGCGTGTCCTGCCCGAATCCTTCTGGTGTTTCAGCCAAGTTATGAACGTGCGTCTTCATTTCCCCCTTTTACCCAAACACCCTCCATCCTTTCTTGCACATTGGATTTGCTTGTGGCTTTTTCCTCTTTGATGCTATCCTAGGGGCCCGTCCACATCAGCACTGGGAAGACCCTCACCCTGGTTTGTCGGTTGCCTCTATGTGTCTGTTGGTGTGACTGCCCCCTGGGTAGATTTTGGGTCATTTACAAAATCCTCGGCTTCCTGCATGCCATCATCCTAGGAGAGAAGTTGCTGGAAGCAGTACTGTGTCAGCTTCCTCCCCCAAGGGGTCCAGGCTTCTGCCTGGTGCAGTGTCACTCCTTCCGTGGGCTGTGGCTGGACGTCCACGGCAGTCGCCCGTGTGCAGTGTGCGACTACGGAAATAAAGGTCAATGAGGAATCTGTAAGTTGCCTGGCCCAGTCCCACGGTTGGCTCTGTGTGCCCGCCTTCCAGAGCGAGGCCCAGCCTGTGTGTCCTGGACCGAGGGGTGCCACGGCAGTTCTGTTTCCGTGTGGTGGCCTAGCTGCTCCCGGTGCCCCGTGGCTGTCATGGGCTCTGCCGATGACCCTGACCGTCCCCCGTGTCCCCCCGTAGGTCAGCAGGCGCCTCCTTGGTAAGCCCCAGGACGCACTGGAGGGCGTCGTCCTCAGTGTAAGTGGTGCCGCCCACGGGGGCCGGGACAGGCGTCGGGGTGGGAGGTGCCCTTCTGCCCGCAGAGCTCTTCTCCCCCCCACAGGATCGGGCTGCTTTTCTTTCCTAAAGTAGAATTTGCTGCCTGAGGCCCAGCCCGGGATAAGCTGCCTCCTGGGGCCAGCCCAGGGGCTCAGGAGGCACACGCTAGCTGCAGAGCCAGTCCCAACTGCCCCGTTCCCTGGCAGCCCAGCTTGGAAGCGCGCGTGCGAGACATTGCCATTGCGACAAGGAACACCAAGAAGAACCGAAGCCTCTATAGGAACATTCTGATGTATGGGCCTCCTGGCACCGGCAAGACGCTGTTTGCTAAGGTGAGGGCACACGGCACAGGTGCGCGGGGTGCCGTGCTGCGGCTCTGGGGAGTGGGTGCGGGGCATCAGGAGCCATGTGGTGGGGCCAGCTTTCCAGGTGAGGGGCATCCCCAGGGGCACTGGGCAGTGGGGCCCGAGCACGGTCTGTGCAGGCTTTGGGGGGGACGAGAGTAAACACGCTTTGCCCTTTCTTGCCCAGAAACTCGCGCTGCACTCGGGCATGGACTATGCCATCATGACAGGTGGGGATGTGGCCCCCATGGGGCGGGATGGCGTGACTGCTATGCACAAGGTCTTCGACTGGGCCAGCACCAGCCGGCGAGGGTGAGCCGGGTCCCTTCTGGGGTGGCCCTCCATGTGCATGCGTTTGCGTGGCCTGGGTTCCTGGCACCACCGGGCTGCAGATGGCTGGGTGGGAGGGTGTGTCAGTGACTTTCCCCACAGTCTGCGCCTGTGGGCGTGCACAAGGCGGGAACAGCTCTGTGGTCTGGGGTGGGGGTCTGAGGGAGAAATTCACCCCAGGTATAGATTCCTGGGGGCCTGTGCTCCTCTCAGGAGTCTCTGACTTTAAAGAGGGGCTGACTTTAAAAACACTGGAGAAAAAAGGGCGCCTGGGTGGCTCAGTCGGTTGAGCGTCCGACTTCAGCTCAGGTCACGATCTCACGGTTTGTGGGTTTGAGTCCCTGTGTCAGCCTCCAAGCTGTCAGCACAGAAGCCTGCTTGGGATTCTGTGTCTTTCTCTCTCTCTGCCCCTCCCCTGCTCATGCTGTGTCTCTCTCTCTCTCTCTCTCTCTCTCTCAAAAATAAAATGGGTGGGGTGCCTGGGTGGCTCAGTTGGTTAAGCGTCTGGCTTCGGCTCAGGTCATGATCTCACAGTTTGTGGGTTTGAGCCCTGCATGGGGCTCTGTGCTGACAGCTCAGAGCCTGCGGCCTGCTTTGGATTCTGCATCTCCCTCTCTCTCTGCCCCTCCCCCGGCTCGTGCTGTGTGTTTTTCTGTCTCTCAAGTGATAAACGTTAAAAAAATTTTAAAAACTGCAACACTGAAGATCAGGGGCTGCCAGCACTGGTATTTAATTTAGTGCCAAATTAGCATGTTTGGCACAGTCCGGTCGCTGTCCTGCCATGCTGGCACGCAGCGTGCCCCTGTTGGGTCTGGAGTCACAGACTCTGCTGAGAGCAGCCTGTGCTTCTGGTTCGGTTTCCGTGTGCACAGCCCCTTAGCGTTCCGGCTGGGCGGCCTCACCCATCCTCGTTCAGTCCTAAATTCCCCTCCCCTCACAGCCTCCTGCTCTTCGTGGATGAAGCAGATGCCTTCCTCAGGAAGCGAGCGACTGTGAGTATTCCGGAAGCTTCTGTGTGGCCTGCTGTGTCCAGCTGGCCATAGGTGAGCGAGCAGTCAGGGGTGGCGTGTCCAGTGGCCGCATCTGTGCTTTGTGGGGAAGTTGCTGTCCCCCCCCGCCCCGACTGAGTCTGACCCAAACCTCGTCCTCAGCTGCACTTTCTTCATAAATCTGGCCTGAAAAGCAGGAGTTACATGTGTGGCATTTTTAGAGTCTTTCCTTGAAATTCAGGGTCATGGAGACACTGGCACGTGTGGCTCCTGGAGGGATGGAGTGGGGCCTGTGTTTAGCTTCCCCCTGGAAGCCTTTGCCTGATGCCAGGACTTTTTCTGCAGGAGAAGATAAGCGAGGACCTCAGGGCCACCCTGAATGCATTCCTGCACCGGACAGGGCAGCACAGCAGCAAGTGAGGGCCACCTTCTGGTGCGAGGCCCCTTCACAGAGGGAAACTGGGGCTCCGCTTGAACTCATAGGGCTGCTGTGGGGCAGGGCGGGCACAGGGCAATGGGAAGGGCCCGTGGGGGTGCAGCGGGGGTGCACCTTTTTTGCACCCTTGTGGGGCCTTCTGAGAGGACGCGCTGGGGTCTCAGGAGGGCCGGGCGGCAAGTCCGCATGCACAGGGCGCTGCACTGGGCGTCTCTGGCTGCTCTCCCGTGATGGGCCGTCAGGGTGGTCACCCCACGACTAGGTGTCCTAGGGTGCAGGTTGCCCTGGGAAAGGGCTCACTCCTTACGAGTCCTCTAATCCTGCTCTCCTCCATTGTCAAGGCCCCAAGTCAGCTGTGTGGCCACCAAATCATGTGCATCCTCCTTGCCTGCTGTGGCTGTTGCCTGCAGAGACCCCTGACCCTGCTCAGGCCCCCTGAGTCTGGTCTGGTACCTGCAGAGTTGGCGCTTCCGCTCAACCAGCTAAACCCCAAACCCTGCAACTCAGGTTGGGGGGGCTGTGCAGAGATCTGTATGGTACCCCAGGGTCCCTGTGCTTCCTGCGCACAGCAAGGCTTACATGGCCACCCCATCGCGCTGGCCCATCGGTCAGGGAGGTGTTGGAGGGAGGGATGGGTGGTAGAGGGCAATGCTGGGTCTGGGTTTTTCTGGGTTAAAAAGCTGCCAGATAAGTCCTGTTAGAAAATAGTCCTGTGTCGGTTGAAGAGGCCCCCTATCCCAGGGGCAAGCCCCTCAGCCCCTGCTGTCTCTGCTGGCTTCAGGTTCATGCTGGTTCTGGCCAGCAACCAGCCCGAGCAGTTTGACTGGGCCGTCAACGACCGCATCGACGAGATGGTCCGCTTCGATCTGCCGCGGCAGGAAGAGCGGGAACGCCTGGTGAGGATGTATTTTGACAAGTATGTTCTGAAGCCAGCCACAGAAGGAAAGCAGTAAGTGTCCTGATGGCCTGGGTGTGTGGGGCCCTCCGTACCCCACCAGCCTCTGGCCCAGGTGCCACACCCAGTCCTAACCCTGTGGTTTTACCTGGGGCTCAGATGTGCTCACTTGCTGGCCCTGTGCTTCCGTCCCACTCTTTGCCAGGTTTTTGACTCGGCGGCCCATTGTCACAAACTAGCTAGCACCTCCATCCTTTCCTGCTAGGTGAAGCGTCTTTTAACGATTTGGGGCTTTGGAGGAATCCAGGCTGCAGTCCTGCCCTGGGAAGTGCGGGGCCGTGACAGTGGTTGCCAGACCTTGGCCGAGCTCTGCTCACTGAGGCTGTTGGTGGCCGTCCTGGACCTGGGCTCCCTGCTCACCCTGACTCCCGGGAGCCCGGGGCCCCTCACCGGCACGCAGCAAGGCCCCCATTCTGCAGAAGTCACCGGGCGATGGGGGCGCCCTCCACATTCTGTCCGGGCCACCCTCTCCCTCACTGCTCTCTGTCCACAGTGCTCCAGATACGTGAGGGCCGGTCTATTTTTAACTATCCCCAGGGAGCCAGACCTCGCAGCAGCATTGACCTGAATCCTTCCCGTCGCTGGTGGCAGTGAGAGCTGTCTTCTGTTCTGGGACTGGCTTTGCCTGCCCCTGCTGTCCCCCTGCCCCCTTGAATTCCATTATCTGGGCCTCCTTCCTCCTGTGTGCCCGGATGGCCCCAGTACCCCCCACCCTCCCAATCGTCTCTTCTAGCCTGACAGACACCGAATGTGGTCTGAGTTCCTGAGGCCTCTTTCTCCACGAGTGTTTGAATGACTCTCCTCCTGTGAGCTCATCTCCTGGGTCTTCAGCCAGACCTGACTAGGAAGGGGTCCGCACATGAACCAAAGCAGTGACATGTCACTCTAACCTGGAGGTGTTGGCTTTTCTCCCCTTGATTTCCCACGTGCTTCCCACGCCTGACAGGGCGTGGCTGCTGTGCTGCTAGTTTGGGCGCGGATGGAGGTCTGAGGAAGAAGGATGCGGTCCCTGCCTCCGAGCCTGGTGGTGGCGCTGTGTGCGAGGCTCCGAGAGCCCCTCCGCTTTGGCACATCCTGACCAGCCCTCCACCTGTCTCTGGAGTGGTCATGCACTGCTGTCCGTACACAGCCCCACACGGACCCCACCCGGGCTCCAGAAGGGAGGGAGGTGCCCAGCGGGTAGAAAGGGCAGGAACCAGGAGCAGATATAGGGCTTCCCAGTACAGGCTCCTGCGCCTGGCAGATACCCAGTCCTCCTTTTGCGTAGGAGCCGAGGGGTCGTCCCAGACCCCCAGTGTCACCCTGGGCCCCTCAGGCCCGCAGGGCGTCATGTGGGAATTGCTCTCCCCAGGCGCTTGAAGCTGGCTCAGTTTGACTACGGGAAGAAGTGCTCAGAGATCGCACACCTGACGGAGGGCATGTCGGGTCGGGAGATCTCCCAGCTTGCCGTGGCATGGCAGGTGAGTTGGGGACATGCACCCTGCAGGCGTGAGCCCAACTGGTTGGGAGACACTGAGTCACCTGAAGGCAGCCCGTGCAGGCCCCTGCCCCCCTAGGGTGCTTCTGTTGAAGGATTTTCTGCACACAGATGTCACGCCCTGCTCTACTTTGCAGCCACCACCTGCTTCTGCCCCCACTGCAGGGAGCGTGTGGAGAGGTGTCCCTGGCTTCCCACGTTACGGCCTACCTTATCGTCATCGTGGTTTTGGTCCAAATCAGATAGGGCTCTGAAATCGGTTGGGGCTCCCTGGAAATGGGCCAAGTGTCACATCGGCATCAAGGTCCCACAGACTCAGGCACCACTGGAGTTGGGACACGGTCTCAAGCCTAGCGCGTTTGGGGCAGGTGACTCTACAGATGGTCGGGGAGACCGCGGGGGCATATGGAACTTCCCGTAAGTGGTCTGTGAGCTCATCGCAGGGCGTGTGAGATGGGCCAGGGGGTGAATCTGACCTGATAAGGGTTGGGCGTCTCCTTGCCAGCACTGCGCCAGATGGAGACTGCTGGTGTTGAGGATGTTGTCCGCTCCATACAGAATCGGGTTTGCTGTGGGGTCTCGAGGGCGGCGTAGAGAATGCGAGTTGACTTTAGCCTTGTGCTGTGCTGTGACCCAGGGCACACAGCCCAGAGCGGTTCTTGGCATTACCCAATACCTGCTTCCTCTTCTGAAGTGCCCACAAGCCCCCCGCCCAGGACAGGGAAGCCATTTGACCCCCAAGGGTCCTGGGTGCAGCCGTCTAGAAAGCATTTGCAGCTTGGTGATTGCTGAGGAGAAAAGCTTTATCGGGTGCAGGGTGCTCAGTGGCTCCTGTCTGCAGCCGCCCTTGGCTTTGTGCCGCCATCACTGCCTCCATGGGGCCCGCAGTCAAATCTGACTGAGGCTGCGTGACGGTCTGATCGCTAGAAATGTGACAGTGCTTTTAAATGAATGTGTGTTATGTTAATGAAAGAGACGTCTGTTGTGACTCGAACACAGCAGCTTGGATACACAGGAGCCTGTATCAGGATGAGCCGGGTTACGCCCAGCTCCAGACTGTAGACTCCGCTTCTACGTGTGATCGGGCAGCCAGGCGTTCTGCTCCAGCCGTCCTCACTCAGGAGCCAGGCCTGACGAGGGTGGCTCCGTTTCCACAACCAACAGAGTGGAGGATAGGATGTCTGTCGGCTTCGGCTGCCGTGACGGTGCCACAGCCCAGAGGGCTTAAACACGGACGTGTATTCCTCGAGGTCCGGAAGGCAGGAAGGCCCGGACGAGGGTGCCGGTGCGGTGGAGTTCTGATGGCAGCCCCCTTTCTAAAGCCTTGCAGACGCTTGTTTTCTCGCGGTTTCCTCCTCCTGTGGCAGAAACGGAGATCTGTCGCATGAGCCTGCTGGTCCTGTAGAATCAGGGCCCCACCCCTACGGCCTCCTCTGACGTTGCCTACTTCCTCAGAGGGCCCACCTCTAACTACAGCTGCTCTGGGGGTCAGGGCTTCGCCGTATGAACGTGGGACGCGTCTGTCTCTGACTGCAAACCGTGCCCTGCGGTCCGTGCCCGGGGTTTCCCCCAAGAACCCGCACGCCTCCCTTCTCTTTACGTCACATGTCACCTGCCCACGTGAGGTGACAGGTCTGCGTGCCTGGTGGATGGAGAACCGGGGAGACCTCCGGTCTGACCCCTGACCGCTGCAGGAGGCAGTGAGTAGGTGCTGAAGCCCACAGGGTGCCCTCCCTGGGGGATCTGGTACCTCACCAGAGCGCGTCCAAGTCATTGACTGGTCGGCCCAGCCCAGCATGTGTCCGGGAGTCCTGTCGTGCTCATGGGAGAGGAGAGTGAACCAGGGTGCTTCGGGCCTCGGCATCTGGGAGGGGTGCGGTGGCCTTGCTGGCGTGCCCTCTGGCTCAGGGTGCTCGTGGGGCTTGTCCTGCACGCCTCCCCCTGCTTCCAGGTTGGACTTGTTCCCCGAAGCCCACGTTACTTCTGTTTGTTTGTTTTGTGGCCCAGGCCGTGGCACCCGCTCTCTCCGAACGTGACCGCTCTAGATCCCACATGTGAGGGGAGTCACGCACGATTTGTCGTTTCGTGACGGACTGCCCTCGGTGTGATGTCCTCGAGGTCCGCCCGTGCCGGACCAGGTGCCAGCATTTCCTTTTCAGGGCGGAGTGGTGATCTGCCAAGTGTGCCGGTCTCGCTCTGTTCGTCCGCTCATCCCCCGAGACGGACGCCGGGTGACTTCCACCTCTCGTCTGTCGTGAATAGTAACTGCTGTGAACATGGGTGTGCAGGGGTCTCCGTGGAGCCCCCCTCTTCACTCCTTTGAGCGTACACCCCGAAGTGGAGCTCTCGGGTCACACGATGACACCGGTTTTAGTTTCGGCCGAGCTGACAGGCCATTTCCACAGCGGCCGCACTGTTTCCCGTCGCCACCAGCTGTGCAGCGGGCTCCGGTCCCTCGCCCCGCTCGCCCGCACTTGTTTTCTCGAGTTTGGATCGCAGCCGTCGTGGGGGATGTGAAGTGTCTCCTCGTAACGTGGATTGCATTTCCCTCTGGTTAGTGACAGCATCTTGTGTGCTTTCTGGCCAAGCATGTGTCTTCTTGGAGAAGTGTCTATATGGATAGACACTGCCCAGTTTCGAATCGGGTTGTTTTTTGTTGACTTTTAGCAGTTTCGTATTCCGGATACTAACCTTTCATCAGCTGTGTGATTTACAAAGATTTCTTGACCTTCGGTGGGCTGCCTTCTTTACTCCATCGATAGTGTCCTTGGATGCACACAAGGTTTGAGTTTTGATGAAGTCCGGTTCGTGTTTGTTACCTATGCTGGCCGTGTCATAGCCGAGAAATCATCAGTAAATCCAGTGTCGGCAAGCTTCCCCCATGCTTTCGTCTAGTAGTTTTGTACTTCGAGATCTTACATTTAGGTATTTGATTCATCTGGAGTTAAGTTTGTGTGTGCTGTTATTTAGGGGTCCAACTTTATTTGCATGTGGACGTCCTGTGTCCCAGCATCATTTGTTGAGGACCGTCCTCTCCCCATTAGAATGTGCGTGGCACCCTTGTTGAAAACCATCTCGCCCCACATGTGAAGGGTTCTTTCTGGGCTCTCAGTCCTACTTCATCTGTCTAGGTGACCGTCCTCAGCACTACTCTGATTGTGTTGCCGCGGCTCTGTAGTAGATTTTCTTTTTAAGTGTATTTATTTATTTTGAGAGAGAGTGCACGCAAGCAGGGGAAGGGCAGAGGGGGGCGCGGGGGAGAGAATCCCAAGCAGACTCTGGGCTGTGAGCACACAGCCCAGTACGGGGCTCAAACCCATGAACCCGTGAGATCATGACCTGAGCTGAAGTCAAGAGTCAGATGTTCAACCACCTGAGCCACCTAGGTGCCCCCGTAGTGGGTTTAAAAGTCAGGAAATTTGAGACTTGAAAATCTGTTCCGATTCAAGACTGTTTTGGCCGATCAGCCTCCCTTGAGATTCTGAATGAATTTTAGGATGGATTTTGATTTCTGCCAAAAACACCATGGGATTTCTGATAGGCGTTGCATGATTCTGTGGATCCACTTTGGGTAGGTAGGACTGACATACTCACATGTCATGACGCATGATGCACATGTCTTCCTAACTTTGGTGTCTTTAATTTCTTTCCTTTCGGCAGTGTTTCGCAGTTCTGAAGATACCACTCTTTGGCCTTCTTGGTTAAGTTACTTTCCTGCGTATTTGATTCTTTCTGATGCTGTTGTAAATGGAATTTTCTAATTTCCTTTCCAGATTGTTCATCATGATATAGAAAGACATAGAAAGACAAATGGTTTTTGTGTGTTAATTTTGTTTCCTGCAAACTTCCTGAATGCGTTATTCTTAACAACTTCCGGGAGGAGATCTTTAAGATTTACTACATAGGAGATTATATTGTCTGCAAACAGATAATTGTACTTTTTCCGTGCCAAACTGGATCCTTTTTATTTCTTTTTCTTGCCTAATTCCTCTGGCAGGGACTCCCAGTACCGTGCTGAATAGAAGTGGTGGGAGCGGGTGTCCCAGTCTTGTTCCTGACCTCAGACGAAAGCGGTCAGCCTTTCACCATTGATAATATATTTGCTGTGGGGGTTTCGTATATGACCTTTAGACCGTTAGGGAAAATCTTCTCTGTTCCTGGTTGGTTGAGCGCTTTCACCAAGGAGGGGTGTTGAGCTTTGTCAAATGCGTCTTCTGCATCAATTTGAGATGATCGTGTGGGTTTTGTCCTTTATTCTGTTTGTGTGGTGTGACACGTTGATTGATTTTCCTCTTTTGGGTCATCCGTGCATTCCAGAAGTAAATCCCCTCAACCTGCTGCTGAATCTGGTTTGCAGGTATTTTATTGAAGAATTTTGTATCAGTATTCATAGAGGGTATTGGTCTGTAGTTTTATCGTGGTATTTTTATCTGCTTCTACTGTCCGGGTTATGCTGGCCTCAGAATGAATTAGGAAGTGTTCTTTCCTCTTCGGTTTTTTGGCAAAGTGTGAGAAGGATCCGTTTCATAAGCGTTGGGCAGAATTCACTGGTGAAGCCGTTGAGTCCAGGACTTTCCTTTTTCTTTCTTTCTTTCTTTTTTTCTTTCTTTCTTTCTTTCTTTCTTTCTTTCTTTCTTTCTTTCTTTTCTTTCTTTCTTTCTTTCTTTCTTTCTTTCTTTCTTTCTTTCTTTCTTCCTCTTTTTCTTTCTTTCTTTCTTCCTTTTTCTTTCTCTTTCTTTCTCTCTCTCTCTTTCCTTTTCTTTCCTTCTTTCTTTCTCTCTCTCTCTCTCTTCTTTCCTTCCTCCCTCCCTCCCTCCCTCCCTTCCTTCCTTTCTTTCATGAAGGTTCCTATTTCAGTAATTTTCGGCTCACAGGAAAGTTGCAAGGGTAGCGCGGAGCCTCCCCCACCGTGTATGAGTGACCCCTCTTGACCCCTCTCCCGAGGCACGTTTGCCACGTCAGTGTTGACTCCACTCGAACTTCGTCTTTTCCGGGACCCCATCCACAGTCCCCCGTCTCATTCGGTTGCCCTGTGTCCTCAGGCCCCTCCAGGCCGTGACAGCCCACAGATAGATGTTTCTGGCTACTGATGGTCCTGACAGTTTTGAGGAGTGCTGGTCAGGCGTTACATAGATTCTCCTTCGGATGTTTTTCTCACAATTAGACCAAGATTGTGGGTTTGGGGAGAAGACCCCAGCGATGAGGTGTCCTCCTGGTCATGGCCTCCGGTCTGGGGGCACCTAGTGCCGTACAACATCACAGGGATGTTGACCTGGTTAGAGTGGTGCCCGCCAGGGTTCTCCATGCAGAGTTACCGCTCCCCCCTTTCCTCGGAAGCCCATCGCCAAGTGTAGCCATCCCTCAGCAGGGGCCCAGCCCCCCTTGGGCAGCTGTGGGATTCCGAGAGGGGCTGCTGCACTCCCTCTACCTTCCCACCAGGGAAGCTTCCAGCCACTTCCAGGCCCTGACCCACGTGGGCCCCTAGGCCGGTGTGCTCCCCTGGCGGTCCCCTCTTGCCTCTCCTTCACTGCTCTTCTGAGCCTGTGTGCTCCCCCTGCAGCCCCCTGGCTCCATGGTTGGCCACGGGGTCCTGAGGGTGGCCGTGTCCTAAGGGTAGGGCCGGCCTGTGTGAACAAAGTGACCGGCCATCTCAGATGGCAGGGACTTTCTCACAGTGCCCAACATGGGCCGAGGCCACTCAGGTAGCTGGAGAGAGACAGGTGAACTGGCTCTGGCCCCCTGCCCGGCGAATGCTGAGGCCGTCCGCACAGCCACCTCGGTCAGAGTGACAGGCTGGGTGACAGGAAGCAGGTGAGACAGTGAGTCACCTGGGAGGGGTGGCGGCCTGGCCGTAGGTGACCTGCCTGGTAGCCGAGGCACGTGGACCACCCTGGGGCCTGATCTGATCGGCACACTTCGGTGCCTCCACCCGTGCGCATGGCCCGGTTCGGGGCTGGGGAGCCCTGGGCAGCGGGGGCTCGTGAGAGACGGAGCCTAGTGTGCTTTGGGGGTGGTTGGGCCTGGTGGGATACTCTCTGACCAGGTTGGGATCGCTCTGCCTAGGGGCCCTGCCCTCCCTCCGGTGTCACAGTGGCGCGTGTGCCTTGGCCCTGAAGCCAGCTCCAGTCTCGGGTAGAGGCCCTCCAGGCCTGTGATGGGGGCGCTGAGCTGCTTCCTGACAGCTGGCCTCAGACCTTCTATTTTTAGAAAGTCATTGAGAAACTCAGTGATGTGAGAATGTGGCACTGGTGCCAACTGGGGATGTGGGCAGGGCCGCGGGCATCGCGGGGACGGCAGCTGCCGCGGCTGTGGGTTCCCTCGTGAGCACGCACGTGTGGGGGGGCACGCTTGCACGCACAGGGAAGCAAGGCGTGTGCCGTGGGCCCGTGGGCACGTGTGTGTTGTGAGGCCAGGCCCCTCCTGAGACGGAGCGCAGGCCCAAGGTTGAGGGTAGTGGACTTGGCCCCCGCCCCACAGGAGGCCGTCAGATTCTCCAGGGTGGGGCCAGCCTGGCTGCCTCATCCCTGGGTCTGGCCCTGGCCTGCAGGGCGGGCCGTTCCTGGGGACTGGTGGGCGCTGAAAGCCTGAGGCTGGGCGACCCTTTGCCCCTCGGGCAGACCCTCTGGGTGCCCCACATCGGTACTCTCTTTCTCTGCCAGGCCATGGCATATGCCTCTGAGGATGGAGTCCTCACTGAGGCCATGGTGGATGCCCGGGTCCAGGATGCCATCCAGCAGCACCAGCAGAAGATGCAGTGGCTGAAGGCTGAGGGAGCCAGGCCTGAGGGTGGCCAGGCTGCGTGAACTGGCCCTGGTACCTGGGGCACGCAAGCCAGGTGGCTTTGCCGGGAAGAAGCCCCAAGATGCCCGCCTCTCCCTGTGGCGGGCCTACACAGCCGCCCACCTCAGCAGTTTTAAGTACTTCTCCAGTCAGGGCCAGGACAGCATTGAAGGCCTCTGCTTGGGACCAGCCGCAGCTGTGGCGTCTTTGTGGCGGGGCTGGCTCCTCTCTCTGCCGGGCTGGGGCCGCCCCCTGCCCCCCAGGACACAGCCGGGAGACGGGAGTCTCCAAGCCGGGCTGAGTGGGGGAGAAGCCACTGTCCCCATGCCCAGGGACAGTGTCCAAGCTGCCTAAGCTCCCGTGGCCAGCTGCTGCATCTGTGACCGGCAGTACAGGGGACCTGGCTGAGAGAGCTGGGCCCGCGTGGGGGGCTTGACCCTGCCCAGGCCCACCCAGCAGGTGAGGGGTGAGCAGAGTAGGCCCCCGTGCTGCCTGGTGGGAGTTGCTCTCCCCTGTGCTAGGGAGGAGGACGTACCCTGCACACGTCTGACTGTGATACACCCCGGGGATAAGAACTAGCTGCCAGCAACTGGTGGGGTTGCCCACGAGGCCCAAGACCCCCTGGCCAGGACCATGGGGGGGGGGGGTGCTGCCCTAGTCCACAGGATCTGCAGCCCTCCCTCCATTGGGTGGGGGTCTTTTTATCCAGAATCTAATAAAAACTCTGACAGGATACCTCACAACGTGTGTATCTCATGTCTGATTTCAACGGGCAGGGGCTTGAAGGGGGTCACAGGTTCAGAAATGAAAGAAGAGGCAGAGGCTGGAGCTTTCTGGAGAATTTACTGACCAGCAGGGGTAGGGGTCACAGTGAGGCGCCCGACCGGGGATGCCCTGGGCAGGGTGGCCGCACTTGCCGCAGTGGGGCTCAGGGGCCTTATTGCTGCTAGGCCGGGGCCTCCCCCAGACCCCTGTCTCCCGCCCCCCACCCCCAGTGCGGCCCGCGGACGCACACGCCCCATGCACATGCTCCCGTGTGCAGACGTGGGCGCGGCCGGGGGCCGGCCCCCTTCCCTGTCAAGACCCTCTCCCGGCTTCGCTTCCCTCTGCCGGAACTGGCCCCGAGGAGCAGCCGGGTTTAAGTAACAGACGTGGTCCCAGCCCAGGCGCAAGCGAGACTGCAGTGCGCGGGGGCGAGCAGGTGGTCCCGGCCGCCCGTACAGGTGCGCGCGCCCCCGCTCGGGGCCCGCCGTCCCGGCCCCCGCGCCCTATGCGGCCGGACGGCCGGGGTTCTGTCCCCAGGCCGGCAGCCTGCCCCGCCCCGACCCCCTTTTATAAAAAGAAGAGGAGACAGCACCTTCCGCTGGACACGCCCGGCGGGCGCCCTGGCCCGGGGCGGCCGTCCAGTCCCGTGTGCGTGGGCGCGTTGGCCGAAGGCCCCGCGAGTCCTGCGCGCGGCTCAGAGGTGCCGCGGGCTCGGGTGGCCGTTGTGGTAGAGTTTCTGCTTCACGTGCACCATGTTGCCGGCCGCCTCCTCGAAGGGCCTGTGCGGCCGCCGGCCCAGCTCCCGCAGACTGCACAACTTGGGCAGCCAGGTCCACGAGCCGTCTGCGGGGCAGGGGCGGTGTCAGAACGCGGTCGGGTCGGAGGCCCGGACCCGGGAGAGGCGCGGCGGGTTGGGAGCGCGGCCGAGGAAAAGCATCGGCGGCCCGGGGCGGAGCCAGGCATAGACGCAGAGGGTGAGTGGGCGGGGCCCTTTCGGGGGCGGGGCCGGGGCGGGGCGCGGGCGGGGTCTCCTGAGGGGCGTGGCCGGCCTGGGGTATGACCTGGGCGGGGCGCGGCTGAGAGAGGGCGGGGTCTTTGTGAGGACGTGACCGGGCTGGGGATATGACCTGGGCGGGGCGCGGCTGAGGCAGGGCGGTGCCCTGTGGGGGCGTGGCCGGACGGTGGGCGGGGGCGTGGCCGGGCGAGGGAGAAGATGGGGGCGGGGTCTTGGCCGGGGCGAGGCCAGGGAGGGCTCGGTGGGCGTGGTCTGTCGGGGGCGGGGCGCCGTCGGGCGGAGCCGGAGAGGGCGGAGTGGGCGTGGTCTCGTGGCCGTTGGGGTGGAGGCGGGGTCGCGGGGGGGTGGGGCCGCCCTCACTCACCGTAGCGCCGGCCGGCCCTCCAGGCGCGCACGGCGCAGTGCAGGACGCCGTCCATCCACACCAGGAACCAGCTGATGCAGAAGCCGAGCAGCAGCCCCAGCATGAGGTCGATCTCCTGCTTGGTGACGTTGTCTGTCACGAAGTAGTTCTCGGAGGCGTCCACCACCGACTGGTCCCCGTCGTAAGGGATTACGTAGTGGATGTGGTGCCTGGGGGCGGCAGGGCGGGCTGGCACCTCTCCCGCGGGGCGGGCAGCGACCCCGGCGGTAAGCGGCACCCATTCGCCCCGCTGGTCTTAGAAGCAGCCCTTGTGCGGAGCTGAGGTCAGGAGGGGGCCAGCGGACTCGCCCAGGGCCCAGTCACCCGGCCGGAGGTTGCCCAGCGGGTGGAAGTGTGCGAGGCCAGGGGTCAGAGTGAAGCCCCGCGCCTGGCCAGGGATGTGCCTGCCCCTCGTATCACCCTCCTTCCTCCTGCCCCGGGGCTCAGAGGCAACCCTGCGGGGGTCGCGGGAACACAGCGCAGGTGAACAAGCTGTTCCAGTGCGAAGGCCCCGGTCACGGTGTCCCCATCTGGTGGCAGGGTCACAGCCCACTTGCCGGATGCGGGGGCCTGCTGGTTCCTAGGGGTCCATTCTTTTGTCCTCCCCTCCCACTGGCTATGTCCTTTCATTCCCTTCTCTGCGGAGAGCCTAGTGGGTCAGCCCTGCTCTGGGCCTCTGGTCTTCCTTCTCCACCCTTTGCGGGCACCTCCCTTTCCTCAGTTCTCTGTGCCGGAGGGGAGGCTCCCGGGGCTCTGCCGGGTGTCCGTCTCCCACCCCCTTTCCTGGGGGAGCTCTCCTGCCGGTGTCCCCTCGGAGCCGCACGTCTATGCCCTGCTCGGCTGCTCCTGGGATGTTCCAGCTCTCCGGGGCTCCCTCCCACGTGTTCCATCGTCCACCAAGGTCTGTGCGGTGTTTCTCAGCCCCCCTTCCCTCAACTGGCCAGGCCCCGGGCCGCTGAGCCCTCTGAACTGTAGCCCTGCTTACCTCTGCGGAACTCTGAACTCTCCCCACAAGGCTCTCTCCAGCCTCGGGCCTGTCTGGATTCCCTCCTCCTCCAAGAAGCCCTCGGGGCTCCCGAGGTCCTGGGTCAGGCAGCTCTATCCTGGAGATAAGCACCCAGGACGACCCAGGCCCGTCCCCACTCCCACCTCTGCTTCGGCCTGCAGGAGAGCCCAGGAGAGGGACCGTGGGGCCCACCCTTGGCCCCTGTCATCCTCACCGGCTGCAGCCCTCTCTCTTGCCTGGCAGTGCAGGGACCACTCTGGGGCCCTTCTGCCCAGGAGGCCACCTCTCCCGGTGGCCCTCCTCCTCGAGCCCCTCTGCTGGTCTCCAACTCTCCAGCCCCACCCCCCTGAAGTCCCCGCTGCCCCCCACGTCTGTTCTGAGCTCTAGCTGCCTGTGTGGCGTCTCCACGTGGGATCTACAGACACCTCAAACTCACACCTAAAAATAGCTCCTCCCTCCCCAAACCCCTCCCCATCCTCCCCTCAGTTACTGGCACCTCCGCCCGGTGTTCAGCCAACACAGGTCCCTGTTCCCCACCCCAACCCCTCGACTGGCCACATTCGCTGCCCCCCAGAGGGACGGTCTCGAAACCAGAAACCGCACCGCTCTTCCCTGATCACAGGTCCCTGCTGCTCCTTCCCTGCTGATGTCCCTGCACCAGCGGCGGCCACACAGTGCCCTCCTCCCGGCAGCAGCCCAGCAGGGATGGCAGCGGGCAGGCCTCTGCTCACACCCCTTCCTGCTCCTCCTGGGAACTCCCGGAGGCCATCCCGCTCCGCATGTCCCGAGTGGTCCCACCTCGGCCACAGCCCCACGGAGCAGCAGGGGCCACCAGCCCGGAGTCAGTTGGCAAGGACGGCCCTGCTCCTCTGTTGACAGTTTGTCAGGAGCCACCATGAGTCACCAATAAGCGGCGGAAGACTGTTAATCACCACCCGGAATGTGCAGCCGCTGCCGGCTGCCCAGGAGCAGACTCATGACCCTTTCGAGGTGCCCGTCACTTGGGACGCACCGGGCCGGGCAGGCTGCACCGGGGCTGTTAACAGGGAGCGGCACGGTCGCCTTCTGCTCTACCCAGCCTTCTGGGTAGACCCCAGAAGACCCCCGGCGGGGCCTTCCTCAGCATGCTGCCTCGTGCCCCTGGACACGCAGCCGGCCAAGGCGGGGAGCTTGAAGACCAAGCTGCCACGGAAGCCAGAGACGCCCCCGGTGCCCTGGGGCAGGGTGAGGCCAGGGCCCCAACCAGCCCTGGTGGTTCGGGACCTCCAGGGGGTCGGAGGTCACAACCCGTGCCCCCGGCCCTGGCCTGGCCTCTGCGGTTCCTCCCTGCCCCTTACCCTCCTCCTTCCTCCAAGTCAGGCCCCTGGGGACAGGGGCTCGGGTCTCCCGTGTGCCCGCGCGTTTTCACGATGTGTACACACATGGGTCTTGTCTGGGCCACGCATGCTGCCTGTGTCTGCCTGCGGTCTGATGCATGTTGTGTATACACGCCGGCCACATGCACAGGACGTGGCGTGTATACGGGGGTTCAGGCCACGAGCTCCGCTGTGCGTGTGCATGCTTGCCCGGGCACGAGCACGGTGCGTATCACATGGACGTGCGCATGCACTCAGTTTTGCACACAGCCATCCTCTGTGGGTGTGCGGCCTGCTCACTGCACACGGGGAGTCCGCCGTGGCGGCTCGTGTGCGCGGTTTACACACGGATCCCTCGCGTGCAAAACTGTTCTCTGCAGACACGTTTGCTGCGCCCACACGGAGCACCCGCTTTGCCGCGCGTCCACATACATGGCGTCCACACGTGCCACGCCGCACACTGAATTTACATATCCCGTATGAGGTGATGTGTACACAGCACACACGTGGACATGCGCACCCGGAAACTGCGGCGGGTGTGACTCTCCGTGTCTTCTGCACCCACGGACACGCTGACCTGCACACACGGGACCAGGAGCTCCCGCCGCACCTCCGTGGGCACTCGCTTTACCTGAGTCCGGACGCTACGGGTGACGCGCGCACACACCCTGGGCAGATACGCTCGGAAAGCAAAGCCCGTCTGCCCAGACGGGCCCTCGGCGGGAGGTCACAGGCACTTACACGCTGGTCATAACACGATGGCCCACACACACGTAAAATGTGCATTCCTGACGTTTATGGAGCTCGGAGCCCGGGCCTCACGGGGCGCCCACTGCCAGCCACCGGGAGGGTCTCGAGACCGCCCCGGTTTATACCCACTCGTGGCCGTGGCTGTCTTAGGAGGTGGCGGGGCTGACCTTGTGCCTTTCCTTAGCCTGGGGCCGCGTGCACCCGGAAGGAACACAGGGATCTCTGGGAAAGAGCAGCCACCCGCCCAGCAAACGCTTCTGACATCTTGGCCAGCACCCGTGAGGGTCATTTACACGCCCCTCTCTACCTTCCTGGACGTCTGTGTTCTGCTTTCCACACACCGGTCTGCACCCACGGGCACGTGGCATGCATAGTGAGGCACGAAACTATCCTCTCTTACACAACCCCCCACACCCACTGTGTGCGCACACATGTCCGTGGAGCAGAAGTACAGGACAAGGGTGAGGAACACAGCGTCTGGGCCCACGCCCCTCGTCCCTTACTAGCTGTGTGACCTTGGGCGAGTCTCTACCCACCCAAGCATCTTTCTGCTTTTTTTGGCCCCGGCAAGAGGGCTTCCTGTGGGGATGGCGTGCATGCGAATGTGTACGTGTGCTATGTGTACGCACATGTATATGCACAGACAGTACACATATGCGCGTCTCATGAGAAGATGTTTATTTTGTACATGGACGTACAAACATGCATGGCCAGGAAGACTCCATTACTACATGTGCACAGAATGGGGGCGTTCACACGGTGGATGTGGGGGCCTGGGCTCTCCCATCCCTCTCTGAATGACCTTGAGCAAGCCACACCCAGCTCTCCCCCAGTCCCTCCTCTGTTTAAGGAGAGGGTGGGACCAGATGGTCTGCCCACCTTGACCTTCTGCACTTCCCCGTACCTGGCTCGCAGGAAAGTTCACGAACATTAGTGCAGGGCCCGGGGAGGATGGTGTACTCTGTGGGCACGGCCGTGCGCAGGATCCTTCCTGACACACAGGACTGGACTGTCGCCCTCCTGGCTTCCAGGCCCTGGACCCGGAGGCCCAGGGCCCATTCCGCTCATCGCCCTGGCACGGGCCCTTTCTCTAAAGGCATTTTGGGAGGGGGTCCTGACTACCCGGGCATGCTCCCCCTGCTGGAAAGCGATTGGCCAATCCCCAGGTGCCCAGCGGAGGCTGGTTAGTCCTTCCCCCCGCGGGCCTAGCGCAGTCCTGCGGCCAGGCCCGCTTGGGGCTCGCCTGCGCCCCAGTGGGCCCTGCCGCCGCCGCCGCCGCCGCCGCCGCACATGTGTGATCACGCGTGTGCCCAACCGGGCGCGGACTCACCGGCCACAGTTGCAGTGGCAGACGCGGTCCTCGCCCCGCAGGTGCGGGAGGATGTAGTTGTGGAATCGGTCCAGCAGTGCGTTCATGTCCATCAAGCACGCGATGGCCTGGAAGAGCCCATGACCGGTCAGCGCCGAGGAGCGGGGCCTGGCCGGGGCCCCGGGGCGGGGGTTGGGGGACAGGGGTGCGGCGCGCTGAGGGTGGGGGAGCGCAGGCCAGGGGTAGGGGTGCCCGGGGTAGCCCCAGAATCGGGGAGCTCAGGGCAGTCGGGATGGGGAGCGCAGGCCGGGAAGGGGGAGCTCGGCGCAGCCCGGGATGGGGAGCGCAGGCCGGGGATGGGGAGCGCGGGGCAGCCCGGGAGGGGAGCGCAGGCCGCGCGGGCCGGTAAACAAGGCGCGGGAGGTGGGGGAGGCGGCGCGCGGGCGCGGGAGGCGGGCGCGGGCGCACGGGAAGCCCCTCCGCTCACCATCACGATCGACGCCCCCAGAATCATGAAGATCATGGTGTTCGCGCTCATGGACATCGGGCGGGGCCGGGCCGGGCCGGAGCGCCGCCCCCCGGCCCCGGCGCCCCCCCGGCCCCGGCCCGATGCTGGGCCCCCGCCGCCTCCGCAGAGGTCAGCCCGCCGCGCACCCGCCGGGGAGGAGGCGCGGGGCGGGGCGGGCAGGGGACGCGGCCGCTCCCGGGGTCGCTCGGCCGCCCGGCCGCCGCGCTCGCCGCGCCCGCGCGCTCCGCTCCGCCCTCGGCCTCCTCCCTCCGCGCGCTCGGCGCCGCTCCGGCCTCCGCTGCCTGCCCGCCCTCCGCGCCCGCCTCCCGGGAGGGGCCGCGCCGCCCGCCCCGCCCCGCCCCGCGCCGTCGGCCGGACCCCTCCCCGGGGACCGCAGGGCGGGATCTCGTCCCCGTCTGGCCAGTCCCGACCAGACCGGTCGTTCCTGGGGAGGGCCCTGCGCCCTCCCGGACCCTCCGCCCCAGCGCTCAACCGAAGACCCCTCCTCCCGGGTCGCGGGGCCGCAGGCAGGTTGGTTGGCACCCGGCTTCCTCCAGCAAGTACCTGCCTTTGGTGGAGCGCCCGCCCTGCAGGGCCGCTGGGGAGCTGCCAGGGAGGTCACTCCAAAGCCATGGCCACATGGCCCAGCAAAGACCAAAAGGGTGCCCCACAGTGGCGGCAGGGCCAGCCTCAGGCCCATCTTCCCTGAGGAGTCTGCACCAGGCACCGGGACTGGGCACCTCGAAAACCCAGGCCAGTGTCTGTGGCTCTGCTCAGAGTGCCCGGGGATGCTGGGGGTCCGGGAGAGAGTCCCTGCGCCAAGGCCGCACCCACAGCCCCCAGAAGGGCACTGCCGGTGTGGGAGCCCCTACCACCTCCCCAGGGTGACCTGAGGACTTCCACAGATATGGGGGTCAGGAGGATCACGAGGAAATAAGGCTTCTTGGGGACAACTATCTGAGCCCCAGGAGGTGCCACAGGGAGGGCTCCATTCTTCCAGCAGTCCCTGTGGGTAGCAGGACCTCAGGGTCCCACCAGAAGTCAGGCTGCGGTCCACAGGTCCCAGAGCACCCCCTGTCCCCCCACCCCCACCCCCCAGCAGGCCAGGTGGGCAACTGAGGACAAAGCAAAGGCAGCAGCATCTATTTATTGGACGATTGCAGGTTCTCTCCTAGTGAGACAGAGTGCACGGCTTCATTCAGGTTATCTGCACATTCCAGCAAGTCTGGGGGGCACAGGGGAGGAACCACAATGAGAGCCACAAATGTATGGGGAAAATGTACTATAAACCGTTGTTTACATTTTTGGTTAAAGAAAGAAAACTTCCTAATTGACATCCCACTCATAAGGAGAAGTGGGAAAGAAAAGAATTTGGTTTAATCTGGTGTCTGTGTATCTTCTCATTTTGTATGTACAGTTCATTGGGCACTGCTGCTGTCCGCCAGCAGAATACCTTAAAGTAAAAACAGGTATCAGGGAGGAAAAGTATTAACAAAAGGAAGCTCAGAAAGTCGGCTTCAGGAGGGCAGGCGGCTCAGTAGAAGCAGACCGTGTGCAGGAAGGCTCGGCCGCTCTTCTCCTCGAATTCCTGTAGCAGCTCGTCGATCTCGTTCTCCATGTCCTCTGTGTGCTGAATCTGGGGGGAGGCACAGGCCGCCTGAGTGGGTGCGGAGGTGGGCGATGGCCCTGGGAGTTGGGGGGGGGGGGTGCCGGGCACCCAGCCGCCCGTGCCCCGACCCAGTGCTGACCTGTGCTCTGGAGACTCGCTGGCACCCACCCCCGCGGGGGCCTGAGAACAGAGGGTTCGGGCAGTCCCCGGCCTCCGCCTGCTGTAGCCCACCCGGGAAGGGGCCGGGCTCTGACCCCAGGAGGCCCGCCCACTGATGTCCCAAGTACACGGACTGGGGACCTTCGCCGCCTCCGCTGTCCCCATTCCGTAAAGGCTCGGTCGCTTGCCCAAAGCCAGCCCGTGCTCTGCAGCGGTGGCGTCACGTGCACGGCAGGGTGTTGGGACATCTGTGGCTTCCCCCCCCCCCCCCCCCCCGGCTGCCACTATGGTCCCTCCCAGTTGTGAGAGCCAGAGCTGTTAGCAGAGAAGGCCAGACGTCCCCTGGTGGAGACCCTTCCTGGAAGAAATAGGTGCTGCTGGCGGACGGCCCAAGGGTGGCCCGGGGCCGGCGCGGGCCGCACGGTGGCCGAGGCCGCTCACCGGCCCAAGCCTCGGCCTGTAAGCAGCGCCTCTCTGACACGAAGAGACCCCCTGTACCTCGCCTCTCGTCGGGTGACCCGAATGGAAAGCGCACGCGCAGCTTCTGGGCCATGCGCTCCCCTTCAGCCCTTTGTCTCGCACGATGGCCATGCTGGGAACAGAGGCTGGCTGTGTGGAACAAGACACCAGGGCCTGGGCCCTCACAGCAAAACAGTCCGGGCCTGCCTGTCTCTGGCTTCTTGGTTAAGCCACACGTTTCCCTCATTTCGGCCACTCCTAGCCAGCTGACCTAAACGCAGAGCTTGTGGGCAGAGGACAGGACGAGGCGCATGGGTTTCTGCTTGGGTCGGTCCTTTTGTCACATCTGAGAGGGAAGGTCTTGCTCTGAGCACAGCTGCACGGTGGCTGCAAAAGTCCCTGGGGTTTTCCACTCGAGGGAGGTTTGCCCAGGGCCGCTCGGGCGGGCCAAGGACTGACAGGTCCCGAGGGTCAAGAGAGGAGGACCCACCGCGTCCACAGAGCTCTGACGGCACCTCTGAGGGCCCCAGGCTCCCTTCGACGTCAGCCGGGTTTCGGCAGACGGGTCTTGGTGGGCACGCACGGCCATCTCCGCGGAAGCCGGACGTGGAGCAGGGCACCGCGCCTCCATCAACCCAACGAAAGGCACAGAGGCAAGTTCTTAAGCCAGAGCCGTGTGGTCGATCCACAGATCTGTGGGCGCCTCTGCACCTACTTTAACATTTGAAAATAACCCGAACGTGAATCCGAATCACATGATAGCCGCTTTCCTGGTAAAACCCGTGTGTCAGGAGAAGGTGGCCCTGGTCAAGTCCCTCTGGCAGAGACTGCTCCTTGGGGCCCTGGGTCAGGCAGACCTGGGCTCCTGGGCCAGAGCAGGGGACAGGAGGGCACAGGGTACTCACACACTGGCACAGCTCGCAGATGAGGAACGCCCCCAGCGTGGCCTCTTCGTGGTTATCCTGGATGTCCACGTTGATCACGTGCACCGGCTGGCAGGTCTCCTGCTCTCTGGAGTTCAGATCTAACAGGGACGAGACACAGCGGTCAGAGGCTTCAGAACCAGAGTGTGAGGGGGCCGACGCGCTCCCTGCCTCTGGCCTCTGGGTAACAAGCCAGGCCCGAGCACTTGCACGCCAGACATGGGGTGACCCAAGGAGACCCGGCGACGGTCATCCTCAACGAGCTGGCCACGTGGTCCCACTCGCCGAGCACCAGGCCCCTGGTTCCTCTGCTTCGCACATGCTCGGCACGTGCCCGAAAGACTTAAAACCCGCACCGTGCCGTCGGCCGACACACAGGTGGGTCTGCTCTGACGAACGCGGCCACCCGAAGGCCACCACCTCCCGCCCCCACCCCCACCCTCGGCACGCAGGCTGGGGGCCGAGGAGGAGGGAGGGCCCCATCCACCCCACCACGGCCTTGACCGCTCTCCCCTGCCCACAGGAGCCACAGGAACCCCGCGCCACACCCCGGGCCGGGAAGCGCGAGCCGGGCGTGGGGCAGCCTGGCCGTCCGGGGACCGGCTCTGCTTCACAGCCAGGGTCGCCCCCTAGGCCGTGACGGGCAGACGGCCAGCAGGCGTGCGGCGCGCCCAGCCTGCATCCTTACCCTCCACCACCTGGTCGTACACCCTCTCTTCGCAGGTGAGGATCAGATCGAACAGGTCTCTGCAGTTCTGGAACCTTTCTGGCCGGGGCTTGATTCTCTTGTTTCTGTCCAACATATGTAAAATGCCGTTCTGCGTATAGCTAAGCGCTGGAGTCAAGGAAGCTTAAAGACTTGTAGTAAAGCTGGGAGCGCCTACAGCCCAGCCCAGCACCTCGGCGTCTGCAACAGCAGAGCTGCTGGACCCCTTCCTGGCAGGTGCATCAGAGCCACGGAGGGGCTGAGGCCGTTTTAGGGTGGACCAGGCCAGTCCCTGGAGTCCTGCGGAAGACAAGCCGGGCGGGGGACGCGCTTGCCCTACACCCGGCAGCCCTTCAGACCAACCTTTTCTAGAGAGCAGAGACCTAGTGTCTACAACCTGCTTTTTGACTCACCCCCCGGCAACTCTGTAATCACTCACACTGAGCACAAGCCCTTCAGCAAAGACAAAGCCAGTCCCAGGTCTGGCTCAGTTGCTGCAGTTTAAAAAAAAAAAAGTCTGGAAACCCACCAGAGAAAGGGAAGCATGGAGGAGGCTGGGGGGTGGGGGGAAGCAGGGGGCCGACTGAAAATAGAAGGTGGTCCAGGCCCCGCAGGAGGGGCAAGCACCTCACGTGGGACCCTCGAGACAGGGCCACACCCGACCCAACCCAGTGACCCCAGGGATAGGGTTCACCACCTCAAGAGACAGGGACAAAGTCCCCAAAGATGAGGTCCGTGGTTATCACTAAAGGGCATTCCAGACAGCTGGGAATAAGCATCTTTAATTCTGTTTACGAGACAGATTAGCTGCTGGAGGACTGCTGAGTGATACATTTTAGGGCTCCCCCAGATCTTAAGTTAGGGCGATTTAATCTCCTATTACTCAAAATACATTTCCTACCTCTTTGGATAGTGGAAAGAGCTTCTAGAACAACTGTGAGTGGCCCGTGTCGAGTTTTACATTGAAAAGACACCCGTCAGCTGCCAGACCACCGAACCCCCGTGTCGCCCCTGGGCTGGGCCCGCAGCCCCTCCTGCCCCCCCCCCCCCCCCCCCCCCCGCCCGGCTGTGCTGCCACTCGGAGGCCTTTCAGCACCCGGCCCTTCACACGCTCGGCACCGAAGTCCAGCGTAAAGAAACGGCTTCGGGAAGGCCCACCCGCTGGTGCAGGGCGGACAGAGGCGGCTCAGGCGACCGGGGCGGCCCGTGGTCTCGCCCCCCCCGCACCCCTGCCGGCAGGGTGAAGACCACGGCGCCCGACCGTGTCCCGTGTGTCCTCAGACACACACCTGTCTCGGGCGAGGCCGAGGCTTGAGGCTCCCGGCCCCTGGGGACAGGTGGCCACCGGGCGCTCGGGGAAGGCCCCTCATTGGGGCCTGCAGCGCTCAGGCCTCGTGAAGCCGTTCCTCCTTTGCTTCGGCCTCAATTACTTACAGAGAAGAGGAACAGATGAAATGATTCCTGTAAGGAGAAAAATGCCTCGTTCGGGGATCAAACCCTAACCTTCATTAGTGTCCAAGGGAAGAGTGACGGTGGCCTTTCTGCACCGTCTCCTGGCAAACACCAGAGATGCAAGGCCGGGTTGGGCAGGAGCCTCTGAAGACCGACCACAAACCCACCTGCTTCTCCAAGTCACAGTGGCCCGGGACAGGGACAGAGACAGGATGTGGAGGAGCAGAGAGAGGCCCCGCCGAAAAACTTATCCGGGCACAGCGAGGCCAAAGCAGAGGTCAGCAGAGGGCCCTGCTTCTGGAAGGAGGCAGCACCGTCAGACCCCCCATGACACACGGTTCTCTTGTGGCTGGCAGCGACGGGGGCCCGGAAGCGGCCACCAGCTTAGTAAGGGGCCGGCCAACTCCCAGAGGCAGGAAGGCATCTCCAAGGATGGGACAGCAGCAGGCCAGAGTCTCGCCCTCAGAAGGGACGAGCTCCCTTGTCCAGCTGGGGAACGGGTTCCCGGGGGGGTGGGGACATGGGACGTGGCATGCGGGCTGCCACTCTCCCCAGCACCCTGACCGGAAGCGCCCTGGGATAAATGGGGAGGCTCCTAATGAAGCTTCTGCCTCCAAGTGAACCCCGAGATCTTTCCAGAAGGCCAAGTTGCTGGGGATGAAGCCGGTTACGCCCTCTCGCTCTTGTGGCACAATGCGGACCCGCAGCGAGGTTCCCACCTGCCGAGCAGCGTGGTGTGACGCGAGGAGCCACCGCGCACTCCCGGCTGACGGACGGCCTTGTCGCCTCACTCCTGGCCTTCAGAAGGCAGTTGTCTTCACCGCTCTCACCTGCAACAGGTGAAGGCAGCAAGTTCCCCCCCACCCCCCCCCCCCCCCGCCCTGCCTTCCCCCCGGGGAAGGACCTGGTGTTCTGGTCACATCACAGGAAGTACAAAAGGAAGGGTCGTCTTCAAACACTCTGGGGTCTCAACTAGCAGACGACTTAGACCTCGCCAGCACCAGCGCATAGCACGTGCTCAAAGCTGTTATGTAAACCTCAGCAAGCAGGCCAAACGAGACTCAGGGGAAGCCCATGGGATACAGGATGGGAGACTGTCCCCAGAAAGAGAGCAAGGCGATGAGAGAAGGAACAGGGAAGCCACGATAACTCGTCTTCTCTGCAAAGTTGAAATGCGCACGGCAAAACACTGCAGAGACCACACCAAGCCCGGAGGGAGCCCCGGGGGCCTGGGGCCAGCCTTGCCTCAAGGGGCCGCCCTTTGAGGGATCTAGGCTCTCCCTGAGAGCAGAGCCACACGGCTCTCGTTCTGATTCAAAGCAACTTTTCCAATGCTAGGTTTAACCTAAAGAGGTTTAGCCGAACTCTTTTCTCTCTCCAGTGATTTCCCAAAGACGAGGGCTTCCACAGCCATTTTGTGGACGTGTACCCTGGGCCCCCCGAGTTAGACCCTCACAGCCCCAGGGGAAGCACAACTTGCTGTCCCGTGAGGAGGGTGAGGGAGGGGATGGAGGGAGCCAGGGACTGCCACAGAGCAAGGCCTGTGCCCCTTGGAGCACCTGCGGAACCTTGGCTCAGAGAGGTTTCCATGAAGGACGGAGGGAAGGCAGAGGTTTACGCTAAAGACAAGGGACAGGAGACGAGCCATCTGCAGAGCTCGCACAGGAAAGGCGCCGCAGGAGCACGAGGGCCTGACGCTCGCTCACCAAGGCCACAGACTTCCCAGGGGAGCCTCACGCTCCACACCCTCACCAGGCTGCCACCAGGCACCAGCGTCCCTGCTCCCCAGCCGAACAGAGGCTCTTGCCAAGGATGGGGAAGCACAGCCCAAGCCTCGTTTCCCCACAAATGTCACCAACCAAACGTAATCAAGACAAACCCTGGTGAGAGGCGGGGCATGCTGGCCCCACAGTGCCCGTGGATCCCAGAGGCTAGCAACCAGGCCAAGTCAGAACCTTCACCTTGGGGTGGGGTGGGGGGGGGTGCGGGGCCTGGGCCAGTATACCCAGGCAGGGGTGCACTGGGCTCCCCTTCCACCCCCCGTGGGGGTTAGCACACCCCAGGCGGCTGGATCAGGCCCTGGTTCCACTGCTCAGGCTGTGTTAACAGAGGATGCCCCGCTAAGACGATGGGTGACCAGACCCCTGTCAACACCTGCTCCGGTCCCCAACACTACCATACTTAGTTCAGGTCTTTCCACTTGCTGGCCTTGGATGTAAACCCAAACCCTCCATAGTTAAGGCTCCCCAAGCGTGGGCCACACCTAGAGAACCTGCTCATCTTTTTAAACCCTGCATCTAGGGTTGATTATATGCAAACATAAGATACGGAGCAAGAATTTTCAAGTGGGGACCCAAGTCCTCTCTGGGGAAAGACCCTCAAGGGCAGCTCAGCTCAGAAATGCCCAAGCACCGCACCCCCCCCACCCCCCCCCCACCCCCACCGCAGGGTCTGGGCCACCACAGGTGCTCAGCATGGGGGTGGGGTGACGGTGAGGAAAAGGCCCACCGCCTGGCTGAGCCCAGGTCCATGCTCCCAAGCCGGAAGACAGCCAGCCATGCCCCAGGAGAGGACTGGGGCTTCTGAAAACCCCCTGAAAGGCACGGGGACAGAGCACAGTGTTAAAGTCAGCAGGGCCATGCTTCCAGGAAGCCCAGGGTACTATCCCGACCCCAAATCCACCACGAGGGACAACTCCCTGGCCCAGGAAGTTAGAACTCCCAGTCGGCAGCCCTCTTCTCTGCTGCCCTCAAGAACCCCCTGGGCACCCCTCCTGCCCCCAGGGACTTTCCTTTGGAGTGTGTGACCTGTCAGAAGTGGGGAGAGGCGTCCGGGCGCCCCCACCGTGCAGCTGGAGCCTCTCAGGTGCCTGCTCCCCTCAACGCACCTAGGGAACAGGCAGGGAATGAGCCTCCCCACCCATCTCAGAGAGCATTCAAGAGCTCAGTTCAAATTCAGGATTATGTGGTGGCATTTCTGCCTTCAACTTCAAATCAGCACCAACTGAAGCCTGTGGCCAGCGGGGTCTCGCATTTGCTGAATGCACGGGCTGGTGCCCTCCCTGCCCCGGGAGCCACAGTGACGTGGCTGTCAGCCTCACACACCCAGGGCCAGACGCCGCAGGGTTTCCCTGGATCCTAGATAACGTTAGAACAAAACCTCCAGGGTTTAGTTTAAGGCCTCATTCAAAACACAAACCCAAGAGCCGAAGCAGGTCAGGAGCACTTCTGTCTCTGTGGGGAGCCCTCAGGGTAACTTAATGTTCAATGACCATGTCCACAAACAGAATACTGAGCACCGGGTCCTGCAGACACACAGGTGGCAACGGGGGGCTGTACACACAGCACCCCCCAGAGAACACAGCTCCCAAGAACCCACCAGGAGAGGTCACTGGCACTGTTCTTAGGAACAGGTGTTACTTACGTGAAAGATAAAGAAAACGAGAACAGGCCTCTGGGGTAGCACGTTCTGAGTGCGCGGGGACCAGAGGCCTCCCGGGAGGCCCAACCTGCAACCCCACAGTGCAAATGCGCTAAGTGGGGACACGGGACAGCAGGGCACACGGCAGGTGCACCAAAGCGGAGGCGCCCACAAGGCTCAGAATCCCGCAGCCGCGGCAGGGTCGCCCTTGCTGGGCTCAACCAGCAGAGCGCGTGGAGAGACCTGCGTCAGTAGTCACAGAGTGTGCCAGCCGAGACATTTACGCCCGGCTCCCGGGGCACACGAGTCAGAGCGTCCCTGAGTACAGCTGGCACCTGCCAGGCGAGCTCACCCGGCACACACGGGCCGCCGCAGCCCAGGGGCACCAATGGCCTCCCCACAACTCACTGGGGAAGTTTCCAGTTCGGGGGGGGGGGGGGTGCGGCTCACATCCTGTTGGTTTACTCAGCGCAGAAGGATGCCGTCGGAACTACCCTGACACTCGGCTTCTGGAGCGGCTGCCACCCCACACCTGGCCGTGGTGGCCCTGCACAAAGAGGCAGCAGACACTACGGAGGGAAGGGTTACATCCTCTCGTTTCTTCAAAGGCAACACCCCCTTTAAAGGGGGCTTACAAAACGCAGCACTGGCATGACAATTCTTCCATCCTGCGGGCCACGCCACCTCCTCAGAAACCTGGAGGTGGGGGCAGTGAGGTCACTGACCGCCCCCCCCCCCAGGCTGCTCCCGGCTTTAGCGAACGCGTGGGCCTCACCCCTGGCCATCTAGAGTCGGCTTCAAGTGAACAGATGACAAAGGTCCACCATAACACGCTGTCCAGCATGATTAAACTTCAGCGCTTCGTAGGAAGCTTTTACGTAATAAAGAGATGACGGGGGCGCCTAGGTCAGTCGGTTGAGCGTCCAACTCTTGGTTTCAGCTCAGGTCATGATCTCACAGTTCGTCAGATCAAGCCCTACGTCAGGCTCTGCACTGCCAGCACAGAGCCTGCTTGGGATTCCCTCTCTGCCCCTCCCTGCTTGCCTTCTCTCTCTCTCTCAATAAATACACAGGAGAGAAGAGAAGAGAAGAGAAGAGAAGAGAAGAGAAGAGAAGAGAAGAGAAGAGAAGAGAAGAGAAGAGAAGAGAAGAGAAGAGAAGATGAGATGAGACCACTTGTCCAAACAGGTTAAACCACCACATCCGCTTAAATCTGAGGAAGTTCAGAAAACAAATTTAAATAACTTGGCCAGATAAATAAAATTACAGTGGGAAAAATATCTTCAGTCTTTGTGAGTGTGTGCGTTTTCACAGTAGGCTCCAAGCCCTACGAGGGGCCGGACCCTGTGACCCGAGGTGGAGTCACATGCTCCACCGACCCAGCCGGCCAGGCACAGACACACACCTACCCCCAGCTGCTTAATTTTATACACATTTCAACCTCAGCGCAAAAAGCTGAGCCCTAGGATGGAGCATTTTAGTGAAAGTTAACTTACTTTTTGAACCTTTTTTAAGAAAAAGTTTTAAAATTATGAATTAGACTATCATCACGTCTGGTTTACATAAATGGTTCCAAACTGGACTAAATCCCAGGTGTGCCGTGGAGACAGGAGGGCTGAGCCCAGCAGCACGAACAGCAGACACCCTGCTCTCTGGGCCGCCTGCGTTGACCTACATCCGTGACACGCGGGGCTTTGCCATCAGAAGGCAGCGTCCCACAGGCTGAGCAAGGGCTGTTACTCTCGACGGCCGACACTTCTGTGAATGAGTACAAGGAGAAGTAAAACGATCCCTCTTCCTCACTGAAACTCTAGTTAGTGAGCTAAGAAAAAAATAGTTGAGGGTGGCTGGGTGGCTCAGTCGGTGGAGCGTCCGACTTGGGCTCAGATAACGAGCTCACGGTTTGGGAGTTCAGGCCCCGCGTTGGGCTTGCCGCAGGCAGTGCAGAGCCTGGATGCGCGCTCTCCCTCTCTCAAAAACAAACAAACAAAAAAAAACCCTTAAAAAAACCCCTTGTTTTATCACAAAATTTAAGAATCCCAGAAGAAAAAAGCCCAAAGCAGGAACAGGACACGATGAGTAGACAAAGCCCACGGTGGTCACCGAGCTGAAACCGCCCCCACCCCCGTCGAGCACTCAGCTTCTATAGCGTCGAAATGTCTGCCGAGGGGGGAGGCCAGTGTTCACTGCACAGCTGCGCACCTGCCCCCAGCAGGGCTCCTCGTGGGGATCGAGAGCAGCCGGGTCCACAGGCCTCGAAGAAAACAGCCAGCGGGGAAAACAGCCGTGGCCACGGGACAGCCGACGGCGAGGTTCACCGCCAGCAGAGAAGCAAGCTGTGCAGAGGCCTCTGGAGAGAAAGGCCTCGCTGAGCGTCCCCCGCCAACTGGGACGCGCCCAGAACTGCACGCAACAAGGCCCGGTGGGGATGCTTTTCCCAGACTTGGAAATCTTACTCTGGAGGGTAATGGTGATGCCCAGCATGCTCGGAGCGGGGCCGGGACAGGGACGCATCGGGGAAAGGCGGACAGGATTCCAAAGCTTCCAGGTGACCTGCAATCCAGGGGGCCATCCTGGCAGGACACGCCGCTCAGACCTGCTCAGAGGCTGGGGCAGGGAGCAGGCCCTCCTCGAGGGTGCCGATGGCAGCTGCTGCCTGCCCTTCGGGATGTGTCCTCAGAGCCACCCTGATGAAGTCCCTTGTTTTAGAGGCCACACGCCCACTGGGAGCCCCTCTCGGACAGAGGGCCCGGGCATCTGCTGACGACAGCTTGGGCAGCTGGAAGACCCGGTGGGGCCTCAGGCCCTGCGTGTGCATGAGCCCCCCTGCCGCACAGCTCCAGCTAGTGGTCAGTACCAAGGTGGGTGCCGCTGGACCGGTGCCTGCGCTCGGGGCTCCCTCAGGGGGCACTCCACCCCCAAGGCTGGTGGGAAAGCCAGACTGATGCCGCAGGGACCCCCGGGACCCCGGACCCCCGTCTGCTGCTCAGCCTGGCTGTCTCCCTGGAGCCCTCCCCGACCCCGCACTTCCTCCTGGTCAAGGCCCGGGCAGGCTCCCCAGCCCGGGGAAGAGGCCCGTTCCCGTGTGCCCATCCGGCCCCCGCCCCGCCCCCCCCCATCCGAGCTCGTGGTGGCTCACCTGGATTCCCACTGTCCAGCACTGGCTACGTGCCACGGGCCACACCATCTCGGAGTTTCGATTCAGGGGAGAAAGGCCAAAGGGAACCACACGCAGGAATCACGGAGCACGCCAAGTGCTACCACGCTGAGGACTAAGAGGAAAGGCCCCAGGAGAGGAGCACACGTGGGAACCCAGACCACCCCTCACCCACACGGATACAGGAGACACCCCGAGCCCATGTTCTCAGGGCAAAGCACTGAAGCAGCACGAAGCAAGGGGTTTCTTGTGGCTGCTCCTCAGCCAGCAGGTTATCAGGCTGGAGTGGGACACGGCGGCCTCCCTGGGCCCCCGGGGTCTGGTCCCCACGGGCCTCACAGTGACCTACCGCACCTGGCGGTTCTGACTGTCCCCCTTCCTCCCCATCCTGTGAGGAAGAAAAGCCAGCCGGAGAGGGTGCGCCCAGTGCTTTGGGGGAAAGGGCAGGTTTGGGGCGTCTTCAAAAGCATTCAAACAGCCTGTCAGCCGTCAGAGGGAGGACTGAGAACGGTGGGCAGGGGAGCCTCTGCCAGAGCCCTCTCCACACTTCGGGGAGAGGGAGAAAGGTAAGCTTTAAGCATGGGGTCTTCGGGAAGGGCCGTAGGGAGCACTGGGACCCTGGGACCATACTCAGAACCACCACATCAAAAGCTTTTGAGTTGGGACTTCTTTCATATGAAGAAATTCAACTCGGAAATCAGAGCGGTTTTTCCAGAGCATACAGGCTGCACAAATGAGAACCTGGGAACCCCCGGAGGAAATGTCAAAGTCAGCTCCCGAGCCACCAGCATCCAACCTAACTGCTGCCCCAACACGAGGCTCGGCGGCCAGTTCAGGCCAGTCTACAATGTCCTCTGACCACCCTTGAGTTTATACGCCCGGCATCAGCAAATCACCTCCCGCAGGCTGGGGAGACCAGGCCTGCCCCCAGCCCCGGGTGAGCTCTGGAAGCAGCGGGCGAGGTCAGTGTTGGCTCTGTCACGCCCAGACACGCAAGCGACCCCTGGCAGCTACCCCAGAGGAGGTGGCACACACTCTCCGACACGGTGGTGGCTGTTCCGGCTCCTCATCTGTAAACTTCAAGCACGAGTGCTTTTCTAAGACCTGAAAGCTTAGATACCAGCAATGCTAGATCAGAGTTTCTCTAGAAATCAGTGTTTGGCTTAAGAAGTAGACGTTTGTTAAACAAACACTGTTTTCAAAAACTACTTAAAAACTACTTTAAAAAGCTGCCAACCAGCATGAAATGAGACAAGGTGCAACGCAGCAGAAGCGAAGAGAGCCTCGGCGCGCCTCGAGCGCAGCGAGCCAGGGGGCAGCCAGGGACCACCAGCCAGGTGAGCGCGCTCACCCGACAGTGGAGCCGGGCCCGGGGCAGGCACGAGAAAGCTCTGGCTGGAGCTGCGGGAACCGTTCCCGCGACGGGACCGGCAGGCGGGCACCCCCCCCCTCCCCACCGGGCTCAGCTGAGCTGGACACAGGAGCCCGAGGAGACCCAGACCACAAGCTTCTGGAAAAGGGTAGAGGCCCTGTTGCACGGCAACAGGGCCTCAGGGAGGACAGACCCCCTCTTGAGCTCCCGTGTCCACCGACCTCGGACCCGAGACAGAGGTCAGGAGGCTGTGGGGATTTACGATCTTAGAGATCATTTTTATTTTCACCTTTTACCCCAAGACAAGTACACAGTAAAGAACGGGGTATACAGTGGCCTCTGGAACCACATGGGGGGGGCGGTGAGGGGTGCTCCCTGCAGGCAAATATTCAGGTGTAACTCGGGACCCTCCAAGAACTTAACTACTAACAGTCCGCTTCTGACCAGAAGCCTTACTGGGAACACAGTCAATCAACACATATTTTGTATGTATCATATACTGTATTCTTAGAACAAAGGAGCTAGAGAAAAATTTAAGAAAATCACAAGGCAGAGAAAATACACTTACAGCACCGTACTGTATTTATCGAGAAAAATCTGCGCACCAGTGGACCTGGGCAATTTCAACTCATGCTGTTTGGGGTCAACTGTACACGTGAATTAACCCAAGGCCTAAAAGACAGTGCAAATGAGGATGAAAAGGAACAAATGGTTAAAAAAAAGCTAACCCCAGAAGGTAATTACAACAGATGGAGAAAAATGAGAAGAATATGGAGGATCCAGGATCCAGGGAGTGAGAGCTCTATTTGCATTTCAAACCCATGTTTAGGGGGCAACTGGTCTCCAGTTAAAAATGTCATTGAGGATATTTAGAGCCACACACTGACTTGCTTTTAAAGACAAGTGATTGGAAGTGATTTTGTAGTTCACAAAGCATGTAGCTACTCAAAGGTTTTAAACAGGCACTCATTTGAACGCACGAAACTCTCAGGCCCGAGGAGGACACCGCAGCCCTCCCCTCCACCGGGTCCAGTGATCCGCTATTGTCGCAGAAGTTACTTCCGGTTCAGGAAAGGTGCTCCAGGCAGGCCCAGGGCTCTTCACCGCAAACCCCCCCCCCCCCAAGGAAATGCCGTGGGGGCAAGTGCGAGCCGAGCCTCCAAGCCTGCCCCACTCCAGCCCTGGAGCCGTGCTCAAGCCCACAGGGCGAAACACTAACTTTAAAGCTGCTCCATATTCAAAATAACTCCAGGGCAAAGGAAGACAAAACTTAAGGTTAAAAGAGGGGAAAAAAAAAAAATCATGTCTAAAAATGGACAGTTGGATACACGCTCCACGAGCCTCGAGGACATGCTGAGGGGCGGAGCCCGTTAAAAAGGGCACAAGGCCCAGGACTCCACTTGGATGAAGCGTCTGGACAGAAGGTAGCCGGTGGGTGACAGGGGCGGGGGACGCTGTGGGGGGGGGGGGGGGTGAAAACGGTCCACGATTACCACGGTGATGGTTGCACGGCCCCATGAAGTACACGAAGGCCCACAAGACCGTGAGCTTCGTGTGCTGCATGGATTCTCTGACCACAAAACTCTTCTGTTTTTGACTTGACTCCCAGTACTATTGGTAGATAATTCCCACAGGAAACTGGGGACCAGACCAGTCCAGCTTTATGGACTAGTTTAGGGTTAGCCGAACAAGGTCTGTATCCCACCTCACGCCCCTGCCCTGCTGCACCTCCCACGGCAGGTCCGACAGGGACAGCAGACCAGGGCTTGGCCGCTCAAGCGTCACCGGGAGCCACAGGCAAGAGGCCCCCAACCCCTCGAGGCCCACCCTGCTCAGAAAAAAACCACCTACCTATAAAGTGCTTTCACACTAGCAGGCCTGCCGGCCAAAACTAGCGAGAGCCCCGCGCTCAGCACTGCGTCCTGACTCTGCCTCAGGAGCGCTGTGCACGCACACCCATAGGGCGCCCGACCCATGCCACTGGGCCACTCGGCCTCACCTCCCAGCTCTGCTCACCATGTGCCATTTTTCTCCTGTCCAGTCATTCTCTCTCTTGAAAATTCGAGCATGTACCGAATGTGGTGTTTTATCTGTGAGTTACATCCTAAAATACCTTCCAGCTCTCCACAGCAGGTTCTAAACGTCACTTCTGTAAGAGCCCTGGCAGTCTAGGCTACAGATCTGGCTTTTTAGCTCTTATCTGCGCACAAAAGCCAATGGGGGAAGCAACCAAAGCGGCAGGCCCCCTGCAGCTGGAAGTGCCCCATTACCGGCCAAGTATCCCCTCCCGTGTTATCAGGGCACCTCCCAAGCCCGGTGTCTAACCCCAACACACAGCTGATCCTCCGCCATCGCCTCCTTCCCTGTTCCCCTCATGCACGAAGACTGACGCCCCGTCCTGAGTCTTGCCAGTGTCCACGGGGAACCCCTGGATCACGTGTCCCTCCTTTACTGGCCAAGGGCTGTACTTGGGCGAGCTAACCAACTACAACCCCCTTCCTAAAGGACAGAGATCCCACCCAAGAGAAGTGACTAATAAATCGACAAACGTGTCCCTCCCAGAGCCTCACGAGGGGCAATCAAAAGGGGAGGTCTGTGAAGATGACCTTCCCACGCAGGGTCTCAGGAGGCAAATAGTGCAGTGACAGTTGGAACAGCCACGTCCCTCCCAGCCACACCCTCCCCACGATGCAGCAAAGGCACACACGTGTGGCTGTCTCCTGGACTGGATGCTTTGTGGAGAGACTGTGCCTCTGTACAAAGTCAGCCTACAAAGGAGATTCTGAATTCTGAGCAGCTGGTCTCTGCTCTTTCATTCACAACTGCCAGGACATCACATCAACCCTCCTACTCCAAACCCTCTCATTCTGGTCTTTTTAAAATGTGGTTACGTGCTGCCTGTTCCTAGAAACAGGAGGATCATGGTCAACTCCACGGTCAGAAGGCCTAATTTGTAATGATTAAGGGAGTACGAACAAATAAATATTCTCTGATTTCATTTCCCTCCTGAACATAAGAGTTTTAAAGATGAATGGTGCCAGCTGAAGAATGATCTTCAAAAACAGAGTCTCAAGATAAGCCTCACGACACATGGAGAGTTTATAACAAGCTACAAAAGCCTGGACTTAAGGTCAAAGGTTTTTCCAGGGTAAAGGGGCTGTGGTCAACACTTCTCTGCAAGACTTAAGACCAGCTCTCCACGCAAGGGAGAAGTTCAGGGAGAAAGCCTTCCTGAGATGCTGCTCTCGGTGAGCCAGAGCCCAGCCTTCTTTCTTGGCCCAAGGACACAAGCAGAGCACGTCACTGCGATGCCGGGACCGGGGCACGGCTCACTGGAAATCCTCGGGGTCTCTTCCCAGAGCCGGCTCTGGGCTTCTGAGAAAGGGGGCACGCAGGACTTCCCAGGAAGACGCCGGGTCCACTGCACCACGTGTCCTGGACTCCTGGGAGTGGTGCGTCACAGGTGACCACCATCCACAGGGACTCACAGACAGCCCCACGTGCCAGGCTATGGCACCGTGGCCTCAGTGCCCTCCGAGAACGTTCTCATTGTAGGTGAGGAAGGAGAGCACAGGGGGCAGACGGAATAACCGTCAGGGTCCAGTTTTACACTTTGCTAGAATGACATGTGGAGCCACACTCCAGCTAACTAATTAATCTACAGATTTACAAAAAACATTTATAGTTTATTAAAAATCGTAAGAGCACCAACACGAGGACAAAGTTCTCCGTCTGGTGTTTATATTCCTTGCACTTGGGACATGTCTGGGCTCCATCCTGAAAACTGTAAATCACTCACCGTAACGAGGCAGGCCCCGAAGTTTTAAAGCAGCGCAGGGTGATCATGAAGCGCCCTGGACGAAAGCCAGGCAACAATGATCTTAACCACTGCACAGCCGGAGGTCACGTTCATAAAACCGATTTAAAAAATACCTTTTCTTTCACATGAGTCTTAAGTAGCAGACCCTGTCTGTTCTGCCTCTTCTTGGAATGAAATAAAGTTCTCTCCGGTTATTTGCTTCTGACGTGCTTCCCTCGGTAGCAAACCTGGCCCTCCTACTAACCTGACCCCGTGGAAACGTGGCAGAGATGTGTGAAGCGGCCTGTCTACAGACGCATCGGTGCACGCCGCGCTCACACGTGCGCGCGCGCACGCACACCCACGCACACGCCTACCTACCTGCAGAGGACAGCAGTGGGCAGCCCTGCAGTGAGAAAAGCAACTTAACCCTGTGGTTTCCGCTTTCCTCATCTAAGCTGTTCTGCTTAACGTTAAATCGGAACTTCCCTCGACTCTGTCAAGGTGCGCTCCACGCTTCCATCCGCACACCCTACGTGTCCGCTTCTGCACCGCGCGGGGGGAGACTCCACGCACCCCACGGAGGCGGCCACTACGTGCCCACCTCACGACGCCCCTAAACCGGAGGTCGGAGTGACGTACACGTCACCGATTACACCTGCCAGAGACCAGCACGTGGGGCGTGTAAAGGGGCGGCCCACTGGGATACAGTTCTTTGTCCTTCCTAAGGAGATCATTGTACATCTGGTCGTATGTAGTTTTGAAATCATAAACATTCGGCTTGTCCGGTGCTGGTCCTGGGAGCTTCACGTGGGTTCCTGTTCCAAAGGACCGGACACTGAATCCCCGTTTGCTGAAAGACACGGAAGGAGAGAGAATCACAGTCGGATTAAGACACAAACCTCTCAAACTAAGGGATATGACACGGGAAACAGAGTGACTGCCGATGCTACAGAACACGCTTTTACATCTGTAACTTCTGGCGTCGTATGCACAAACCGTCAGCAATCCTGCAGCATACTGCGCGAATCTGGACGAAACCCACCCGGACGGAAGACGGAGGGTCTCAACCCAGTTACAAGGTGGCGTCTGAGCACCACAGCTGTATACCACGTCCCCCTAGAAACTTTCTGACCCACAGGGGCCTGCCAGACACGCAGGGTCAGAGAAGATTTCTTCTGGAACATTCCTGATGCCTGACCACTACCCTGACCTCTGTAGAGGGCTCAGGTTCACAGGACCTCTATCTCCTGACTCCTGAGAGGCTCCCATGGACTTAACAGCACACTCTACCACGGGGAGTGCCACGCGTCCCGTCCCCAGCATCTTGTGGTGTGGGGCTTGCCGGGAAACCAGAACCGAGAGCCCAGGGGCGGCCGGCAGCACCGTGTCGGCTGTGAGGGCCGAGAACAGATAGTCCCCGAGTGGTGGAGACTCTTGTAACCTGGATCAAAGATAAGGAAAGGGACGAGCGTGTCTCCTAACCAACCGGGGGATGTATGCGAAGCGCAGCCCCTGTGACAACCCACACGGGGACAGAGGTCCTCTCACAATAAACACCAGAGGTATGAGGGCCCACGACGCTCTGTCACCACCAATAACCACTCTCGGGTCTGTGGCGGTCATGTGTAAAAGTCAGTCGGCATAGAACTTGAAAGCTTCCAAACTCACGGTGAGTAAAAGTAAAAATTTAAGTGTTAAAAGCGTCTCAATAAATGGGACTTCTCATCATAGCTGTCTATCTGTAAACCATTACCTTCTGCATCTGAAGGGACTTCCCCAGCTGCAGGCCTCGGGAGAGCACGTGTGTTTCCCACATCCTTCGCGCAAGCCCCGCCTGGCAAGAAGGGTCTCGGGCTTTTCTAGAAGTTGGGCTATTCGACTATGTCTGGAGATATTTTTGTTCGTTTACAACTGGGAGGTGCTACCGGTGTCTAGGTAGCAGGGAGGCCGCTAAGCCTCCGACAGGGAACAGGACAGTCCTCCAGGCCAGAATGTCAACAGGGCCGCGGCTGAGCATGCCCTGATGTAGAGGAGGAGACAGATAACCCAGAGGAGCAGGGCACAGGCATGAAAGTTACAGGAAGGAAACGGCTTCATCTCACTCGTCACAAGACAGACGCATCAGACGAAGGACGGGGAGTCTGCTCAGGGGTTAGCGCTCTCCCACTGCCACGTCAGCGCCACGCAGTGAGGACGTGGTCCCTCTTGCTTGCCGCCGTGCCCCTGGCACCTACAGTACCCGACGGACGGCGAACGAACAGCAGTTTTACAAGGGAGAAAAACCTCAGACGGCGCTGCTGCAAGGACTTGTGAGCCTCTGGACAGGGCACCGACATCCGTCAAGCACAAACCGCCCACCCTCTCCAACGTACACACTTCCCTCTGGAAGTCCGTCCTGCGGGCTACGGGCACACATCTGCTAACGGCCCGCAGGACACTCCCCGCAACCCTGACGAGAACCAGCCCGTGTCCCTCCACGCAGCGGGACACGACTGCCGCTGTGAAAAGGGCGAAGGGTGCCACCCACACAAAATCTGGTGCAATTGTTCACAGAAAAATCAAAGAGTGGAAACATGCCCAACTGTGGTGGCACAGGGGCCTGGGAGGGGCTGTGTCCCCAAGGGAAGAGAAGCCTCAACAGCCGGTACCTACTCGGGGCATCAAGTTGGAACAGGGGTGGCCTGGGTGGCTCTGTCGGTTAAGTGTCTGACTTCAGCTCAGGT